>NW_011942149.1:3011745-3037781 GCF_000187425.2 Metarhizium robertsii ARSEF 23 | reverse complement strand
TTACTTATTTTTTTATATACTTATAAGTTATTTAATATTCTTATTAATTTTAAATTCTAATATTTTACTAGCCTAATCTGCCCTGCCTAGGTATTTACGTGACAATAATTCAGGGGTTATATTGTGCATACATACATACATACGTACAATAAACTCATCCACTTGTGGTGGGTGCAACGTCCACCCACACCTCACCATGTGCTCCTCGGCCGGCAAAAGTGGCGTGTGGGGAAACCGCAGATTGCCTACAGCACATCCGTCTGCACGGAGCATGTTACGTCTGGTGTTGCATCAGTCGATGTAAAAACCACGGCCTGATTGCTTGGTTTCTTCACTGCAGGCATGGCCCATGGCCCATGGCATGGGGCTGACGGGCTGACGGGCTCCATGGATGCACAAGCCGCATCTCCTGTCACCGAATCGACGTCAGGTTTCCAGATCTGCAAACCTCCAGGCGTCGGAGCTGCTCACACCCAACCCAGGCGTCCTCAACCTGCATCTTCAACCATCGGCCAAGGGTTCAACGCGAAAACGAGGCGTCATGCTCCCATGTCCGGCTTTGTAGTTTGCCGGTGCCGCCGTTTCGTCACGACATGGAACCGCAAGGATGAGAGGAAAGCCTCGCCTCCTTGTGAATTATAATAACTACATAGTCCACGCCAAAGCAGCTCGGTGCCCGTGCAGCAAGCAATTCATGCATGGAAACTTCTCAAACAAGGTGTCTTATTTTGAAATGACCAGCGTTGCTAGTAACTACTACCAACTCACTTACCAGGTCTATCCGACAGGCCCAGGCCGGCTGCTCAGCCACCACGCAACATTGAGCATTGAAGCCCCAGCTGGATAGACGGCTCAAGGTCATGTCACGGCGTCGTAGAGCCATCCAGACATCCATCTATTCACAATCCCGAGTTCACCACGAGCACGAGCTTGCCAACGTCGACAAATGCCATCATTCGCAGGCTTGCTGCCGAGGCTCTGGCTCCATTGCCCTCCACCCTGTTGCCAATCCTTTCAATGTTAGCTCCGGGACCCTCCCCCCTCCCTCCTCTTGGCAGTCCGATCCGGCCCCGATGTGCATGACGAGCCATTTGTTTTCGCGGCCAGCATCGTGCCTGTTGTTGTGCTAGTACTAGTTGACAAAACATGTGCACTTGATCCGCCCATGGGGAAGCAGGGCGTACTATGGCCTTGCGGACCTGCATTTGCTCCAACCGTCGACCTTACCCCACCCATGCAGGGCCGGACCTTGTTACTCAATTGATGTTCCGTCCCCCGTGCGCCACCGCTGGCCGCCACCACGACGCTTCGACTACCCATCGTCATTGGCCAACCCTCGCTTTTGCCTTCTCCTCGATCAAAATGCCTCCAATGCTGGCTGCCACCTTCTCGGCTTGAGAAACATGATGCCATTGCAGACATCCCGACGCCTCTCTTGCTAGATGTCGCGCTGCACTGGTGTACATCCATTACGTTCCACCCTGGCCGTCAACCAAACCTTAGCATCGCAGTCATCGCATTCTAATTTTTTTTTCCCTTCCTTTCTCCTTTGTCCTTTCCAAGTATCAAGTGGAACGTATTATTAAATAGGCTTTACATATCCACCTACAAAGACAAGCATAGAGACAGCACCATTTCGTAAACTTAGTCGTGAAACTAACTCTATTGTAGCTGCATGTAATAGGCCGTCATCATCTCCTCCGTCAACGCCTCTAGACCAACCACCTACGTCCTGCGCTGCCCTACCCTATGCCCATCGCACTTGATCGTCGGTGACTTGCTTGGTATGCGCAGAAAGACAGACACACACACACACACACAGAGAGAGAGAGAGAGAGAGAGAGAAACCCACGACAAAAGTCAGCAATACACCGCATCCCCGGCAGTTGTATTCCTTTGCTGCATGGAACCCCAACACGGGCCCCTACTGCCAAGTAACGGCCTGTATTGACACTGATGGGCCTGCCAGTGCACATGAGAGCAGCTTAACAGCTGCTGCCCGTTGGCACACTTTTTTCTGGTCATCTGATGTGGGTTGTTGTGTAGTGCAGACTCGCCAAGAACCAAGTCAATTGTCCCTGTTATCCTGACTTCTAGCCCTCAAATAAGTTGGACACGCCCTCCAGGGCATCCGGTGTTGTTCGTCGAGCACCCATCACACCGTTTCCCCGTGTTACGCGGCCATCAGCTTCAGTTGGAGCGTTCATGAACCCCTGTGCCATCTTGCTCCTGTTGCCCCTTTTGTTGCGTGACGAACCACCAAAGCCAGCGGATTTGGCGAGTTTCCCCATTTCAGATACACTCACTCCCTTGAGGTCTTTCAGGAGCTCCAGAACAATCGCGCGTTGTTGGCGAGGATGAGACGCTGGTTTGGCCATGTACGGTGCAAGTCGATCAAGCTCAGCCGGATTCACATTTGGTAGAGATAAAATAATGTCCTTCGGTGTTGCCGTAATGGGGCTGTAGTAGACCACAATAGTTGCAATCAGGGAGGCGAGCTCCTTCTGCACCTCCACAAAGTAAGGTTCGTGGAACGATGTCAAACAAGCCTTTAGCACGTCTTGCGCGATGTATTCCCTGATCACCGAGGCGATTTCGGCGGGCACTGGCGTGGTGTCCGTGTGGCTTGAGCCGGCCTTGCCGTCGTGAATATTCCCCGTTGACCCGTATTGTTCTTGACCCTGAACTAACTGGAACTCGGGGACCAGAGAGATGAACAGGCGGAGAACCATTCCACAGCATCGCGTGTCCCTCATTCGGATGCCGTGAGTGCAAAATACCAGCAACGGCTCAACAATTTCCTGTCGCATGAGACAAAATTTCCGGAGTGACGGATAAGGCCTTGAAGGCTCGTCCTCGAGTCCTTCCTTTCGGCTTCGGGACTTCAGAGTGTGTGAATCTAACACTTCATGTTAGCGACCATTTTTCACGGCAAATGTACACAGCATCAATTCCCTCCACATACTTGATTTTGTGGGATCCAGGAAATCAGCCACCATCATGACGGCTGTATACGTAACCTGCCGGAGAATGCTCTCGGCCTTCATTTCTTCCTTGAGTCCTGCCTCGCCATCTACCACGCAAGTTTGCTGCTTTTCCATTCTCTCCCACTCGCCGTTGACCTTGGCATCCATCTGTCTGAAGCAAGCTGCTAAGAGCTGGGGAAGAAATTGCTCCCGGTAGTCCACCGGGCAGTCGTCAACTAGATACCGCACCAAGTTCAGCAAGTTGCTTTGTTGGTGTGTAGATAGCCATATGGAATCCGAAAACAAGGCTTCTGATAGAGGGCCAGAGAGGCCGCTGAAGCCGTAAAACTGCAGGTCAAGTCTGCTCATACAATAGATGATAGCGTACGCCGTTTCTCTGACAAAACGTACCGAGCCCCGGATAGTCGACGCCAGGCCTTCGATTGTATTTTTCTTGTCCATGACCCTCGCGTAAAAGTCATCTTTGCTGCCTTCAGATATTCCGGCTTGCCAAAATCTGTCGCTGAGAACTCGCTCTACCATGCTTCGCATTTCTGTAGGCAACTCTGCCCAACTATCAGGATTGTGTGTGGCATGTGCAAATCTATATATTTGTCAGTATATCCGATAGCCGCCCAGACAATCAACCCTGTTTGACATTGGCATACTTTAAATATTCAAGTAAATCGGCAAGAATGTTGGAGAAACCTTGTTGCCAAAGAGCGTATGACGCCTGAAAAGCTGGAGAGGACTTATCCAACCGTTCTACGGAAAAGGCAAGGAATGATTTTGTAGGCCGTAAAGGAAGAGTCTTGAGCATCAAGGTTAGCATGAACATCCGAGCGTACTTGACCTAACATGCACCGTACCTTCAACCGCTCTTCAAGCTCGTTTTGAAGCAATAAACCCTCTGAATCCAATTCGCAAGAACCCCAATCCTTAAGTTCATGTGCGCGCCTGCTCGCCAGATATTTCTGGGCCTTGTCAAGACCGAGGTACTGGCAGAAGTCTGCATAGGATTTGAGCGATGTTCGAATCGGTTCACTCTGCCACTGGGCTTTGACAGGCTCAACGAATTCAGCCAGCTTCTGAATTTTCGTCTGTGTGTCGATTCCACTGGCTCGATGGCTAAGATGGACTGTCAGCTAATACTACATACCGAGTCAACTTGTGCTGAATATGAGTCCTTACATGATGAGGAAGAGAAAACTTCTGTACGCAAGGGATCGCTTTTCATCCAGTGCCCCTGAAGTCATCATATCATTCACTCGGCTTTCAATCTGGTCATAAACACCCTTTTTCGCCAATTAGCCACGAGATTTAGCTTCAATTGCGATATGAAGTTGTCTTACCAAAAGGTGATCAGGCATCTCAGCCGCAAGACGCTGCAGCTCAATCATACTCTCACTTTGCAAATCCTTGATGGCATCATTATATGCACGATATTCAGGTTCGAGTGCGGGCCACGTAAGGAGAATATGCTCGAGAACCTTCAACATGAATCCGGCGTCTTTGTTGAGCGCAGTAGTTGAGAAGAAAACAAGAAGTTGTAACGCCCGCTTGCGAATTATTGGGTCCTTTTTCAAATAAGAGAGTCAACATCTCGGCAAAGTTCAGATGTATTTATTTGGCCCTCTCGACTGATCTCACCTCAAAGCTCATTGCAAGCAACTTATTACACCACACTTCTAAGTTGGACTCCATTTCAGCCACTTGCTGCTCCTGAACATGCATATATTAGCTCAATTTTCTTTTGGTCGCGGTGAGGATGGGATTCCATCTCGTAGAGAAACCTACGTGGTCTCGCCCATGGTATCTCCTCCATTTTACATAACCTTTCAACGTAGCCTCAATGACAGTAAAATGAGAATCGACTTTCAAGGCGGGCGTTGAATGCTTGGTATATGTTTGCTCTGATACAGTTAGTAATGTAATTTCCAAGACCACTTCAGTGGTTTTGACACTGGCCCTTACTACTAAAAGGAGGCTGCCCATCGTAGAGCTTCTGCAGGATATCCTCAGTACGGCCTAAGATGTAGGACACTGCGTCGACAAGTTTCAATTGAACAATTTGCTCAATAATCTGGGAGCTATACCGACGATAGTTTCCTAAGAACGCGTGCCGCTCAGGGATAGTATCCGTGTCATCTAGTAGGAAAAGGTATGTAGGATCGGTAGAGTTCTCAGGGAGATTCTCATAGCGCACCAATCTGGAAGTGCAAACGTCCAGTAGGGGACCGACGGTTTTAGACACTAGGTCGCTGGGACCAAGATTTCTATGGCCAAGAATTCTAGTCCATGTTACCAGTATTGGTATCGAGACCATCAAACTCGGACTCTGCGTTACTTGAATCAAGAGCCCCAAAAATTCAGAGCTGGCGGCTTCTTGAGGTACCTTTGCAAACTTGCGTTCAAAGTAGTCCCCGAGATAGGATAGCATCTTTAGAGTCGTGTTAGTGGGTGCCGGAAGAAATAACACACATAGTTATGGTGTTTTCTCGCAATTCGATTCATACCTCTGACAGCTTCTTAAGAATCTGATATTTATCTTCATCGATATCCTCGGGGTCCACAGTAGCCCAGCGATACAGACCTTTGCAAAGATCAACTGAGCTGGGACTGTACATTGGTGCGACGAGGTCGCGAAATTCATCATCCGTGAAGTTGGACCGATAGTATAGAGCATTAAGCGCTTCCAAGGAGGCCTGAACGAAGAGTTTAGTGACCATAGCTAGTAATCATGGGAGAAGTTGGGTTCTACCTTTTGAACATCAATGTGTGAGGATGCCAAACCGGCAGTCATGACGTTCACGCATTGTGCAGCCGCTATGGCCTTGGGGATAGCCCACGGCATAAGGGACACAAATACGGAGAGAGCCTTGACTGCACAGCTCTTGGCATCAGCGGTATCCTTGGCTTCGGAACTGACGCAATAGTTGAGGAATTGAGAAATACGCTCAAGCCATCCTTCGGGGCCATGGCGCACATTCGGGCCGGGCTGACGATTAGGGAAAGCCTCAACCAGAACTGACGTTGGTGTGAATATCTCGACGCATGCCTTACTAAGAACACCTTCTCTCATAGTCACCACTGAGTCATCCCCAGTGAAAACCTCATCGGACAAGGTCTCCAGAATAAACAGTACGAGTTCCTTATGAACCGCCGAGTCCTGGATCTGCCAAAGTTGAACAAGTAAAGAATCCATGTCCATCCATTCGGTCCCCCAGCACCGCTTTGCGATTTCGACCCACAGCTGTGCTGTCTTCTTCCTGAGGTAGGACGCATCTTGTTTAGAGACAGACTGGCTCAACTCCAATATCCAATGTCGCAAGGCCGTAGCTTGCTCCTGATTGTAGGTAGACCATCGGTAACGTATGGCATGTTCGAGAAGCGAGAGGGCGTAGTGGCGAACGACTGGTGGCTGAGTCTTATCGGCAGCTAATCGATATCCTTGAAAAGGCGCTTCTGGTATGTCTTTGACTTCTTCGAGAAACGATTGAGCTTGCCGGCGGGCATCATTGCCTGAAGAAGCGCTGTGCACGACATCCAGAGCTTGATGAATTCGTCTCAATATCTCAGTGTCCTCGCCATTGCTCGGGTTGCCGCCAGCTGGCAAAGTGCCGCCGCTAGCAGACATAATTTTTGCAGGCAATGGCGAGCGCTTAGACGTCGACGGGATTCGACCTCGAGGCAGGCTTGCTTATACTGACGAGGCGTTCTTCAAGTTTTGGTCGAGTCTAAACCGGGAGAGGAGCGCAAGTTCGACGAGGATTGTGTCCGTAATCGTCGTATCGAGAAACCGGCAACGCAAAATCGAGATTATACTGTTTTTCTCTCTGTTGTTCGTAGCGCCTGACGTCCGTGGTGGGAAATTCGTTTGTGCACGATATCGAAATCGGCGGGAGGATGCAAAAGCACGTCAAGTAAGCAGGGCAAAGGCGATACCGGCTGCGCGTGACGAGGGAGGGGAAACGTCAAACAGAACGCAAGAAAGCTAAGTAGAGCAACGTTTGCAAGCACAGTGGTCCTTTCAATAAGGAAGATTGACGCCGGTGGCCCGAAAGCATGAATGCAGGCGGCGAACTAAACAGATGAAAGCCGAAGGTTCAAGGTTTGTTGGTGTCGGTGTCGGCGGGCGGTGTTCACAGCTGGTCTAGTTCGACCCAGCCAGTTTCTGACCTTGAGAAGTTAGTTGGCAGCGCTTCACCGCTGACAGGGCCCAAGTGCAGGGCGCGTTGATGTTGAGTGGGGACTGGACCATGCAGACAGCGGGTCAACTATAAGTACTTATACCTAACATTGAATAGGTGCCCAGATTGACTCTAGATGTCCACCGTCAGCTTTTGAGCATCGACCTGGAAGCTCAGTTGCCCAACCGTGAATACATAGTACGGTGCGCATGGATTGGAGAGCAAATCCAGCCGGAAACATTGGTGCCTTCCAGATCAACAGGATTTTAGCCCCTACAAAGGCGGTAGTCGCCTACATATCTTGGCAAACTAGAAATGCCAAGACAAAATTGTTCAACCAAATAAACTACCGTCTTGAACTATGGCGGTTTGGGCCTGAGCCGTCCATGACACCTCGGCATTCCACGAATTGCAACATCGAAACTTTGCGCCTTGTAATACTCTCATGGCACTGCAGCAGCCCCGTTTATAGGTTGTACGTCCATAGACACAGTAGCCTATCATAGAAACTTGTCGAGAGGCACGTCAAGCTACGCTCGTCCGGGTTATATACACAGTCGGACGCGTAGTTCATGCTCTGATGCTCTTCAAACTTTGCAAGTACTGCGCTCCGCCAACATTGGCCATCATCAGTCACGATTTCCACTATTCTGGCCCCGGCATGCATGCAGGACGCCAGAAGGAGGATGTGGACAGAGCCCTTTCCACAAGAGTCTGACTTCAAGTCGATCAAATCCAACCGCCATACACCACCGCCAAGGTCAATTTCTGTCAATAGCTGCACCATCTTGGTCCCATGGCTTTCATGCGGATCATGTATAGCAATCACCCGAAGCATATCATCATAGCTCCCCGTAACAACAACCCGCCAACCAGCTGATGTCCAGGTTGAGAGGGGTAGAATCGCAGTCACGCCGGCATTGTGTGCCCCCTTGATGCCTATCGAGGCGGAAATAGTCTCCATTTTTGCATCATTGTCGTGGGGGACCAGAGAGCACGATGTGTATCTCAGTATTGAGTCGTCGCCCCCACAATAGACAGTTGTCGGCTGGCCAATTTCACCTCTACTATTGTCTGGACTGGAGAGGCAAACTGACCAGGCCTCCAAGGTGTTTTGAATGTCCAAGTCCGTCCAGCCCTGGATGGACCAGGAGTTGTCAAGATGCAGCAACCGCGCAAGACCGGTCGAAGTAGTCACCGCGATCGTGTTTTCAACGGAAGGATGCCAGTTGCACTGCAAAAACAAAACATCCTCTCCCAGATCGGCACATCGACTCGTTGCCACATGCTCCAGCGCTGGACCATCACCTGTTTTGAGACGATAAATAACCAGCGTGCCCGTGCTCGACACAACGGCAAAGACGCTCTGGGGCGTTCTACGGGTTGGGTGAAAGCGAATATCTAAGACTGCGGAAGGTTGTGGCTCCGTTTGAATCTTGACCCTGGTTGCGTGGTTAGGGCCTCATCTCAGTTAAGAGTAGATAGAGTATGCACTAGTATTAGGCAAAAGTCGGCATTGAAGACTCACAAATCGCTCCCGGCCAGGTGGAAAAGCATCAAGCTACCATTTCGACTCTGGGGTCTCTTCAATGTGCTTTCCTCCGGCAAATCTTGTTGCTGCTCTGTTGGATCTTGGCTCTGTAAATTATAGGTCCCAACCACGAAACAAGACTGGTCGACTGGGCAAAATTGCAAACAGCTCGGTGGCAATTCAAGCCGCATACTCTTGGTAGATGATATAGCCATTAAGTTATCCATGGCTGGCGGCTTTTCGTAGTAGCCGTTCACACAAGTGTTGCGCCCTTTACCGTCAAATTCAATGTCTGATAAGTTGACAGACCCTTTGAGGGTTGAGCAAGTCAAAATCATCTCGGCAGTTCGACGGACACGGCTGGTGGGGCAGACATACAATGAACCTCGTCGTTTGTGGCTCCTCTCGATGCTCACACCATGGATCGGACCGCACATGCATTAGCCAAGAGAAAGAGAGAGAGCCCCCCTGCAACGCAAGCCGCCTTGCAAAATGACCAAGATCAGCCGTTGGGGTCTCCAAAACTACGGAGTACCAACGCCAGTAGTTGTTTAGTTAAACTCCCCAGATGTCGCGACCAGTTCGAAATGTAACCACAGGTGCCGAGCCCCGTCCAAACACTCAGTCCGGTTCTAAAGTGAAGCTACGAAGTATAGCGAATAGTTCATACACAACTCCTTGTATTTTTTTTTTTTTTTAAATTCCCCTCAGCTTGGCAACGTTCGGTGGTAGGTAAGCGCTGGCGTGAAGCCTCAAACTACTGCGGCAATTGTACAAACCCTTCTGTCTGTGAACGCCATCTGCTGCCACATAACCTGGCACCCCGCGGGAATGGATTCGGACGACTCAGAATTCTATGGTACAAACTTTCCGAAACAATACCGCATTGGCAACTAGTTAATAAATGGATTTCTAGGGAGCCCAGACGAGAGGCGGCAGCTGCAAACCCGCGTTGACAGATTCGACGCCCATGCCTGGGCCGAGCAACACAGCGTCTGGGGATTCGGCTCTCCTTGCAGAAGCCCAGCGGTCGCGGCCAAATCTACAAATCTACACAACCCTTACGCTGGAATTAGCTACGCGTGGCAGCTCTCTGAAACACTGGATGATTTCTTGTCCAGGCTACCTCCTGAAACAACTGATGGGAGTGAGGATTTGCCCTGGATTTTCATATGCAACCCATACGTTTCGCGAAAGGAGAAGCACGAGGAGAATGGCGGATACATGAAAGGGAACGAGTGCGAAGCTCCGACGGAGAAGGACAGCCACGTCGGCCTCGTGGTTGAAGGCGGAATGGAGAGATTGGAGCTTCTTGCAGATTTCAGGCAAAAGTTGGAGCTGTCAGGCAGATCGGCCACATTTTTGAAGCAAGAGTTATTACAAGAACAGAACCAGGCTGTGGTCGATATTCTCCGTCTAGCCCAAGCGGGCAAGGTTCGAAGCGGCAAGGTATGTACGCCATTGTCAAGAGGGAGAACGTGGCGTGGCTCATCCAAATTTCTCTGCCCTGTGCTAACACTATTGTATTCGGTCCATTCTCCCAGTGGATGCTCTTTTGCTCGCCTTCTGAGGTCAACGAAATTTGGGGCTTGGTTGCTAAAGCTACAGCACAAAACGAGCTCGGTATAGCAGCCAAGGTAAACCCTAGGTCGCAATTCGATGATTTTCGCAAAGACAGGGTCATCTGCATATATACGGCCGACTTCCAAGACAAATCCGACGTCGGGCGTGTCTTGCAACAGCTGAAGAGGCTCAAGCTTGTTGGGCCAGGGCTACCAACCATGTACTACAAGCCCGGTGAGTCAACATCGCGGGGTAACTGCAAGACGATGCCACCGCCGCATCATGCTGACGACGAGTCAGATATCTTTACCTACATTGGTATTTCGCATGGAAACCCCTGGGGCCTCGCTGCTTCGATCTACAGTTCGAAATCATTTCAGTAATGGATTTTCGGGTTGCCTGGCTCAACCAAAAATTCCAAGTACCTTGGGAATATAAATTTGCAGCACTCACAAGGGTGGGTAAAAGATGAAGGTGGAACTAGGTTTCTCAACATCTAGACTTTGAATGTGACAGACAATTTGTTCGCTGGGCTGTTAGAATGATAATTTTATTTCCATTGTATCCTGAGTTAACGCCGTAAACGCCATATACTCCATTTAATGCTAAAGCCGCCTTTGCTTCTTCAAAGTCAACAAGTATAATGATGCAATCATGCGCTGGCTTCTTTCATGTATGCTCGAGAGCCCCAAATGTCATTTGAATCCCCAGAAGTACATGTCAAGACACTTCTCCGATGAGATAGTCCTGAGCGATGTCGAAGTCAACGCTCCTCAGCGGAAGAACGAGTCGATAGGCGCTATTGCCATTCAGATAGTAACGGTGCAACTTTTTTGACCGCAAGAACCCCAGCCGTTCGTAGAGTCGCATGGCCGGAGTATTTGATTCTTCAGTCTCCAGAACAATCTCATCGGCATTGCGTTTGGTCATGGCGTCGATAGCTTGTTGCACGAGGGCGGTTGCGATGCCGTGGCCGCGAAAGGACGACTCGACTGCCAGCATAGCGATATACCCGCGCCGAGTTGGTGGAGAGTGAGACGAGTGAACTTCTAGTTTACAAATGATCACACCGACAAGGGATGAGTCGGATGGATTTATGGCCTGGAGTCAACTGAAATTAGCGGACTGAGCGTGTTGCCAGACAACGGACATGTTGGACTTGTGCGCCGAGGCTCCGTACTACTGACCATGAAGCAAAGATGGGCCCATTGACAAAGAAAATATCTGTAGACATAGATGCTGTAAGGCTCGCTCAAGTCTTTAGAGATGAGTGATCGTATGGCTGGCAAATATTCAGACTCAAGACTGTGCTGATACTGGATGAAGCGCAACTGCGAGGACGATTCCTCTTTTCGTGGGAGGGCCATGATGAAACGAGCTTCTGCCGCCAAGACCTGGAGTACGGATTGAAACAGACCTGGTTGTCCTCAGGTGGTGTATATATAGTGCTCCACGACAAGTGACGGGAGTATGCCCGGCCGGTTAACGCTATGTAGGGCAGGTTGTTGGGCTGGCTGTCAGGACGAGCTGCGAACAGTCTCCGATGTTGCCTCCGACTGTGCCTCCAACTGAATCACACCAGTTGCCAACAACCCAAAAGCCAGTCAGGATGGGCTCTTCTTGTATTGGGCGTTGGGCGTCCAACAGCTGCCAGGGCCCGGACTGGTAAGGCTGACAAGCAGACTCTGACAAGGAGGTCAAGTGTCTGGACGGCGCGACGAAGACGGACTCCAGTTAATGACGGGTTAGGCAACAGGCAGCTCTTGAGCATAGATGGATTGCATGGATCGAGCGGGCCGGTGCGGCTCTTGAGCGGCGTGTCCAAACGTCGACTGGTGGTCTGGTGGCACCGCCGTGGCATCAAATGGCGGGGCTTTGGATGTTGGCGATCACATGTGAATCCCCCAGTCAGCGGGGTTTGTACCGTTGACACGTAAAGTATTGACGCAACGGCCTGAGCTGGCAACGTGCGGACAGACATGGAGTGCTTTGTACTCTAGTAGCCAACAGAACCAGTACAAATGACCAGACTGAACTGCCTTTGTGTTCGCGGAGAACAAGAAGAAAGTTCTGAGTAAAGGATGGGGAGGGCATAAATAGCTGCATGCCCTGGTCATAATGCAGTATTCTCCCTATTTTTATCTGCATGTACCGTGATCTTTACCTAATTTATTTTTCTGGGCGTGGTCTCATCAATTGATGTCACCTATGTCAACGGTTGACACCAAGTTCTGGTCGTCTGGGGTCCATGTCACGGCCCTTGTCCTCCTCTAGTCTGCCGGGCTAAACCAAAACAAAATGCTACACATGCACATAATAGTCAGTGCCGATCCCTCTCGTATGTACAGCTCGCTCTCGTCCCTGTTTACTCTTCTGCTCAACACCACTTGAAGGATTCCTCAATACATGAAAATTGCCTAATTACAGAGAAACCATCGACAGCTGCCGGTACGACGCAGAACTGTTATTAGCGCAATTTCCTCACTACTCCCCGGGTAGCCTGCTCGCGACCAGACATTGCTGCTCTCTTGCTTTCGCGCCCAGTCAACTTGGCTCTCACAGCACCAGACGGAGTCTGGGAACTTGAATTCAACGGCCAGAAAAAAAATCACCCGACACCACAAGAAGAGCGGATAAAAACTTGCCGCATTCTGCCACATGGCCACCACGCTGCGTCGCCGCGCACCACGCGAGACACAACCAGTTCACGACGGTTCGCCAACCCGCGAAGATAGTCCAGCCATCGAGCCGACGGCGCATATCCATGTGGTGGAAAAGGCACCTAGGGCGACGCGGAAGAGGCGGAATACCTTTATATTCTTACTGGGCGGAATATGCGGCTTGCTAGCTGCAGGCTTTTTTGCCAAAACCAATGATCTTATAGACTTCCCTGAAATCGGCGAGCTGAGCATGGACAGCTTCTTCGATGTCCTTCCGGCTGGCCTAATTAAGGATATGCGCGACTTGGTGCAAGGCGAGCGAGAAGTCACGGATGCGTACGACTCTTTTTCGGTCGGCCTCAAGGCACGATCCGAGGGCCTACACGCTCACCATCCCGTCATCATGGTTCCAGGAGTCATTTCAACTGGCTTGGAATCCTGGGGGACTGCCAACACATCACGTCAATACTTCAGGAAACGCTTGTGGGGCAGTTGGACAATGATGAGGGCCCTCGTGCTCGACAAGGAGTTGTGGAAGAAGCATATCATGCTTGATAAGAAAACTGGCCTCGATCCGCCGGGCGTGAAATTAAGGGCCGCGCAGGGCTTCGATGCCACAGATTTCTTCATTACGGGATACTGGATCTGGAATAAAATCTTCGAAAATTTGGCCACCATTGGTTATGACCCGACAAACTCTTTCACAGCTGCCTACGATTGGCGGTTGTCCTACCAGAATCTTGAGGTGAGAGACCGGTACTTTTCCCGTCTCAAGTCACACATTGAGTCTGCCGTGGAATATGATGGCGAGAAGGTGGTCCTAGCCTCTCACAGTATGGGCAGCCAGGTCGTTTACTACTTCTTTCACTGGGTTCAGTCAGAACAAGGTGGTCGCGGAGGAGAAGACTGGGTGGATCGTCATATCGGGTCTTGGATCAATATCAGCGGATGCATGCTTGGTACAGTGAAAGACCTTACCGCGGTATTATCCGGTGAAATGAGGGATACTGCACAACTAAACGCCTTTGCCATATATGGCCTGGAGAAATTTTTGAGTAAAGAAGAGCGAGCGGAGATTTTTCGCGCCATGCCCGGTATCTCTTCCATGCTGCCGCTTGGCGGCAACGCAGTTTGGGGTGATTTGAACTGGGCACCAGACGACCAACCGAACCAGAACTTTTCATATGGTTCTGTTCTCAATTTCAAGGTCGGGACCAATTGGACTGCCCCGGACAAAAACATGACTGTTGAGGGCTCTATGAAATACCTCTTCGAAACTACAGAGGACTGGTATCAGAAACATGTTAAAAACAGCTACTCTCACGGTGTTGCGCACACCGCAGCTGAAGTGGAAGCTAATGAGAAGGACCCGAATAAATGGATCAATCCACTTGAGACTCGTCTGCCAAACGCCCCCAATTTGAAGATATATTGCTTCTACGGTGTAGGCAAGCCAACCGAACGCGCATACTACTATCGAGCCCCAGATCAGCCAGCAAGCACAAGGCTCAAAATTACAATTGACACGGCGCTCACTGAAGGTGAAGTTGATCATGGTGTGGTGATGGGCGAAGGTGATGGCACAGTAAATCTTCTTAGCACAGGATACATGTGTAATCGCGGGTGGCATATGAAAAGGTATAACCCTGGCAATTCAAGGATCACGGTGGTAGAAATGCCTCACGAACCGGAGCGATTCAATCCCAGAGGCGGCCCGAAAACTGCTGATCACGTAGACATCCTGGGCCGCCAAAACCTAAACGAACTGATACTTAGGATCGCAGCGGGTAAAGGCGATACCATCACTGATTATGTTGTCAGCAACATCGGCGAATATGCAGACAAGGTCAAGATCTATGAAGAGGACGAGCAAAAGGCCGCGGCGAAATCATAGTATATGTGTCTCATTTTCACGAAGTAGGAGTTTTGCTTGTTTGCTCTATGTAGAGGAAGTTGATGGGCTGGCGTCGTGGTTGGTTGCCAATTGCGCTCCCGAAAAGGCCTGTTGGGAATGTTGGGCATGTTTCAATGTACGGAGTACTATACCCTCGATCTTGATGAAAAGATTTGAAGAATTATCGTAGACCAAGGCCTACCAAACATGTTCGTTCGTAGGATACTTGATCTGGAGGGGTTACAGGCCACGTTCATGACCTGCATTGTAAAGTCCATATGTCTGGAATGGGTGACGGCTAGGAGAAATAAAGTGTTGCGCAGATGTGGCTTGCTGTGCCCATCGCATGGATGGCTTACCCCACCACTAATGTTCTCCAAAAGCGTGGCATCTCTGCCAAAACCACCCCCCTTTCCACCACAACCTTGCGACTCAAGCCCCTTGGATGAAGATAACCGGGTGGCAGGGAGACGATTTGCTTGATTTAAGGACATTGCTGCCGTGGACCGGCTAGGAGAGGCCCGATGCTGCCGGTGTCCCTCTTTCACCCGGCACCCAGTCAGTCATGGAGGACAGTGACAAAGTCGTCACTGCAGTCAGCTCCGAAGATGAGCATCGACTTTGGACGGGTAAGGCACATTTAGGGCGCATCATATACCGCTTCCATTTCACCGCAGCTTACATGTTTTCTCCAGAGATGAGCGAATGCCTTGCCGCCGATTGCACGAGCCACGAATCCATCGACGACACCCTTCGCGAGTGGCTGGAAATCACTGCCCGGTTGCGATATTGCACCGTGGATTCGCACGACGATTTTTTAGCATGCGCTCACATGTTACTAGAGAGCGACATCTTCAGAAACAATAAAGACTACGTGCGGACTCAGATTATTCACAGTCTACTGCAGGAAGACGAGACCGCGCCATTGCACGCCATCACCAGCTTCCTGTTTCTTGACGGTTGCAGCGATGAGGCGACGTTCCCACGGATGATTGAGGAATCGTGCTTCTCCCGGCTTTTAGAACTTATAACTGCACAGCAAGAGGACGCAGATCCTCGATTGCACCGCCTCCTGCTCCAGCTAATGTACGAAATGTCACGAGTGGAGCGGCTGAACTTTGAAGATTTAACACTGGTTGATGATTCCTTTGTCCATTACCTTTTCCAACTGATTGAGGGTGTCTCCGATGATGTACGGGATCCTTACCACTACCCTACCATTCGAGTTCTGGTGAGTAAGCAAACTGTGCTGATTTCATATCAACGCGTCGTCAGGACTGACCTGCCCTAGCTTGTTTTGAATGAACAATACATGCTGGCTTCGACCGATTCTGTAACAGAAGGGTCAAGTACGATATCGAACCCATTAACAAATCGCATCGTCAAGTGTCTGAGTCTTCACGGACCCCTGTACAGAACCTTTGGCGAAAATGTCATCCTACTTTTAAATCGGGAAACAGAAACTTCGCTTCAATTACTGATTTTAAAATTATTGTATCTGCTGTTTACAACAAAAGCCACATACGAATACTTCTATACCAACGACTTGCGAGTTTTGCTGGATGTCATAATTCGGAATTTAATGGATCTTCCGGACGAGAAGATATCTTTGCGCCATACATACTTGCGCGTCATGTACCCGCTCTTGGCTCATACACAACTCAATCAGCCACCTCACTACAAAAGAGATGAGGTCCTCCGTGTTCTGAGAATACTTCGTGGGTCCCCGAACGCGCATTTTGCCCCCGCAGACGAGACGACTCTACGATTGGTAGCTCGAGTGACAAAGGTTACATGGATCGAAGAGAAGGAAGAAGAGAAGGAAGGTCCGGGGCAAGCCGAAGTAGCCCGCAAATTCCTTGGAATCAGCCTGTCACCGTCGCAATATGCCAGTAGCATCAGTGTGGGCGATGTGGCGGGGGTAATGGAACGACCTGGGGTCCAAACTCCAAGTCGAAAAGCATCGACGGCATCAGATACGCACGGCAAGACCGATACGGAAGGCAGTGGCGCGGAACTGTCTGCAAGGGCAAAGAAGCCACTTCCCATCGTCCCAAAACATCGACATGGCATCCCATTTACTCAGACAGCCAAAGTTTGTGGAAGTGTGAACGGCGAAGGCAAAAAGATTCCTCCCAAAGCACCACCGCCCCGGCGTTGGGGTCGAAGGAAGAGTTTGACGGAGCAATCACCCGTAGAGCCCATCGGCGAAGCTAACCCAGACTGAGGACCGCGAGGGCAACGGGGCATGGCAAAGTGTTGTTGAATATGCATTATTGCTTGGTCCCAAGTTATCATTCCGGGTTTATCGAAGTAGCTTGTGTTTACGACACGGCGCTCCTTGGTTTGGAATACAGTCTGACTGTTCGTGCATGTGGCGAGCCGACAGAAGGGAATATATGGTGCGCCTACATAGCTATATGTTGGGGCAGCAAGAGTAGTGGTTATCAAGATCTTTTAGCGTTTATGGCGTCGCGGAGTTACGGGTGCACGAGTAACATTTATCCAGCAACAGAAATCAAACGTTGCAAGCAATCAGCTTCTGTTGTCCGCACCAACTAATCTGTAGAGTACATACACAGATGGAGCCTACAAAGGGCGGATGGTAAGCGGTTCAATACACACGAGCTTAATCATCTAAACTGAGTACTCGGCGGGGTGTGTACAGACGGATTGAGAGTTGTTCAGTGAGGAAGAGGAAAAAGCAAAAAAATGACGAGCATTCCTCCAGGAACATGGATGCCGACTTGTGAAGGAACTCTAATGAGGCACCGACGATTCCTTGCAAAGAAGGTTGCGGACGCGTCATTTGGATGCTATACTACCATGTATGTACCTCGTGAGAAATGAGAAACGGGAATTGAAGCGTGAAACAGCCGGTAGTACTGCATGGTGGCTGAGCAGCCGATGCAGGCACTCCATAATCTAATCTACTCCATACAGGGCAAGGAAACGTACTCCGTACCAGACTTGACATATGCTCACATGTCCTTGTGCCCTGGTGACTTGGTCTGACTTGAGGAAACAAAGGTTGTTAGGGTCTTTTCGACGAGGATCAGCCGTCTTGAAACGGATATTGGCTTTTTTAGTTCTCCTTTTTCATGTCAACTCTTTTTTTGTGCTGCTGGAACTCATACGTAATCTGGATACTGAAGTAGTTAGGTACCACTACGTGCTCCGTACTAACTGCGACATCGTGCAGATGGTCTCAATTGACGCTCGGGTAGGCTTCAGCTTGGAAAGCTCTGCTCTGACGTCATGTTCTGACCCCCCCGGTATCTGCTTGGCAGCAACGGAGTTATCTCCACCACCATCATCGTCACCACAGTGGCACCAGTGGCTGAAGGTCTGCATTGTACATGTTAGACAGCACAACACCAACATGGTTTTCCACCACGTCTTCCAAGAGCAGCCATTTGCCGCACCATCTGGCCATAGCTGTGCTTGGCACGCTCCAATGACCCGTAGGTTCAGTGGGCGCCTGAATATTTGTCATTCGAGTACAGAGTATCAAGACGCAAGTTTATTAGTCCTTGGCCTCGCTTGAGCTATCACAGATGTAGTCAGTAATCATCAAGCGGGCGATGGGCGAAAAAGCTGACTTGCCCAGACTGTTTGCGGGTAAATGGGGTGTCTGCGACACTGCCTAGCCAATGTTCCTTTTCTATTGCTGTTGTAGTCCTTTGCTATCTTAGACTGTCACTGCTGTATCGCAAGTAAAGATTCCAGCACAGTGATATATTTTCAGGTGGTATCACGGCGGTATAATCACTCGTTGGCCGTGCAGATTCACGGGAATGGGCGGACTTGGAATATCTGAGATGCGCCCCCATTTACGTACACAGATGGATCATGGAAGACAGATTCCTCGATATCTCGGGGGGTCACACAGCTCTGTAGCCACATGGAAGTGTCATGACATCGAACCTGTTCAGCATCACTGCAGTGATAGAATAATGACGACCTAGGTAGGACAGTGCTGCGAGGCAAAACACAAACAGAAATGTAGCTACTTCTTGGCTCCATGTCGGCCCAAATGTCATCTCGACCTTGTTTCCCATTGCTTTCCATGACATCAATGGACGAACAGCTGTGGGTGACGGAGCGTGCTAGCTTCGGGCCAAGTCTCATTGGGAGTCAAGCCATTGCGTCAACGTCGCCGTGTCCGGGAGCCCGTCTTGCCCGCCCAGCCCTTAGTGCTACGTAAAGTATGTACTTGAGTGGGTGATGAGTGGTGGTAGTGGGGAGTCGTCGACTGAGTCCACGTCTGGATCCTCAATGTCGAGCCGGATATTTGTTACATCTACAGTGGGTGTAGAAGACAGTTGGGGAAAGCCATTCACGGTAATAACCGCTGGTGTGCAGATGAACTGGCGGTGCCAGTTGCAGCTCGCCGTCGACCGATTTGCACCACCAAGGTCGCGTCTGGTAGTAGATTCAATGTTCGGGTTGGGGCGTCGAGTCCAGACGTCCGTCTGGGTAAAGTTACCGAGTTCTTTGGGTGGTTTTCCGAGTCTGTGGCGCCTGGCAATTCCTCCCTCCCTCCTGCCTTCCCAAACTCCCAGCTCCCAAGCTCCCAAGCTCCCCCCACACACCTCCACCCCCCTCCCTCGTCCTACCGTTCCCGTCTGTTTGCGCTCGGATCTGTGACCAGGTCGCTGCCTCATCCTCACTGCCTCACTAGGGCATCCGTCTCCAAACCTTGAAGGGTCTGCGGCCTGCCGGTCTCCCGTCGGCCGTCTACCAAACTTTCAAGGTTTGCTTGCTCCTCTGGCCCTGCGGCCTTTATAGCTCCACCTCCGCCATGGATCGTCTGGTGTCGTCTTCTCTCCCACAGCAGACTTCCGATGCCAACCTGAACCGAAGCGCCTCCCTCCCACACAGCCAGTCCCAGAGTCACCCGCGACAACGGCAACAGCGGGAGCAAGAGCAACGACAGGAATACAATCACCGACGCAGCACTTCTCAGGCTCCCATACTGGAGCACCAGCACGCGCCAGGCAGCAAGACTGCATCTCCTGCTCCCCTGGCCGGCGTGGGCAGGTTCACCGAGGAGTGGGACGCCAGCCAGCGCGGCAGCTCCATCATCGACGAGAGCAACCGACCCGGTTTCGCCGCCATGCAGCGCTCCAATTCCGTGCACAGCTTCGCTGCTGGCGATGATCAGCAGCTTCCCGTGCGAAACAACACACTTCGCAAGAAGTCATCCATGAGACGAACCAGCAGCCTCAGACGCAGTAGCAGTCGCCGAAGCAGCAGACCCGGCAGTGTTAGGAGTTTGGCCTTGCATTCGGCCTCGGACCGGGATGATGCTCACAGCGCTTTTTACTGCCCTATCCCTACGTCCGGCACTCCGACAGATGTCCTTGCCAACAGATTCCAGAGTATGTCAAGTGACCTTGCGTTCCCCACGTGTGCGACGTCATCTCGTCATCCGTGGCTATGGCTCTAGCTCTTGCCGCAGACGCGAACTTGGGATAACTCTGCTAATGCCAGCATACTTCTAGCCTGGAGGAAGGTTCTCAAAGACTTGATAGCCTACTTCCGCGAGATCCAGTCGCACTACGAGCAGAGGTCCAAGGCCCTTGTCAAGCTTGCCAATGTTGCAAACAATATCTCGACCCCCCCGCAGTTTCTTCGATCTGCCGGGATTGACGATGCCCTGCAGTTTCTCCGTAACTACAACACAGCTGCCATTCAGGAAGCTAATAAGTCCAAGGAAATCGAGGAGGATGTAATCTTAGCTCTGACAGGGTTGAGAAGCGATCTTCAGCAGAAAATCAAGGAAATCAAGCACTTATCTGGCGACTTCAAAAACTCAGTGGATCGCGAGATGGAGACCACGTCCAAAGCCGTTCGTGCTCTTGCCGAAGTTCTCGACAAGACGGAAATAGACGCCTCGTCTACAACGGGGAAGCAAGATCCCTATCTGATGCGCCTCGCAGTTGACCGACAAGTCGAGCGCCAAATAGACGAAGAGAACTACCTTCACCAGGCAAGCAAACATTCCCCCAGCCGACTTCTTCCCACCGACTGGGAGCAAAATATCTTCAATCACACCTTTCTTACCATTCTCGTAGGCATATTTGAACCTTGAAGGCTCTGGCCGTGAGCTGGAGTCAATTGTTGTTGGGGAAATCCAAAAGGCGTATAACGCTTACGCAGGTATCCTCAAGCGCGAAGCCGACAATGCCTATGCAGTGGTAGATGAACTGCGCGAAGGTCCCATCAACATGCCCAAGGACCAAGAATGGATTCATTTCGTCACACACGATGACCACATCGTTGACCCTACCGTTCCCATGCGATCTTCTGATCAGATCCATTACCCGGGCCAGGATCATGTCTCAGCACAGGAGATTCGAGCTGGGCTTTTGGAGCGCAAGAGCAAATATCTGAAGAGCTACACAGCCGGATGGTAAGTTATTATCACCCCGGTATTTTTCCGCACTTCTTCATTTTGGTGCCTGCTGTTTATTCTGCGATTCATTACTGCTTTCAAAGTTTAATCAGCACGTACCACGGGTCGACTAACAATTTCCCAGGTATGTCCTTTCTACAACACACCTCCATGAGTTCAAGTCGGCGGACAAAGCACAAGCTCCGGTCATGTCACTGTACTTGCCCGAGCAGAAGCTCGGCTCCCATTCGACCGAGGGTGGCTCATCCAATAAATTTATCCTCAAGGGGCGACAAACTGGCACGATGCACCGCGGGCACACCTGGGTTTTCAGAGCCGAAAGTCATGATACTATGATGGCATGGTACGAGGACATTAAGGCATTGACTGAAAAGACCCCCGAAGAACGATCCCAGTTTGTTCGCACTCACTCTCGAAGCTTAAGCCGATCATCCCGTCGATCCGTTAGCAGTGATGGCATCGTGGACGAAGACGATGAAGAGCCTTTCTCTGCGAATCAAGTGGACGTCAACCCAGAGCCACGAGAGGACATGGTTTCCCGACGGCCTCAACCAGGTGGGCGGTTTCCATCAGATCTTCAAATCAACGCACAGCGTGGCTTACAGGCGCCACAATCGCCATCTAGTGTAAGCTCCGGTCACCAGGATCACTCTCCGGATGCCCAAGCCTATGCGGCTGCGGGGGCTCTACCAGCGGCTGCGCTTGTAGCCGGACGTGAGGGTCAGCATCTGCACCATGGCCAAGAAAATCACATGGGCTATGGAGGCACCGAGCAAACTCCAATGGAAGATATGCCATCCCAAGCTGCCATAGCCAGTCAACAGGCGCATCATGATGGCGTTAATCCATACACATGCGAACCAGTTCCCCATCCGTCAAACCAAGACGGTGGGTATTTTGCCGGCGCCTTCGTGGGTTCACAAGGACATCAAGATCACGACCTTGACGGAAAAGCCACCAACGTTGTCCCTGAAGCCTCTGAGCTTTCAAATGCACCCCGGCAAAATGTAGATACCGAGCCTGTCAATTCCGGTGAACGCGAAGTGGCTTCTAACACGACCGAAAACGACAGTCAAAACTATGCAAATGGTAATGCTACGGCCGACAAAATAAGTCCCCTTGTATTGGCAGCCAGTAATATCCCTAGATCCGAAACTCAACGAGAGTTAGCCCTCCAGGTGGTTCCCGAAGCCAGTGCCACCGAACATACCACCCCGGCCGAACCTCCTTTGGGAGGGACAAGCAGACCGAAGAGAGAAACTGACGACAGAACGGAAAGCGCTGCCACTATCTCGAACTTGCCAATCCCCGGGAAATATCCGAAGGCCAGCGGTATTGTCTCGCCTTAAGTGTTCCATCTTTTTGAAGGCTTTCCCTTTGTTTTTGCTTCTTAAAAGCGATTGATGGGGCTCCTTTTCATGTTTTTTCCTTGATAGATGCTGTTCCCACATCGTTCTGCTGTACATGTCGTGGTGTTTTTATCGGGTGTCTTTTGTCTTCCTACTACTATTTGTTAGGCTATGTTTCTTGGGTTATGAAAGCGCCTCTATTCATACAGTTTTCCTTGTTATCTTGCTGTACGGTGCTGCCTGAATGGGATAGTTTTCCTCTGCCGCGTGTGTACCTGTATACTTGGCAATATTTAGATGACAGAAATTGAACACGCTTTTTTGGTATTTCACCCCCAAACACGCATTCGTGTCATGGAGGAGCCGGCGCATACCAACTGGCGGGCACAAAGAGGAACTTTGTAATGGCCACGGCACGCACATTATACCATGCTGCAGTGATTCACGCCCATGACTTGACAGCCGTGTGTCGCAGTAAGAAGCTTCCCTAGGCATTGTGCTGCCACCATATTACGTTTCTCGCCCAAGGCTAGAGCCTGCCAGTTGTATTCTCGAGAAACATGTAGTCGACTGCCCTACTTTGTAGTTTTGTGTTATTCTCACTAGGCAGCTGTTGCGTGGTGTGCAAAAAGGTCACGTCCCGATGCACATGTTACCACGAGGTCCCTGTATGACAATGATGAAGCCAGGCGATCACTTTCCTACCGCAACACCCATCGATCGGAGTCTGGCCACGAGGGCCGGATTCGCAACTTCAACAACATTGTCGGGGATCTGCTGTAGCATCTGCACGGCTCATATAACGGCTCATATAACGGATCGTGATGATCGTCATGTGCAAAAGCTCATTGACCTCACAAGTTTCTGTGTACCTGAGTCTTCCCATATATCCGTTATTGGGTATCATGCATCTCATTTTTATTTCTTCAAGCATGGGTTTTCCATCTGAAGCTACGGGTATTGTAAGAATTGCTACCCAGTCCTCGTATGTCATTCCGGTATCAATAATCCCATTTCCGTGTACCTCGTTACTCTTCTCAACTTCCCAGATTCCTCTCAGCGCTAAAACCGCTTTACGCTCTACCTGCTGCAAGTCAGTGCCGACTGTCAGTCATAATGTTCCTGGCCCGCGTCTTCGATCACAGCGATGTATGTACGGGGGGTTCCAATCCACAGCGCACCGCATGAACCATCTGCCCATCCCCTTCCTCTCACTAAACGGCTCATTGTCGTCCAATCAGCGCCGCCGCTGAATGCCAAACAAAACGAATGGGGGGCAAGACGACGTCTCCTACGGTTTGGGGATGCGGATGGTCTTGCTCGTCATCAGGCATCCATGCAACATGAACAGAAGTACTGCGGGATGGAACTCTAGCGCCGAATCTTTTAACCATGCCCCAAAAGGCACATCGTCGAGGACCTGGCCACAATATACCCAATATGCCATGAGGCCATCGAGAAAAAGAGACGTCGGGATCGGTGTACCCTCGAAGAACTTGCTCTTGCCTGTAGCATCCTTGGGAAGCACTGAAACAGTAACGTTGAAGCGAGCAAGGCGCGTTAGGCCACATAGTACGAAGAAGGCGAGCCCGACGGTGTCGAGAGTAGATCGAAAGCCGATAGTAAACGCCACCATGGCCGGCGCGACCCCAAACGAAATCTATATGAACGAGGGTGTTAGCAAGCCATGTGCATCGATTGCAATGGAATTCTGCATCGCGTTGCAAACAAAACGGCAAAGTGAAATCGCACCAAATCGGCTAGAGAATCCAGCTCTTGACCCATGAGACTGCTCTTATTTCTCCACCGTGCCACCCTCCCATCGAGAAAATCGAAAAACAGGCCAAAGGGCAAAAAGGCCAACGCCAGCCAAACATTGTCAAAAGAATTCGGATCGCCCAGACAGTATCGAAGAGACGAGAAAATGGACATGACTCCGCAGAAGCCTATAGAAGGGTGCGAGCAGTTAGCACGCCGGCCATCCCAAGAGACGCAAGACTTGTCGCGTGTAGATCTGCAGCTTGAAGAGAGAAAGGAGAACAATACCATTCATTAAAGTGATGAGGTCGGCGAGATGCATGGCCCGCACGAGGGAGAAGTGTCCAACGTCTGCAGATAGTAGCGTCTTTTGCTTGTCGATAGCTTCGCAAGCAAGCAAGCAAACCACGTAGTTAGTTTCGAAATAGGCTTAGATTTCGGTGAACGCTAAGATAGCCGTCAATGGCAACATACCAGGCTGATTATGATTGAAACTAGTCTTCCCCATGGCGCCGTTCGCGCTTGAGGACGCAACGCTACTTCTCTTCGACATTATATTTCCCGTAGCACTGAGGGTTGGAGGGTGGGAATGGCGCAGTTGGGAACCTTTCAACCTCAGAAACTGGCGTCGAGGAAGGAGACCAGGGGCATTCAAAAGCCTTTGGCGTCGAGGTTGGAGAGTGAAATGTCTTGTAAAAAATTCGACAGGGGAAAATGGAAGAAGAGAAAGCGTTGAGAAATCCCTTTGGAAAGCTAAAGGGAAGGAAAAGAGAAGACCCAAAGACGTCAGGATCTGGCAACGAGGTTCAGAATGACGGATGACGCCTCGATTGGAGGCTTGTGGCCGTGACCTTGTTTCTTGGGGGGCTGGGCGGGAAAACCAGGCAAGAGGGTAGCACTGCATCCGGCGGGTGACTTGGGGTGAGGGAGACTGACTGGCTCTGTGGCGGTGTTGATCGATTGATTGGCTACCAGTTCCAACTTTGAGCTCAAGGTTAGGTACGTACCAGTCAGAGCTTGGGTTTGCATGTGGTCAGGGAGCCCAGCCAACAGCTACGGTACTTTATGTACTTATGCAAGGTTACTTAGTACATAAGTACTTACACAACCGGTACCTAGCAGTTACATGTTGGGACTGACCAGTCTTAATTGATGAACCACTGGAGTTCAATTGTTAGTCATCAGATAGCCGTTTAGTCTCAATATTCTAAAACTCCTACAATCAACTCCTATTCTTGATGCGAGTACGTCTTCGATTCCAATTACCTATGTACTTCACTAACCAGCTATGATGAGTACTCCATACATCATTGTGATTCCCTTCACACGCTCAGCCAAGTCCGGTCAACAAAACAGGAAAACCATGCCGCCGTGCTACACTATATAGCCTTGGTCATAATCAATGCTGGTTTCAGAGGGAAATACAAAAACAACCAGAACAAAACTAGATGTCCCTCCTAACGCCGTATTGCGGTGTCGACCCGAATATAATATAACACTTCTTTGTGCTGAACATTAAGACTGTAGCCTGCGCCGCTAAATGACCCCAGACGACAAAGGCGGAAGAAGCATCACACATCGCGTTCCCCATGCATCGCTCAACCCCGTCCCGAATCCATAGACATCTATTAGTGCTGGCAAATTCACCATGACCAAATAACTGAATTTGAAGCAGTCGCTTCGTCATTTCACCCGGCGAAAAAA
>NW_011942149.1:2730922-3011645 GCF_000187425.2 Metarhizium robertsii ARSEF 23 | reverse complement strand
GGGGGGGGGCTTCAACGTGTCGGGAACAGAACCAAGAAGGAACCCTGAACTCCTTCGTACCGCTTCATCGTTTTATCAAAACCGATAAGCCATCAACCCATGACCCGCATGAGCCCGATATGCCACAAATGCTGTATCCGCGCGGTGGGATGATGTTATGGCTACAGGGAAAGCTTTCGTTAGTGCCTGCAAATCATCACGTCCACAACCTCGCAATTCCCACACTTACGCGGAGCCTCCATGAGCGTTGCCAAAAATGGGCGATTTTCTACCCAGGCTTGTCAATATTTGTACACCATCGATCCAAAACCCTGCTCGGACCAGAAGTCCGCTTAAGTACTCGCCACGACGAATATCTGCGCCAGGTCAGCAAATTGACAGTCCTCGAGCCACTGGACCATCATCTTACCAAATTCAAAGGTGTCGCCTCCCTCCTTTCCACCCCTATTGCCAAATAGTTGTGAGGTGTTGTCATCGTATACAAATTCCAGGCCATTCAGTGCCGACCCGTGGTAAACAGTTACTCGAGACATGATTCTATCTTGTTGGGTTGCACTAGTAAAGACGAACTCTTGTGCTTCACTGCCTTCCATTTTGGACTCGCCCAACTTCTGGCTTCGAGAGGCGGTCCTGCCATTTCCCAATTTCACCAGAGAACTTTTCGAGGTGAACTCCTTGAAATCAGTAATAGTTAGAGAACCTCCTCCGTGAGACTTGATCGATATCGATATGCGCCCCTTCCGTTTGGCTTCGGGCAAGCGAGCTCGCAAGTCCTGCTCACTCAGTGCAAGTTGCCTTTGTACCGGCCCGTTTTCCGTCGTATATTCAAGCCATGCATGGCAAACATCGTCTCCCTCACCTAGGATCTCCACAAATGAAATACCCGTCGCCGCCATTGCCAAAACAGTGCCCCCTTCGATTGCGAAAGCTTGGACACTGTCGTCCGAATTCAAGGGAGCATCATTGGGAAGTCTGAAGGCTGGATGGGCCCGGAATCGCAAACAGTCGAGGCGGTGCCACCCACACTCGTCCGCTTGGTGCACCAATCCGCCCTTTGATTTCGTCCTGGTAGAGAATGCCTCTCTTGGAACGAACGAGCGGTTCAAGACAACATAATCTCTTAGCATGATACCGGACTCCTGGTGTGGACAGCCAAACAAATGCCCAGTCTCATGCAAGTGAGCGCCAACACCAATGTTTACGGCCTCCCAAGAGCTGCCCGCTTCATTGCAATCATTCGCGACGTATTTCGTGTCTGTAGGAGTGCAATCTGTAAAAGCGGGCACCACTTCTTCGAAACTGGACGGGTAACTCTGCAGACAGTGTGAGCCAAAAATTGCAAGCTGCAGGTCTCCCGCATTACCGCCCAGAGCAGCGTGGCCTCGAATGACTTTCTCCTGGACATCCCAATGCGCATCGAGGAAAAGCACCGACACGTAATTCTTTTGACCTGGAAGGGGCTTGAAGTATTCTTTAACAGCGTCAGCAGCCATGCCAAACAAGGCGTTCTTGTCAGTCGCTTTTTCGAACTGCTGGGCTCTGTTCAAGTCGAGAATCTCAGCCACAGTTTTGTCCGAACGAATAATGTGAATCCGAGCCTCAGATCGCATGGTCCCGTTTTCTCTATCACGATAATTGGCGGTCCCCAAAGTCCATTCCTCTTCGTACCGGAATACTCGACGCCCGAGCTTGTGCCTCCACATTTGCTCCGCAGTGAACGCCTGCCAGAGATATGCCGCCATCCGAAACTTTCGTACGGCCGTTTCCAACCCATTACCCTCTTTTTCTGCCCGAGCTGGCGTTGCATCATATGTTTGCGGCGAATCCTTTGCGACAATAATCGCAAGCTGTAGTGGCGGGGCGTTCATTGGGGGTATCATATGGAGAGTTAAATACGAGGCATGAATAGGATTAGACGACGAGCTATTGGCAAGTTTAGGGCTGGAGAAGTCGAGTCGAAATTTGTTTGGTCCGGGTTGCAAGTATACCAGAGCCTTGAAGTGAGATTCGCATACTGGCCAGCTAATGGCAGGAAAGCTGTCATCGTATCGGCTAATAACCACATTACCGTCCATCGAGTACTGTCCAGACTCGCCAATGGTGCCATGCAGCAATAGCACTTTTTGATACACCTGGGGATGAGTGGTCAGCACGAGTTTAAATCCAAAGTACAAAGAGTTGGTTGGGTGCAAGGTATTGCAAAAGTATTGCCAGTTTATACATGACCCAACTTGATTACCAACTCAATTGTACATTATATTGGCCAGAGACAAAGAAAAAACGCACCCATGAGTTTTCCGAGACATTATGTATTCGCGGGGCATATTGAGACAAGGGCACACTGCCTCGACTATTTGGTGGAGCTCCAAGGCCAGACATGCCTGACACGCTGTGCCTGCTGGTGTTGCTCCCAGGAGATATCATTGGTCGTGTTGATTGAGACATCTGCACCTGGTTTTGCTGCGAGGTGTTGGTTTTCTTAATTTGAAGATCAAGGGCAGGGTCGGACTGGTGTGCGATAGACGGAGGAGTTACAGAACCACTTGATGGCGATGTGCCTTGGCTGGTGGCGCCATCGCTAGAGGCATCGGTAGAGTTGTCGGTTCGAAAGCTTGCTCTGGATCGGCGGCGCAATTCTTTGAGAAATGTAGGAGCCATGGTTGTTCACGGTTCGGAAAAGAGGGGTGTCTCTTGGCCAGGAATGGTCTGTGACAGTGCCGGTGTGGCTCTTTCACTGCCAGTTGTCTTGTCTGTGTCTTTCAATGAGACTCGTTATTCACGGACGTGGTTCCAGAGGTGGTGATGGCTTGTGGAGGGTTGGACCAAGCGTGCGAGTGAGGGCGGGAGGGACAATCGATTCAAGTGGTCCGAGAAACGGGTGGAACAGCTCTGGAAGAAGCAACGAAAGAGTATTGAGCTCTGTACAAAGTGCAATGGCAGCGATGGAGAGAGTTGTTGGTTGCTGATGGGCGATGGTCAGCTGCGAACCGTCGAACCGTCGAAGGGTGCGAGTCACACAGAGCCTCCCATGTGCTATAATTCGGGTCAATCTCGTCGGTGTTCAGCGGGAAAGTCGGATCGTCGCAAATTGGTCAAGTTGCATGCCGCTCCGTCGATAGCTTCCAAGTTGCGAGGGAGAATAATGGCAGCTAGCGAAGGAAAGGGCTTCTCCCAGGAAGAACGAGCGGCAAGTGGCTGATGGGAGAGGACTGGGAAAGCGAAACAATTCAACCGTAAAAGAAGCCAGGAGTGGAAACATTGAACATTGAAGGGAGACGAGCTAAGCGCAGCAGGTCAAACGCCAGTCAGCAGCACAGCCTTACGCAGACGGATATACATACAGCCTGACCAGGTGGACTGAACAGCTCGTAAAAAAGATGGCCTCTTGCCTCTCTACGGAGTAGCTAGCTAGAGTTCTGAGGCGTCTGGTTGGGTCACGTCAAGCTGGATGAACATGGTCAGGGCTGTTGCTGGGTGGGAATGTACTCCGTACTAGGATGAAGGCGGGGCACGGGGCACTGGGGTGACGTAGTCGGTACTCGAACGACTCTTGTAGATGTCGGGCCGTTCGTACGCCAGTCGACACTACGAGGCGGCCAAAAATACATACTGCAGGGGCCCTGGTCCAACCGAAGAGGATTCTTTTATTAGTGCGGAGCAAGATGGAGGTGGTAATCAGTTCGATGGTTCCCAGGCGGCGTTGGCGTTGCAGGTGCGCATGCATCAGCACAGTGGCAAGTGGCACCGTACTCCGTAGTACCATCGAGATTGCTAGTACATGTCTGGTTTAATCGTCCCAGACCAGCCAGGCGCATGTCTGCGCGACGTCGATGACCAGCCCTCTCTGGTGCACCGCATCAGCATTGTGAATTGATGTTCTGGAGCATCGTGCCCAATATCTCCTGTGATTGAAGTGGTGTCAGACGGAGCCCAAAGTGTGGATCACCTTGGTTGCGCGCCGAGTGGTACTTAAGGCTTGGGCTTGATGAGGCTCGACTGCTTCCGCTTCCGCATGCAAATGCCAGATGCTGCAATTGTTCCGCTGCCTCATCTCTGCTTTACGGAGTTGACGAACCGGACCAGACCCACCAGATTGGTCACCGCCCTGTTCACAGCAACTTGCCTGACACGGTGCTATCAACGGTTTGATACGAGTTGATGCCACGCTCCGACACGAGCAGGCCGACGGCGGCAAAGGAGAAGGCTGGGATTGCTCAGTCTTGAATGATGGACGAGGCAAGGTGCTAATGATGTGACTGGTATTTGGCATTCAGGCGGGCATCACCAGACGGAATACGGCGGTATACAGCAGGTATTGCTGCCCAAGTGCTTCCACGACGCCGGCGAAATCAGCGGTGGCGATGGCGGCATATTCTACCATTGCATGGCTTGTCAAACATCAAAACATTCCAGGTGGTCGGTCCTATGCTCCACGTCGTCGAGATCTGCCATATGACGTCTTATATTAACCTTGCTAGCTGCAGCCTGCAATGTCCTTCTCAAACTTGTTTCCTTCCCTGGCTCAAATTATGATTCGGCAGCCATGCATCACACAACACCGCGTACTAGTACGGAGTACTAGGTACTATGGAGCACTACTGCGGCGCACCGGACTAGACAGAGCCTCCATGGCATTGAAAGGTCGACCAACTGGTGGTCGGTGGGCCAGTCAGCAGTCGACCAGCCAACACGACCAGACTTCGAACTTGATGCTCAACGCAATGTCAGTTGCAAACTTCCAGTGTGATGTCGCCCAGGCGCTTGAGTGGCCAGGTACCATCTCAAGTTGGGGAGACCCGTGGCTCCCTCCCTCCTTGCCCTCTCCACCTGTTTCCAGCTAGACAAGGAATCATGCTGAATGGTGCATGTGCCGATTGTCGCAACCGGCCGAAGCCCTCCTCAAAGTTCAACCAAGTGTTGTTCCCCAGCTTCTGAGGTTGGCTGTTTGCAGCCTGGCTAGCTACTTTACATAGTACGTACTTACCTAGGTGAAACATTTGAAATGTCAATGCATGTACATACTGCCGAGTTTCCGTCAATACCTTGATGCGCCGAGCGGGAAAGGACTAGGACTGGAGCGCACTAATAGCATTGACTTCAAGCGCAACGTGCTCCAAGTAGTACTGGGCTACTACTGAGTAGTATACTTAAGTATGCTAGACACATGCTACTAGCAAATCAGACCATGCACATTCATTATTATGTACAAGTATTCAGGTATTATACATGCACAATCTTGCGCAGATCCCGCCACATTCAACATGACGAGCGACAGCGCAGAGAATGGAAATCAAAACGCACCATCAGCACCACAATCGCAGCAGACTTGCAAACCCAAGTTGAAATCCATCCTTCAGCTTGTACTACTATTATTAATCATAGTCTCCATTGGCAATCATCTTCCAACTTATTAAGTGGCTAGTCCACTTAGCAACAGGTAAGTCGATTCGACAAATATAGTGGCATCTGCTGGTGGATCGGATTGGAATGCAAGCAATCAGAAGGCAGCTGTTTCTCATGACTCCGACACTTGCCTTCTCCTAAAGTTGCTGGACAACCTGACTCGGCATTCGGAACAGGCCTACCATTGGCTTGTGTCACGGGCAGCACAGACCGGGTAATAATTATTAGAGAAGCCGCCTTTGGTTTCGGTTTCTTTTTTCTTTTGGCCCTATCTAGTTGTACATATCGTTGCCCTACCTCTGATTGCCGTTATGTGGGCATCTATCCAATTGTGCGATACTTCGCAGACTTCCCACTATTGTATTGTATATCCACGTGGTCACCTGTCCGAGGGAGACAGACTTGGACGCATGGACAGGGAGGTTTTTGGTTCCCCAGCCGGTATCTATACAGATAACTGCCATAGACTCCGTATCGATATCACGGTGTCTTCCGTCACTGGTACTAATAGCATAGTGACACCCAGACAGAGACCAAGTCCAGTCTCGTCGGATCCACCTCGTCTCCCACCAGACTCTCGTGGTGTCTGCATTTCTCCCGGGAAACGAGCAAACATTATTACCCCTCTGCATGAAGAAAACAGGGGCTGGCAGTCGACGGAGAACGGGGGCAATGACCAAAAAAAAAAAGGAATTGAAAAAAAAATTATTGAAAAAGGTCAAAAATCATGGCATAATTAAGAGAACGGGGAAGAAAAAGGTTGGCCATATTCCTGCAACCAGTCGTTTCAATTTAGGTACTTAAAGTAGTTACTATGCACACCTGGTTTGCTTGACACAAGTCTGCAAATAGCCTTTAGAACAAAGGAGCACTTGAGGCTAATTGGCCTGGTTTGAATGCCCCTGCCTTGGCCGCCCTTCACAGCCTTCACAGCTGTAGCGCTTATGCCTCGTTTGGGTCTTAGCCGCTGAGGTTTGGTTCCGTCTCACCCCAGGTGCCGCTTTGTCGCCCAGGCTCTGCAGCGTCCTAGCACTTGAGGGCTCCAGGGCTCTCAGGCATACATGTATGGTGTATGGGGCACGGCGTGCTCCGTAGGCGCTCAAGTCGGGTGCTGCCAGGCATTCCAGTCTCTTCCTCACTCCCGCCTCCCTCCCTTCAACATCTGAAGTGAACACGGCACCATCGTAATCCCAACTTTGCCGTGACACCGTCAATCCGGGCCCCGGATACAGTTGCAAAGACGAAGCCCATGGTTGAACAAGCAGTGGCGTTTCTCCTACTCTTGTCTTCGTTTCCTCTTCCAACGTACAGACCATGTCCTCTCCGTGGAAAAAACAGCCGGAAGATGTGGTCGACAGCGTTCTAAAGCGGGCAGAAGTCAGCAAGGTGAGTCGAGGCGACAACCGTCCAACACAAATCCGCCACGTACCTGTTCCCTTTTCTCGGCCACTGCTTGGCTCCATGTTAGTCTCAAATTCAGAGGCGTGCATGGCTGACACCCGTTTAGATTGCACGCAGACTGCAGAACCGCTTGGCTTTGGCCCAGTTCAAGACTAAGCATGGTTGGGAAGACTTGACGCTCGACTCCATCGAACCCAAATTGGAGGAGGAAATGCGAAGACGACGCCTTTGCGACGGAGACGTCTTATCCGACTCGTCATCCAGCGCATCCGATCTGCCTTACCCGACAAAAGCTCTGATGAGCTCGCCGCTCAAGGCACCTTTATTCTCCGATGCCATCGGGTCGAGCAACGGGAGCTCGGGTCACCGAAAGCGTACATACTTTGCATCGTTTGACCATACGGCCTCAAGCCCAAGCAAGCGCTTTCGCGCATCGCCGACAGCACACAAGTCCTTTTCAGGACACTCCACGTGGAAGGACAGTCATGAGTTGGCGCAGTCGTCACCTATCAAGCCTCGGCGCCAACAGCACTTTACCACGTCAGGTGGGCCAGATGTGTCATTTTTCCAGCAACGCAGAATGACAGATGCCTTAACATCGCCAAATTTTGCAGCGCCTTCGGACGACGACGACGACCTGCTACCTGCGCACTCGTTCACCGTCAATAACGTCCGGTCGTCTCCGCCACGTACTCCGCCCTTGCAAACCCGAGGCCTTGCAAGCAAGCGGAGTAAAGAAACCTTGGATGCTGGCAATGGTGGCAAGACGGGAGAAGAAGGTGCAGACCTTTTGCTGTATCTTGCAGCGTCGCCGTCTCCAGCGGTCAAGTCGAACCGAGGCCGCATGGAACGTCTGTCAACCCCTCCACCCAAGAACAGCAAGTTGGACCTGCCATCATCCATGATGACAACACCGGGCGGAGGCAACTTGTTTCCCAATACTCCTGGCCAGGGATTTGACTTTGCAGACTTTGTAAACATCACTCCTAGCCCGGCACAGAAACCATGGAGAACACCTGGTCCCATGTCTGCTCGCACACCCCTCAGTGTGACCAGGCGAAGGCTAACTTTTGAGGAGCCCCTGGCCTAAGTCCATTTATCAAGATAATGTTAGCTTTTGCTCTTACATACGGAGAGAGGGGGCGCTAACCTTCTGGCCCTCTCCCACATTTACTATCGCATTTATTTCCTTGTGTATATGATACCATGATTACAGTACTTGTTAGACTGTGGCAACTACGGATTCTACCTAACTATAAAGCATTGCGGGAACCCAAAGTTCATCACCAGAATGAGGCGATTCGGGAGTTCAGATGTCTCATGTTGTTCTTTGTTTTGTATCTCGATATATTATTGCATGCTGTGAGCTAGCAGATTCATTCTCTGGGTTTGGCTCCTGCGCTTTGTCTCTGGACAGCGCAAAGTATGTCTATCTATCCCGCTGTGAGGATAATTGAGGAGGGAATACTGGATAGGTTTGGACTTGGTGTGTATGGAAGCGGTGGTCGGACGTTCTGGTTTATTTTTTGTCTACTTGATTTTGTCTATTTTGCGTTGCTTCTCATGCGCAAGTTAGATTTTTATCTGAGGGAAGGGAGGGCAAAACGTCAAGCCGCCAAGCACAGGTTAGCTGGATGGCGAAGGAAGTCTAGAATCCTAATTGACTACCTATATAGGTTTTTGACATGTAAGAATTTTACCGCCATTGTCGATGCATGGCTGCCCCGGCATCTATTATCGTGAGTCAACCGTGTAGCTTTGTATCTCGCAGGTGAACCTCAGCCAGCCACTCGACACTTGAAGTTGGTTTCCAGCGCGGTCAACGCGCCACGTCAGGCACTTAACGCGTCTTTTAACGGGGCAGCGCGACATAGTCGCGTGAAGGCCGCGAAGGTAAATATCAGCCTTATCCAATCAGAAGCAAGACGACCCATTTCGTACCTGACCATGATGTCAACCCAAAAGTTTGTTGGACCCCAGTCGCCATTGGCCCGGAATGAAAAGGCCGGTTTGATCGAATCGTTGCAACGATGCCTGTCCCAAAGTTGCGTGCATATTGAGTCACGACGAGAAACTGCTGTAACTGGCTGCACTCTGAGAACTATACCTTTATTTCTGTCCAATTTTTCCACTGTTGACCAGTGCAGTGCCCCGAGGGACTTTGCTAACTTTACGCTTGTTTGTTCTGTTATGTATACATGTTTATGTACAGGGTAAGTGCACACAAACTTCTCCAGTTGACGTTTTACAGATAACCCGTCCGTGCTCCGTGCGACAGAGTCTAGCGTCTGCTGTTGCTCCTGATCATTGACTTTATTGCTGCTCGGGTTAGTAGTGCGCCCATGCAAAAATTTAGCCTCTTAGTGTTGATATGCAATCGTGTTCTAGCATACACTATCCAACTGTTGTGATTGCCCAATTGAGGAGAGCCCCCCTCACCCGTGTCTCTGTCGCAATTTAAGCTTTGAAAAGGTCAGGGAGCCAGTGTGGCCCTTCATTGGCTCTTCATTCTCAATTATTCCCTTCACTGCCGAGTTGGCCGTGGCTCACGGCCGGTGCCATTGGCTGGGGTACACCAGAGCACTTAACCGAGATATAAAATTTGGTCCTTCTGTGAGCGATGACGATAGCCACATGCCGTTTGGTCACGGTACGAATATTCTTCGGCAATGTAGGGGTTATGATAGCATAGCCCGCCAGAAGCAGTTCCCAAATATACTATACTATCCATGTATGTATTTGTTTATACAGTCTTTTCATCTATTACTGAACGTAGTCTTATACACGATGGTCTCGGCTTGGGGGTTTTCGCATTTGGTACGCCACTGCCGCCCATACCAATCGCATAGCGGCAATCCTCTGATCAACGTCGAAGAAGTCGTACCAAGCACTTTTCCAGGCTTGGACTTTGCCCCAGCTGCGTTTTGATAAATCCGGCTCGGGCGAACCGTCCAGAACCTCGAGCAATCGAGTAGGGACGCGGACCCTCAGAATGGACACATGGTGAAAAAGAGAGCTTATCACAAAAATGTCATCATAGACGGAACCTTCAACTTTGCCAATGGCCTCGTATTTGGCTTTCCGGTCCCACGAAGACGCCGGAGGGCGAACCATACGGTAATTGTCATAGACGGGCATGGTTCTACGAGCCCTCTTAATGGCCGGTCCGTTCCGGCGGCCGTTCAAGTCCTTGCCCTGCTGGCGGTCGTCCACGGGGGAGGCGTCCTGCTCGACTTCACGCCCAATGGGCCCCCCTAGGCCGCCGCCCCATCGCCTTTGAGTCGTCCACCACTGATCGTGTCCAAAGCGGACTTCGTCCCTCCCCTCACGGTGTCGATGTTGAGCCGTGATCAGGGCGGCTAGCACCTCCCGTGCCAGGTCCGATGACTGCGCCGTTTCGGCATCTGGTCCGGTGAAATTCACTGTTGGGCGTGCACTTACTGCGGCAACTGGGCCGTAGACGACACCCGCTCGGGCAGTCTCCCGTGTCATGGGGCTCTGGAACACGAAGTGGCAATTTGATGGCGTGTATGACTTGCGTTGCTTCCGTCCAGCAGGCGAGTTGAGGTGGAGTCTTGGTTCTAGCCTTGCTCTGGAAACATTGCAGCCAAAGTCATAAGAAACCAGCTTTATGAAGGCGTTGAGGAGATTTTGTCTGTACTCTGGGGGCATGGAATGGCCAGAGGAGGTCCGGCCCATTGTAGGGGCATGTGGTGGTTCAGCATGTGTTTGGGTATCACATTCGATACAGCCAGATGTGTCACTTGCCGTGGTCAACTCCGGAGACGGCGGCAGCTCAGGAGGCCGGGATGGATCGTCCCAGAAGGAAGTGAAGAGTTCCAGGCAACGGAAGAATTCATAAGTGTTGCCTAACCTTGCCTGCTGCTTGCCCTTTGGAGGTGAAATCCTCCTCACGGTGCGGAAGGCGTCGTCATTAGTATTGGAGAGTTCTCGCCGGCGCTCAAGGTACACCTGGCATCCCGGGGACAGATTCCCGTTTCTCAATGGAAACCGATCTTTGCCGTCTTGATTACGGGCCTCCTCAGCGGTGAAGCGGTCCCACTGACGGAAATCTGGTAGGCAGCACGTGTCAGGTATAAGGTCAGATTCGTCGGCATCTAGTTTCAGATCGAGCCCTATGGCCAAGAGACCAGCTGGTCCCAGAACAAGCGAATCTCGGCCAGTCTGTTCCAGCAAAGCTGGCAATGATTGACTATCGCCGCCAATTATCACATCATCTTGTGCAAATGGCTGATATCTTGGTAGATTGATGGGGGTCGGACTGGGTATGTCCCCCGAATCTACCCTTGGGGTCAGGCTTGCTATGAGCTGGGTCAGACAAATTGTAATTGATGGCAAGCCAACGTCAGACAAGGGAAGCAGAAGCACACAAGCGAATGGGGTTGAGGATCTGTTTGGAAAACCAGACTGTATGCTTCAAGCTAACTACACAAAGTTGGTTTGTGGCTAGCAAAATCATGGGCCCACGACAGAGATGTGTCTTTCGGTTTTAGGAGGAATGTGTATGAAACTTGAAACAGATTTTACGACATGAACGGCTTTAGAGGAAGAGAGAGCTCACCCCGTGAGCGATCAAACTTACGAGGAACAGGAAAGGGTCCAAACATGACGACACCACTAGAAGGTGGCCTAGAAGCCCTAGATGATTGGTTCTGTTTGTCGGTAGCGTCGCTATCAATAGCAAGAGAGGAGGAAGGCTTTGTCCATGTGTCAAAAATTGCCCCGATCAGCAGCGTTATCACCGGAGGGCCACCCCAGAAAACCTTCCTTCCCGTCACGCCAACAGGAACCAAGATGTCAGCCAAGACCAAGCCTAGGGCGTGGATGTGGTTCAATATGTCCGGTGCAATATTTGATGGCCAGGAGTTGGTTATGGAGGCAGAGACTATGCGCAATCCGGCCACCGAGAAACCCAACGGCTGCGGCGGACAGGCAATTGATGGGCCGATATCGAAACCACAACGCACGGACAACTGACAAGCTACCGAAACAGACACGGCTATGATGTCGAACGCCGATAGGGACGAAATGACAGAGAAGGCCGGAGCCGAAGCGATGGTGAAGATTCTGGGTGGTGAATGCCGACCCAGGCCCAATACTGGTCTGTGGAATCTGGAGCGTGCGTACGAGGACGATTGGGTCAAGGTACTCGAGGTTGAGGACGACAATACACCCGCAGCGGGAATTTTGGAGCTGAGTCTGTGGGCGCCAGGTTTGAGCACTCGCAGGAGGACAGGAGAACAGGGATCCCAACAGCATTGACCATGAAGAGAGAGAGCGTTGAGTGGCGAGCATGAAGCGTCGATTGAGGTCCGGTGTGTGTGCCTGTCAATGACACTCCAAGCTCCACCGCTCACGAAGTATCAAACGGGGGGTGGGAGTGGGTCTCCCGAATTGGAAACACACAGGCCAGGTTGACGATTTATCTACCTACTTAAGTAGGTATGTATTTGCATGTAATATGTACGGCACCATGATAGAGAGGAGGGGGGATAAATTGACGTGCAGTAGATCATTGATAGTAGGCCGACAAGTCAGACACGGCAAGTTACTCACAACGCTTACATGTAAGGTCTGGATTCTGGATATAGACACGTGCGGCCGGTATTTGACATCCCAGCACGGTGGGGAGTGGAAAAGCCAAGTCTTGTTCCCCCAGCGTCTCACGCAGGCGAGTCGTTCAAACGACACAACGACACGTCTTCATCGCTCCACGTCGATAATGCGTGTGCGCCTTAAATACATCAGACAGCTTCATCAAAATGCTCCCATTGCTGATGTTGCAAAGCAACAGGTTAAATAGGGAACAGAGTAAAAAAAGAAACCCCCCCACACACAGGATTATTTGTAGGCATTGCTTGAAGTACATCTATCCATGTAATGTTTCGAAACGATTTCCATCTTCCCCCCTCCTCCTGCTCGCCAGACCCCCCGCTCAACTCGGCCAAAATCAAAGTGTCACCAAAGAGCAGAATCGAGCATCACTACCGGGTAACTCTCCCATGCCCGCTGATCCATTTCAAGAGCAAAGGGCAAAACATGTGCCGCCGAAACAATGTCGAACTTTAATCCTGACGGAAGCGCCGTCGTCCTGGACACGACGCAGGACACGACGCAGGAAACATGCCGACAAAAGGACTGAATCCTGCTCCGTACCGGCAATGGCGCAGCAATCATTCATGGATCCTCGTTTTAAATCGCCGAGATGGTGTTGGGCAGGTGCTTGGTCACCCTCAACGGGCCCGCTTGCGTATGGTTCTGACGATGCTCGTGCTTCAGAAGTGTCGCAGACCCAGGATTGCCACAACCCCTGTTCCATCGTCCCCGACTGAGGATTGTTAACGACTCTTTGCATTCATCATCCAAAACGTATCAATGCAAGGTCTGCGTAAGACTGTGGTCCAGTCTATGCCAGTTGAGGCCTCATGTCGTTTCTGGATTGCTTCGTGCACATGGCCATGATGTCCATCCGCAACCCCTCCCCTCCCCTCGCCTCCCCTCGCCTCCCCCCAACTCCCGACTTCCCGAATCTTCTAATGCCTGGGTTTTTCTTTTGGATAAACCCTGCTGACAAAATTCGTTTCCAAACATTCAACTTAGTCCTACTCTTCCAAATCCGCATCCCAACTCATAGGGCTGTCCTTTTATCATGTCGTGTCATGGATCTTGACCCAGATCTCCCTCAACACAGTCGAGCCGATTGATATCAGAGCACAAACACCTTGATTCGAGTGCTGGATGAGGTCTCGTGGCTGTCTTGGTCACGGGTTACACATAATACACAGGAGTGTCGAGGCTCATCGACACCTCTACATCTCGACCCTGGCTCCAATAAACACCATCTTCGAGTATGTCGACGACTGCTTCTGGCTCCAACATCGACTTCACCATGTCTAGGCCTCTCCCGGGTGCTCATACGACTGCAACTTGGGGACCGAGATGTAGTCCCTTGGCCGGCCGAGCTCTCATGGGAGTCAACTACAATACCTCGACAGAATGTAGTACCTCGCGGCCACTCGCAATATTGGAAGATGGCCCAGACTCGTTTACAGTAGTCATACCACCAACAGAGAATCGGAACTCGCCTGATCTTGCCCGTTCCAGTTTTGTCATCGAAGATGTTGAAGGATCCTCACCGCAAACCACAAATTCTTCTCAATTTCCGGCCAGTTCTACCAGGAGCCCAGCGAATCCAACGACATCACTCTTCACGCCATCAACCTCAACGTCGAAATTATCTGCCTCATCGAGTGTAGCGTCGTTGACCCCAACCTCAACATTAAGCTCTTGCAACTCAACTTCAATCGTGCTGTCTACATCAATTTCAAGCGCTGTAGCTCGTCCTCCCCAGCAAGACGACTCAGGGAACCCCCCCAGAGATCCTCCTCCTACGGAATTCCAACCTGGCACGGGAAACTCTCCACCAGATAACCCTCCTCTAAGCGAGACTACTTCTCCAAGCAGTACTACTCCAAGCAGTACTTCTCCAAGCAGCACTTCTCCAAGCAACGCTCCTCCTCGAAATGACAACCCTCCAAACAACCCTCCTCCAGGCGACACTACTCCTCCAAGCAACACTCCTCCAAGCAACACTCCTCCAAGCAACCCTCCCCCAGGCGACACTCCTCCAGGCGACACTCCTCCAAGCACCCCTCCCCCAGGCGACACTCCTCCAAATAACCCCCCCCCAGGCGACACTAATCCTCCAAGCAACACTCCTCCAAGCAACACTCCTCCAAGCAACACTCCTCCAGGCGACACTCCTCCAGGCGACACTCCTCCAAGCAACCCTCCCCCAGGCGACACTACTTCTCCAGGAAATACCTCTCCCAGCAACACTTTTCCTAATAACACTCCCCCTAACAACCCTTCTCCAGCATCCAAACCTACAGACAGGAACACGCCGCAAGATAGTTCTTCGCAAATGCAGAAATCTACCAATGATAGTACACAGGCCCCCAAAGCTTCAACCCCCGAACCTCAGGTTGAGGCTAAGCCGACGAGCGTCGAAACATCATCTACTGAAAACCGCCAATCTTCAAGCAATGGAGTCTCGAATACACCTGTGGCATCTGTGACACCTCCATCAAGCAGCAATGTAAATAGCCCAACATCTCAAACAGCGAAACCAGCCACTTCTGGCAAAGGAAAACCCGAAAATTCGGGGTCTGTCAACAATCCTGGAGCAAAACCTTCCGATCCTGGTGTTGTTGCTCCGGCCATCCCCATCCCTACGACCTTGGAAACGACTGCAAATAACTTATCGCCTACTGCTGAAAAAGAAGCCCAGGATACTTTTGCTACTAGTGCCTCCCCTATCTCCACCAAATCATTTCCAGGCAATCTGCCTGATGCCACATCCACTAGTAGACCTCAAGGGGGTAAAGGCCCCGTTGATCCCGGGGTCTCATCCGCTTCGGGTTCTCACGGCAAAATACAAATGTCGACAGGCGCAATTGTGGGAATATCAGTCGGCAGCATTGCGTTTATAGCTTTAATAGCCCTTTCAATTTGGCTTTGTAGAAGAAGGTCAAAAAAGCAGCGGGTAGAGTCGATACTGAATCCGCCCCTTAGCAGGTCTGATAGAGGACCGAAGACCAGGGAAATGGCTGCGCTTGGCGCAACCAAGAGTTGCCTATTTCAGTGGCTACCGGGGACTGGGAAAGATCTCACCGGTGACAACAATCCTGAATCCTCGACAATTGCAAGGGCAATACCAAATATGTCTGAGAGGACGGCGATGCCGGGGCTGCTTGGCGGAGATGCGATCAGCAATTATCCGCCTGCTCAACCGGGATATAATGGGCATTTTCGTGGGAAATATAGCATCAGCGGAGCAAATTGGCCCGAGTTGGGCGTTAATCAAGGCCAAGTTGATCCCCTAAATCCCTTCTCTGACAGGAATGCTGTGGAACTGTCTGGCCAACCACCGTCATTGCCTCCTTTAGCACTTTTCTTTGATATGCCAGGGGAATATCAATCAAGACCTATGCCTAGCACCGGTCCTGCCAAGTCACGCCAGTCTCGTGGGAGATCTCTTAGTCTCAGTGTCAGAGCATCACAATACCCAGCAGCACAGCCTTTGGAGTCGAGGCCACACTCGGTTCACCGAGAATCCGTACAAAGCATAGATTCGTTCACAACCAGGCGGAACAAATTCCGTTCAGATCCTTTTGACTTGGAGGAAATCGAAAGTCGCCTCTTGTCAGGCCAAAGCCAAGTTCCAGAGATGCCGCGACGAACAGTCACCAGTTCGAAATATAGTTCTGGCGCTGGCAGTGCTTCCTCATCGCGGTATACCAGTGGAATCAGCGTGAGCGATTGGAGCTTGATGAATGCCACCAGGACCACTGGGCCGTCGGCACCTGCACCGGCCAATAAGCTCGTCAGTTGGGACAATCTATCGTCGGTAGATGACTTTCGACCAGGAAATAGAAGACAGCCGTCTAAAGACAAGAAAAATCCGGGGGTTGTGTTCGGCCAGGCTTTGTAGTTGGGGTGCATTGCAGAAGGGAGCATGGTTAGCGGAGGGAAAAGGCGTTTCAGTGAGCGGAATATGGCATTTTATTGGAGTGATACCACAAACAAACGGATACCGTAGCCGGAAAATATGACGAGATATGAGCATAATCAAGAAATTCCCCCGAGAAACGTGAAGCAAAATGTATGATATTCTCTATAAAGAAGCCAGAAATAGGTTGCTTAGGCCTGTTTATCTAAACTTGACGAGTTGGTTCGCAGAATCTCACCTCTTGCTCCGGCCCACGCCCTTCTATTTCCATTCTCAAACAGCCGGAACTGGTGCGGGCTGGGAGTACCGTCCATCAGGATTCTCGAAAGCTGCCGGTCCTTGAGCCAGAGAGTCCATCCCTTGAGCCCGTAGCCCAAGTGAGGGAAGACATCCGAACCCGCGGCCTCGTCGGCCCAGGCCATCCACTTGGCTCCATCCACCCAGCCGGGGATTACGGTGCCCTCGGAGGCCAGAGACACGAGCCACCTGTGCTGCTGGTCCACCTGCGCCGTCATCTCTTGCGCAGTCGGCAACTGGTGCTCGCCGGCCCAGACGCGCGCAAGAGCCATGGAGGCCAGGTCATACAGCTGAAACGCCGGAGACGGGAAAGCGATGGCTCCCATAAAGGCCAGATGCTGAGGCAGCTGCAGCGAGAACATGTTCCGGTACAGCCTAGCCAACGCGCGAGAGTTGGATCCCGGCGACGCTGTCCAGGCCTCGGGCTGTTCCAATGTGGGATCGTATCGGCCAGCTAAACTGTAATCCGCCTTGTATCCCGTACAAAACACAATGGCGTCGGCTTCAAGTTGGCTTCCATTGTCAAGCTGGACAGTCTTGGGACCCGTCACCCTGTTCAAGCCCTTGACTAGTGTGATGTTTCCCTCTAGTATGTGCGGTATCACAGTATCCGAGACGACGGGCGGCGTGCGAGTTGGCAGCGGAGCGGTGCCCAAGTCCCAGTCCTGCGGAAGTTCTGGGAAACCCTTGTGTGTCGTGGCTGTGAGAAACTTTCTCATAATCGTACTGGACACGGCGGAGGGGAGAAGCTGCAGAGTCTCGAAAATGACGCCCTTTCTGTGATTGAAGGCGTGGTCCATCGGTTTGCCTTCTATGAACCGAGGGAGCTAATGGTATTTTATTTAATTTGCCCGGTTCTTTTTTTTTTTTTCGTTCTCGCGAATATCCGCGTTTTTGGGGACAACATACTATGAACGCATCGTGTCGGCGGGATATGTAGACATGTTTCGCGTGGCCGACGAGGGTTGTCGCCGTGTCCACGGCGGAATTTGAAAGGCCTACGATCAGTACCGTTTTGTCCTTCAACGAGCTCGGCCTATGACATTCACATGAGAAAATACCAGTCAGGCCCTGTTTCCTGTTGGGGTCCAAGCAGTGGTGGGGGAGATATCTGACCTCTTATACCCGGCGCTGTGAATAACTTCGCCCTCGAACACGTCTAGCCCGTCAATTTTAGGCATCAACGGCAGCTTGTTGATTCCGGTAGCAAGAACAATCTTGTCAAATACCTGAGACGTGGTCTCGCCCTCTTTGACCATTCGAACAGTCCACTGCTCGCTCTTTTCGTCAAAATCCACATGAACAATCTCCGTCTGGAGTCGGATATGACTCTGGAGCGAAAAGTGCGAGGCATAGTCGTAGAGATATCTCTGAATGTGGCGAGCTTCTGGAAATACTGGCATGTCTGGAATTGTAAATTGGTTAGCTAATCGACTCGGCCGAGTCTGATATTGGCCGAGTCTGATATTTGTATATGCCTATATATAGTCGTGTTATTTACCTTTGGAGAAGGGAAAGTCTGTGAAGCATCCCTGGAAGTTGTCCGTTCAGCAAAAGCGAATTGTTCTGCAACATGAGTCAAGGTGGTAAAAAGCAGTTGGGGTAGACTAACGCGCTGCTTCGAAATATTTGACACGGTGCCTGTCGAGGAGTCAGACCCATGAGCACCAGCATGTTCTCAAGGAATTGGGGAAAACGAAAAAAAGAGAGAAAAAATATTATCGCCTCGTGACGTACTCTCGAGAACTGTGGTCTGGTCGTCATCTCTATAGTTCCAAAGGCCGCCCACAACATCCGCCTTGTCAAACCCCGTCGCTTTAAAACCCTTCTCAAGCAAGTTCTTGAGCGTTACCAGACCCAACGGCCCTGTTACCACGTTGTTTTAGCACCTTGTCGCAATTTCAGGAGTGATGCAGGCCGCATACCGAGACCAATAACAGCCACTGTAGCGGGCGCCATTGCCATAATTGTAAAAGAAGGGTGAATCTCAGAGGCAGGATAGAAATCAATACAACACAAGGCAAAAAGGGTGTCGCAGGGGTTCAACATATATGTAGTCCTATTATTATACAGCCTGTTTGGTCCGTTCGGAAGCCGGATGCGATGACCAGGGACCCTAGAATTCATCACTTCAGCCGATTAGATTGATAACTGATGGTTCCCACTACAGTATGCATCTAAGATATTATACGCGAAGCGGCTGAGCCTTGGCTAGGACATGCACGCAGTAAGAACGGGGCAATATTGACGACATAACATGGTCTATTCGTCCGATCCGCATCAGCTATTTCCCCGTTGCTCACCATGTTCCAATACGGATGCCTCGTTTTGGACGCTAATGCTACCGTGGTGGTAGTATCAAGGCGAGCTGGCAAGGTTAGGATATTGTGACTCACGCCCGTCAGTCCATTAGATGCAACACGAGGCTGAAATGAAACAGACCATCCGGGTTCACTACGACCATCGATAGGGCGGCGTCGCAGAGACTATTAGGGCTACCAAAATATTTTCGTCTGGTTCGGCGTGTGTTCCAACACCCACGTATTTCCGTTTTAGCTCTATGAATTTATAGCCTTGGTGTATATGACATATCCCCAGGAAGCAAGTCCTCGTGATCCTTCATAGCAAACCCTCGGTATCCGGCCTCAATATTGCATCAATATGCCAATGTAGCAAATCTCGCGTTGCCAAAGCGTCTTCTAGGCTGTCGTGGCCGCGACCCTTGACCTGAATGGTTCTGTTAAGTCGTTTCAGCGTAAGGGCTTTCAGCGACAACCCGCCCTCCTGTAAGTTTGTGGCAGCAGTGTTATCTTTATCTTCAACAGCAGAGCTAGGGTTTGCAGATTCTCCCATCTCGGTATTTTCGGATTCTTCCCACTCCCTGCGCCGAGACAAGTCTTCCTCCAAGCGACGCTTTCCTGTTTCCAGTATCAAGGTGTCGACGATTCGATGGTGAATCCAGCGTAGTGACGTGAGGTCTTGATGTCCGGCATGGCCAATGACAACAGTATCAGGTCCGACAAACTTGTATAAAGCTTGCCTTGCTGAATCTCGACCGAGAATGCACTTCCGGCGGCGGCGAGAGTCGTCCATGGTATGCCTTGTTACGCCTGAGAAACGGGTGTTATAATGTGCCATCTTTACACTCGGGTAGACAAGACTGTCTATGAGCACAGCACCAGTGAAAAAGTCCACCACGGATAGACGAATTAGCTCCGATTCCCCGGAACTGGCCGTTCCCATTTCACAATCCAACACCACAGCAGCAACGTGAGTTGGGAGAGACGCAGTTTTCGTTTCGTAAAATTGCCAATTCTTCTCGAGTTCACCTACATTATAATGACGAGGGGAATGCTCATGCTGCCCGGCGCATGGTTTCGAGAATAGCGGCCCGTTGCAGCAGGTCCACTTCTGGAATGCTCTGTCAGTCATTTTTCAAATGAGGACACAGGGGTGAACTACACAGGTCGTTATTCAGAGGATAAAGTAGAGAATGCTTACCCTGTTTGCTACGTGGCCTGGGTGATAGCTGCAGATGAAAGATGTGTTTCCAGAACTACCATCTTGCGTACGCTCGATCCCCTTGGCCGCTTTATCCAACGCTTGCCTGGTATGAAGGTTGATTTGACTTTCCGTGACGACTGCGCTTGAGGCACGATTCGAACTGTGCAGCTCAAGATGATTTGGCCTGCTCACAGCAGCATCAGATGCAGGAGATAGCTTTGGTTCAGCAGGCTGATTTCGTTGCCGCCTGTTTTTCAGCACTTGAGACGAATCAGGGTGTTAGTAGCGTAGTCTTGACCAGTTTTTTTTTGGCCATGTTCCATCTCACCTTTGCAGCACTTCTCGCATCGTTCCTTTCGTTGCAGGTCCGTGGAGCTCAACCTGGAAAAAATATATCCAGCCTTTTTCAGCTGGCCATGGGGCTGCACATAGTGGTGCAGCAGCTGCAAATAGTCTGGCGTTGGCTGGACAGGCCCGTATGACCTTTCAGTCGCCATGACTTGCGCACAAAGTTGGGAATAGCACCATGGGATGAGAGGTTTAAAGGTGTTTGAAGGTGCAACTGTGGGATTTTGACACGCACAAACGATGCTTGGGAGTCGAGGTACCTAGGTACCTAGGTACCTGTACTTAGGTGAAACGGTCTGGTGGCAGCTGGCGGCCCTTAACTCGCAGCTGTGAAAGACGGTGCTTAAGTGCCAGGAGGGTGAGACTGATAATAAGAGTACCTGTGTACAAGGTAGTAGTCAACTTGATCGATTTTGGTTGCTGGCAACATTGACATGAGTGAGGGTGAGGCCGAACTGCAGCCTTACCGGTTCACTTGAGCAGCTGTGGCTGCGGGCGGATAGTGTTCAATGATTGGGCCCGAATGTTGGTGAAACGGCACCTGGGGCGTTGGGCATTCTTGACAGAGTGGTCGCAACATGCAACCGAGTCTGAAGCTATGGACGAATCTCTTTAGATGCGGATTGGTAGGAAAATTGTATGGCAGAGGAGTCTCCACGAGCCAGTCCGCATCTAAAGAGATAGGAAAGAAGAGAGTGTCGAGCAACGACGACAAAAAGGAAAGGGCCGACACGTTACGCAATAAATCGCTTTGAAGCATGCATAGAGCTTGTTTACAGCGGACACAAGATCGCAAATGCAAATATCGTACCAAGCATCACTGTCTAAGCAATGGCTGCACAATAAACTTGAGCTGCTCGCCCCAGCAAGCTTTGAAGATGCTGGCGTTCAAGTCGAGAATGCAAGAGTGGTAATCAACGAATGGGATACTAAGCGGTAAAGTCGGCGGTATGCTCCTTTCCCCGCCTTTTCCTTTCTTCTTTCTTAGCCGGAAAGTGAAAGGAAACCGCACATAAAGGAGGTAACGTAGGAGTACGGAGTACCAATTCACACATTCTGGTAGGCAGTTTCCTTCATGGCCGCGCAAACAGTCAATACTTTGTTGTGCGACGGCTCTCTTCCGATGCCGCCTGCGCATTTTGATTGGCCCAGCCACGCTCTCCGTTCAGCTGTCGGCCTCGCCGCTAAAGGCCCTGGCGCGCCACACAGGCGCGCAAGTGGGCATCAGGGTATCGATTGATCGGATTCTTTTCTGCCATTGGGCCGAGCATTAAAGAGGCCTCGGTATATCTCGAGCGAAAATGACATGGGGGATGCTTTGACGTACGATACGGAGCACCCCTTACCCATAGTAAAATACAACAATCTGTTGAGTGAACCGATGAGCACATGATGTGTGTACGCTCGTCCCTGTCGAGCTGTTGTGAATCAACAACCACCTATCTAGGTAGGCAGGTAGGCAGGGGCCTGGGATCAAAGGCAAAAGCATCAAGCATCAAGCAAATCTACACAGACGCGGGAGCGAACATGATGTCCTGGGTGTTTAAGGCTGCGACGAGAGCGGCCAATGGTTACTTTCCAGCGCCAGATGAAACAATATTGGTTGCTTCCTGGGTACCTGTTTGCCCAATACTACGTTCGCCGAATACTTGTATGCTCAGATTTACTGGTAGCATGGAGAAGATGGGACGCGACCATCAGGCTGCAACGATGGAGGGGAGATTACGAAGCGGGATGACAACATGTTGTCTATTATCTACTACATGCCTATTGCGCTCTGCAGGTGTGTAGGTGTACACGGGCCTGCCTGGGTATGGAGGAGTTCTACGGAGTAGTTGTAAGCCCATATGCAGATGGAGATTTTTCTTCTTCTAGTGCTGCCACATGGCTGTTCCGCCAGGGGTTGAGCAAAGCCTATGGATGCTGACGTGCAGCCACGAACCGGATTGGACCAAAGAGAAAAATAAAATAAAATAAGAAATTAAAAAAAAAAAATCCACGGCGCATGTAGTATACCTGTAGGTAAGATGGGCATCATCAAACGGTAGCAACGGCAGGAAGATGACGTGAATCATTAGGAGGAGGGAGAAAAAACATAATCATCAATGACGGCATTCGCATCAGCACATCAGAGAGAGCCGCGGTTGACTAGCGCGCAAGAGCCGCCATCGGCTGTGCTGCGCCCCGGAGAAGGATGCCAACTAGTGCGCTGAAGTGAGCATTCCCCTGGTGGTCCCTGGTTTACTTGGCGGGCTGGTGGAGCACGGCGCATGCACATGTGGCACCTGCACCGCCACAGCCGACATGGACAGGTGGTGCAGCGCTGCCAGATGCTTAGAATATCAATTCCAGACGTCAACTGGTCCAGATATCGGCGTGTCCGGCCCTGGTACCCCCTGCCGGCCTGAAAACCCGTCGACGGGAGCGCTGGAAAAGAGCATGGAACACACATGCAACCAGCCTAGCGGCGCCACAGAAGCGGGAAGCCTCCAACCTCAGCGACCGGCCTTCAGTAATGTTTGGAGCCCCGGAGCCGTGGGACCAGCACTGACTAGACATGGACAGCCATTGATGTGAGACTGGGTTAGGCCGAGTTGGAATCATCATCATCACTCTGTCGAAGCTGCACTAGCAGATCGGACCAACTTGCAGCATCGTACATGATTAGCTTCCGGCGTTGGAACCACACTTGGTATAGCACTCCTTGTTGCCTCAGCCGTGCCATCGAGGCGCAATTGCAGATGGCGGCAGCACCACGGCGAAAACCGTCGCTTGATGAGCGTGCACGACACTACAAGCTCAGCCAGGACGGCATGTTGCGATGAATGACGCCGCTTGCCCGTGAACAGATCCCTCATCGTCATCGTCGTCGACGTCAGCGTGATCAGGCGATACATGCTTCTTGTATGTATGCCCGATTAAAGTCAATTCGTTTGGCATATGTCGCGTCGGCAGCAAACCCACTGGACTGTACAGGAACATGGCACCCAGGATTTGGTTGATAACAGTAATAAGCGTGAGGTGCAATATTCAATGTTGAAGCTGGTAGTGGCTCAATCTGCGTGCAGGAGGCGGCTACAGGTCGCCCAGGTCCGAATGCCAAGTACGTAAAGTACATACGCCGTACCTAGCAAGATGAGACCTCGACCAGACATGCAGCAATTTCCAAGTACTAACTATTAACTAAGTTACATAGTAGATGCATCTCGGGTGCAAATGCTCAACCGGACATCTCCAAGACCCGACAGCACGCCCCAAGGGTCCAGGGTCGCCAGTTGGGTTGAACCGCATTGAACCACCTTGGACACGCCTAGTTCATGCAAATTCATGCAATCCATGCTCGACTTGCTCCGGCGTCAGCGCCCTCGTTTGGCACGTGTCCAATTTACAGTGGGTGTAGTAGTGCTTGACAGTACACTTGTTGAGAAGTAGACATGGCTGGGACGTAATGACTGGATCCCTGTTCGACTGGACGTTTGACGTGAGCCCCAGCACCAGCACCAACCAGGTGTAATAACAAGACATGGAACGATGACTATCGCAACATTAAACACTCCAAGATACAAGTATTCGCACGTACAATGTGCGTGGCCGCTCTGCCCACTTGGCAGTTTTAAAGGCACCAGACCACATGCAGCTTTAAAAGGCTGGCAGCAATCTAATCAAACCAGACTAGACTTGAGACACTGGACTGGTAAACAGCCACCGGTCAACGGCCGTTAAAGCCGTGCTGTGCTGCATTGGTACACCCACTGTAGTTAGCATGTGCACATGTCCCGGTGCTGCTGGGGCTCCTCTCCTCTCCACAGTGCTAGTACACTGACCAGCCCCGCTGACCGGCCTGGTCTTAACGTAGGTCCTGCTGGGGTTTTTGGGGTCTTGGGCCGTCCATGTCTGCATCCCGGGTGCATGTGCGGCTTTGGCGAAATGCATGCACGCAAGCAAAATGTCAACTGGTCCGTCGTCCAGCCCGATGCTGCTCTGGCACTGGGCCGTCGTCATAATCCGAGCTTTTTTGCTGTCCATGTGTGAGAGGGAGAAAAAAAATAATACCCAACCTGGCTCCCCTCCATGGTCGGTCGTTCGTTCGTTCGTTCGTTCGTCCCGTCAAGTAACTTACTTAGTCAATACTATATCTCGGTGCCCATCGCCCGTCGCCCGCCGCCCGTCGCCAGCTGGCCACGCCGAACGACATGCGTTGACGCCTGCTAGCCCTCAAGCCACAGCACCGGACCGGTTGACGTTATTATTGACTTGTTGACCACGCTTGACCCGTTGACACCACCGCTCGGCACACACCACCAACCACCTCGTCCTCCTCGCCCTCTGCGTTCTGCACACTCGTGCTCACCACGCCCAAGTCTGACGCTGACCGTTGTCCGTTTACGCTTCCATCTCCGTCTCTATCACCCATCCTCTATTAAGCCAAGCACAGCCAGCCCGTCCTGGGGTGCTGCGGCCTCGCATACGCCCTTGGACCAGCGCATCCGTCATCGTCGGCTTTCCTCAGCCAGCTTCTTCAGCCTTGCGCGTCTCTCGCAAACATTGAACCCGGCTCTGCTTACTTTGCTCCCTCGGGCTGCTGTTTACCTTGGCCCTCGCCAATACCTACTCGCACCCCCTCGTCGTGCAACATTAAAAGCTCAACTGGTCCCTGTGCTCGGTGTCCTGCGCCGCTGACCGCCCATTCACGCGTCTCATATTGATCCCTACCCCAGAAAACAGCTGCCGCTCCGGTCTACAAATCATATCCACGGCACCGAGCTTGGGTTTTGGGTCGTGATCAAGACCGCTGCCCGTCCAACCCGTTCACGCCGGGCCTTTTTCCTCATCCTCCTGCATTGCATTTCTCGTCGTCCGACATTGCAGCGTCAGCAAAATTTGTTGTCTGCCTGGTGTGTTGGTTTTTGGAGCCCGCAACTCTCGTCTCTCGAGCAACTTTATAAGCGGCGTGCGTGCTCGTCAATCCCCGACCTCCGACCTTTGATCTCCCGGCCAGACGCTAAGCGCGAACCTCGACCTCATCAGCTACCGTCCCCGCGCAGGCAACACCTTCAACTGCTCACAGCCCGAGTCGCCACTGAGACGTCATCAAAAAAGCGCAGGCTCGAGCCCAGATTCCGTGTATCCAGCATCGCAAAGCAACTCGTGAGCTTGAAATGTCCGCATATCCGGGCTACGGCGGTGGGGGCGGCTACGGCCCCCCGCAATCATCTCAGTATCAGGGCAACTACTACAGGTAATTACACCAACTTGGTCGTCAATTGTCGACTCCCAGCATCATCGCTTTTACAACGATCCGGTGCTGACACAGGTAATTGACTTTGGCAGGCCGCAACAGGGCTACGGCGGATACCCTCCTCAGGGCCAGCCATCTCCCCAGCCTCAACCGGGCTACGGCTATCATCAACCGCATCCTGCCCAACCACAGTACGCATATCAGGTATGCTCAAGTCAATGCCAAATAGAACTTCTGTCTTCTGTGAACGTGCGTGGCTCACATCGCGCATTATATAGCATCATGGCCCTCCGCCGCCCCAGCAGTATGCAGGCCACTATAGCCCTGCACCACCACAACCACAGCCTGGTTACGCTTCTAGACCCGGACAAAGCCCTGGTATGTGCCGTGCCTCCCGGGCCTCTCTCACCATGATATAGACGCAAGTTTTTCTCACAGAGACGTCAGGCATACCTCCGCCGCAGCATGGTGCCTACAGCCCTCGGATGAGCGGACCCCCGGTTCCTCCGTCCGGTTTACAACATTTTGGCGCAGGCGCGCCTCAGGGTTATGCGTTTCAGTATTCCAACTGTACCGGCCGCAGGAAGGCCCTTTTGATTGGCATTAATTACTTCGGCCAGCGTGGCCAGTTGCGAGGTTGCATCAACGACGTTCGCAACATGACGGCCTACTTGGCGGAGCATTTTGGCTATAGACGAGAAGACATGGTGATTTTGACAGACGATCAACAGAACCCTATGAGCCAACCCACAAAGCAAAACATTCTCCGTGCAATGCACTGGCTAGTCAAGGATGCCCGTCCGAACGATGCGCTATTTTTTCACTATTCTGGTAAGACCGTTCACTCCTGCGCAATCTACCCACGAGCTGGCCGAGCAGTGGTGGTTTGAGACGTTTCGGCGTTGGGGGACTGACGCTGTTCAATAGGCCACGGCGGTCAGACAAAGGACTTGGATGGTGACGAGGCGGACGGCTATGACGAAGTCATTTACCCTGTTGACTTTCGACAAACCGGTCACATTACGGATGACGAAATGCACCGCATCATGGTTCGGCCGTTGCAAGCCGGTGTGAGACTAACAGCGATTTTCGATTCGTGCCATTCTGGAACCGCTCTTGACTTGCCGTACATCTACTCAACCCAGGGCATTCTCAAGGAACCAAATCTCGCCAAGGAAGCTGGCCAAGGCCTACTTGGTGTCATATCCTCATACAGCCAAGGCGATTTGGGAGGAGTTGCAAGTAACATCATGAGCTTTTTCAAGAAGGCCACCAGCGGAGAAGATGCATATGCTCGTACCCTCGCCACCAAAACTTCTCCTGCTGATGTCGTCATGCTGTCCGGTAGTAAAGATGACCAGACATCGTGCGTCCCCCTATTTCTTTTTGCATTCCTGCCCCGTTTCCTTTTGATGGGATAAGTATGCAGTTAGCTGCATCCCACCCAAGCCCGCCACCACACGAAGCGATGCGCGGGGACTAGTCCAAGTTTTTCGACTTGCCTCCTACCATACTATCAGTCTTTTGAGATCATCACGGAGATGGAAGCTAAACTAACGCGTCATATAGTGCCGATGCCACTATCGCATCCCAAGCTACGGGAGCCATGTCTTGGGCTTTCATGACGGCCCTCAAGAAAAACCCCCAACAGAGCTACGTGCAACTTCTCAATAGCATCAGAGACGAACTGGCCACTAAATACACGCAAAAGCCGCAGCTGTCTTGCAGCCATCCGCTGAGTACATATCACCGAATCCAAGCCCCTTCGGCCTGAGGAAGGCATACCTAACCTAATGAATTAGATACGAATCTCCTTTTCGTCATGTAAATAATGATATCGCGATATAGTGTGGCTACGTTGTGTAGTATCCTGTACGAGGAATAATGGGATATTGGGAATTCTTGAAAGACGATTTTTTGTTTTCCTGCTTGCTGCAAAATTATGATTCTCATGCTGGTATTGGGAATGGGACAGGTGCATCAGTGGTCGATATCCTGGGGTTCAAGGAGAATAGTCTTCTTAGGACGATATTATGCATTTTATTTTATTATTTTTTGGTTTTGTTTTGTTGGTGGGTTGGATGTTTCACTCTAATTTTCATTCGTCTGGCATTTAAAAAAAAGAAGGGTTTGGGGTGTGGTGGTCGGGGTTGGCTCATACTATTCTGGCATTTTGTTCAGCCATGCCATGGAACATTTATAAATTCAGTAGCTGTGCTATTATTGAATTTGACACATATTTTTTTTTTTCAAAGTTGGCAAGGGAAAAGAAAGTTTTCTGTGCAATTCACTATTCCTGCCTTCAAGTCGCAAGTCGCATTGTGAAGATGAATCTCATAGGTCTGCAGTCTACGGTGACGTTATAGAGACCTTGAACTACAGACTTGGTGTACGCAACTAGCTTCTCCATGAATACATGCCAACGCCATTTCCTACATGCCCGGTATTTGTAAACCTAAACCATACTTATCCAGAAAACGTCCTTTTGTCGTCATGCGCATCATTGCAATCTAATCACATTTGCAATAAGAAGGGGCAAAAAAAAACAAAAATAATAAGAGGGAGACAGAACCAAGTGAAACGCGCGTGCCTGCTAATGAAACCAGCCAATGGTGAAGAAAAGAAAACGTCCCTCGTTCATGCATCCATTCGCACAACTTTAAACAGTCTAGATCTCTTGACGCGTCGCTGGTCATCCCTAGCCGCGACCAACTTGAGACGAACCTGCTCTTGTTGCGCCCAGTTGCGGGAGGCGATGCGCATACGAGCAATGAAGCGAGCCATTGTGAGGAATGGCCGAATCGATGTCGGCTTCACCTTGCCGAAAGCAAGGCCGTTGGGGGCGGCGGGTAGGGCTAGAGGCTTCTTGCTATGCAGGAGGTTGGTGCGGATATGCTCGAGTTCACGCAGCTGTGCCTTGTTGCTGTACGGCAAAAAGGTAATATTGTTAGTAAACTGGACAAGTAGCGCAAGAATCAAAGATGAACCATGGGGAACAAAAGAAAAGGAAGCGGGGGAGAACCAACCAAGCGTTGGCAACATCAAGCTGCAGCTGGATAAACTTCTTGGCATATGCAGCGTCTGATCTGAGCGAGGCCTCTCGCTCCCAACGAGCTTGCATCCATTCCATTTGCATTACCATGCCCTTGAGTTCCTTCCTGTGCCGCTCTTCAGCTCCCTCGGCAGCTCGAACAAGTGTTTCAAACGCGTGGTTGTCGCCATCCAGGGTCCCATCATGTCGTTTCGCGACAGCACGTCCATCTTCCTGCCCTGATATAGGACCGTTCGTAACCTGTAGTAGCTGGATATCCCGTTGCAGCTTCTCAGCGCTCATGCGGAACGCTGCTCGCTCGCTACGTGCTCGTTCCAATTTGCGTCTGAGCGATACTTCAGCAGCAGCAAGGCCATCAATAAGCTCTTGTTGTTGTCTGACATCGTGCTCTAGATTTTCAATCTCAGCCTGACTCCTTTTGAGGTGTTTGCCCTGCTTGTTATTTTCTGAATGTGAGGCAATGACCGCGTCTCGTTCTCGTTCCACCTTGTCTAGCTTGTGTCTCATGCGGCGCATGGCTTTTTCATTTTGTGCCGCCGCTTCTTCAGCTTGTTGGTTTGCTTCTTCAAGAACTTCTTCGAGGACTAGCTTTTGATCTTCTAGATCGCTCATCTGCTTCTGCAATTCCTCAATTGCTTGAGATGCCATTCGCTCCGATTCAGCAGCCTGTGATTTTAATTCATCCAAAGTCCGCTGGGAATTGGCTGCCGAGCTAGGGGGTGAAGCCGCCATTCGGGAAACCTTGCTTTCATGTAGCTGCCGCTCCAGCTCCGCAATTTGCACATTGAGGCCCCTAATTGTATCACGATGAGCCGCCTCTTTTTGCAGGAAATCAAGTTCCTTTTGACGCGATGCGGACAGGTCTCTTCTCAAGATCGATATATTGCCAACATCGTCGGCATCGTCGGCTGCTTGTATTTTGACTAGCTGATCCTCGTAATCTTTAACACGCTGCTCCAACTCTCGTATTGTACGCCGAGCAGAAACAACTTCCTGATTGTTGAATGGAGTTGCTGTCGAGGATTTTGTCTTGGTCTGGACCTGTTGAACTTCTTGTTTGAGACGGTCTTCAAGCGTGGCGACTTTTACAATTTCGTGCTCGAGGGCCTTTTCGGCTTCTTTGCGCCCTTCGCTAAGGGTTTTGTTCTCGTCCTTCAGGAGACGGACCTCGCTAACAAGCTTCATTTTGGCAGCCCTCAGATCGAGACGTTCTTGATCTACTTGCAGGGTATCGTTTTCCTGAGCGCCATTTTGATGCAGTTGTCTTTGAAGCTCATCCCGTTGTGCCCTTGTTTCCGCAAGAGATGATTGAACAGAGCCAAGCTCCGCCTTGAGTCTGGTAATTTGGTCTTGGAGATACTGTGAATCCCGTACTAATGCATCACGGCGACCGGGTGTCAACTGATTGTTGCTCTTCGATCGTAACACCTCCACCTCATTTTCTAATGCGACAATCTTGTTCACTTGCCCCTGATAGTCAATCTGGGTTTGTCGGAGCTCGTCCCTGACAGTTGAAAGCTCATTTCGCAAATTGGTGAGCAATGTTTGTCGTGTTTCTAGAGCATCCTGAAGGTCGTCAATTTGACGAGCCATCACGGCCTCCTCGCTTTTATGCCGTTCCATTTCACTTTCCATGGCTTTCTGCAAAGTGGACTCTTTGTTCGACAAATTTCCTTCTGCTTCGCGAAGACGCTCGATAGTTCTTTGAAGACCTGCAGCTTTCTCCTCGGCTCTCTCCCTCTCAGACACCAAAGCTTGCTTCTCGTTCTCCCATTTTTCACTATCATTGTCGTAAAGATTGTCACGCTCGCGAACCTCGGCCTGCAAGTCTGAAACGGCGTCATTCAATCGTTCTAATTCATCCTGATATTGTTGCCGCAAGTCTTTTTCGATCTCCACCGCATACTCCCTCTCATCTGACACGTTTTTCTGTAGCTCCTCGACCTCCTTTTCCAGCTGTTGCACGTTACGCTGAAGGGCCTCGGACTCGACTTTCAGTGTTTCGTGCCGCACCTGTAAAAGATCCTTCTCATCTGCAACAGCAAGTAGCTCTGCTTCGAGACCCCGAACTTTGGCTGAATCGTCGTGCTGCCCCCGCCTGATTTCTTGTTGCTCATTTCTGAGTTCATCCACCTCAGCTCGGAGCTGCTCATTTTCCTCATTTGCACCAGCCAGCTCCTTTTCTAGGTCTGCGTATTCCTTCCCAGATTTATCAAGCTCTTCTTGCAAGCGGGATACCTTCTCTTCAACTTGCCTTGAGAGGCCCTTGGTCACCACAGACTTATTAGCCATTTCTTCTTGGAGCTCCTCGAGATCACTTTCAGCTCGATCTTTTTGAGACATCGCCTGATCTGCCTTCTCCTTGAAGTCTTCGACTTGTTCTTCTAGTCGACGAATAGTAAGCTCAAGGTCTTGAATAGTCTCTCTGGTTTCTTCCAATTCCTCATTCTGGTTCTCTGCACCTTCCATCTCACTCATTCTCCTCTGGGCTTCCCTTTGCTTGTCTTCGGCAGCATCAAGTCTATCTCTAAGATCATCGAGCTCATCATCTCTTTCCGTTATCAGGCGGTCCTTTTCTCGTAAGTCTGCTTCTAGGTCTTCAATGTTGTCGCGGAGTTTTTCCAGCTGGTCTTCGTCATTATGACTCTGCTCTACTTGCTGTTGCAGTGCATCAATGTCGGACTTTCTTTCCTCCAGGGCCTTGCGCAGCTGTTCGAGTTCCAGGCGCTGGCCTTCGTCATTTTGCTTTCGCCTTGCTTTTTCTTGAAGCTCTTGCATTTGTTGTCGATAGGATTCAAGGTCCCGCTCGGCTGCTGTGACGTGCTTCTTATATCGGTGAAGCTCTCGTTGCATTGTTACTTTGTCAACTTTCAACTCTGTATTTTCCTTTAGGGCTGCTTCGCTGAAGCCGGGACCGGCCTTTCGCAATGCTTCTTCGAGGAAGTGAATTTTCAGCTTTAGGCCGAAGTTTTCCTTCTCAATCCTATCGATGACGTTTTCTTGTTCGCGCAGCGATAACTGGTTGCCATCCTGTAATGGCCCTTTATCCCCACCTCTCCGAGGCTGCATAGCCAAGGGGGTGGAAGCAACACTACTACTTTCGAGCTGGGGAAGGGTGTTGTCGAGAAAGGATTGGCTTCGAGAGCCCAGATAGACGGAGCTGTCCATTCGTGGTATGGGAGTCATGTCGTCTTCGTCTATCCTATCCAATGCTGGCGCATTCAATGCAGTAGTCCCATTCTCCTTGCCATTTTTACGAGCTTTCCGTCTTGCGGAGAACTTGAGCATGGGAGTAAACTCAACCTCTCCAAGATTTTGGGGTAGATTTCTGCGATCTGCCAGCGGCCCTCTTTGGCGTGGAGTTCGCAGACTGACTCCATTCGAGCGCCCGTTGCGAAGCTGCTGGAAGAAGTCGCCATCCTTTCCTGGGGAGTGAAACGAGGCTTCTTGGGAGATATCGGCAAAATCGGGCTGCCTACTAAGGTATGTAGCGTCACCGACGTTCGTTCGAGGCGTGTCGAGCGCGCCGCCAAACCCTGGCTGGACCATGGTTGCGGGCGATGAGAGTATAGGTAGGCGACTCGCAGAGATGACGGCGTTCTTATGTCGAGATTGCTTTCATTGGGGACTCAATAGCGTATAGCATTGGCGGCGGAAGTGGCGATGATGGGAGCGAATGATTGCGGGACGTTTTGCTTTGGCCGAGATCGTCAGGTAAACTCTGGCTGTCACCTACCACCAGAGAGGAGGGGAGAAAAACTAGTTCCAGATGGAAGCGAGCAGTGAGTGTGCGCAAGGATTATTGGGTGACGTATCCGTTGCGAAATAGACAAACCAAGAGCTCTATCCGGCCTCAAATAAAGGATTAGAGAAAAAAGCGAGGCCTCGAGCCTGACACTTTCCAGCATGACATTCAACAGGACATTCAACAGGCGTCGTGCTGGCGGTACTGCGCATTCAATATTTTGTATGTATGGTAGTCAGTCGCATGAGATGCTGGCACCGCGTTGGGCCTTTGTTTACTTGTTGCCCTGTTTAGGCTTAGCGCAGAACACCAGGGTGTGAGTGCTGCCCACAAACTGGGGTGTTGCAAGGTCGATTGCCAGGTACCTAGGTACATGAGATCTTACTGTGTGCAAAGGGCTGCGTAGCCAATCAAATACTGTGATCTTTTCGCAGCCAATGGCACGGCTCGAGCCAGATCGAGCAAGATCCCATTGCACCAACTCACTTTTGCACCGGTATATGCGTCTCAAATCACATCTCAAGTGCTGGGTTGAGGCCAAGCCGCAGATGAGAAAGTACAGGTAGCTTCACCTCACAGTGTCCCGTGGGCTGACATCGGAGCTACTGACGCCAACTGGTCTATCCAACTGGGAGCCCAGGAGGGCCTCGAAGTCGCACAAGTCGTACCAGACGACAGGTCGCAGACGTCGCAAAAGTCACCAAAATCTCGGCGGAGAAGTTGCAGGCTCGAGGCCGTTGTTTTACCCCGCCACTCTAGCGGCGAGGGTACAGAGGTAAGAGGTGAGAGGTGAGAGGTGAGAGTTGAGACTCGAGACTCGAGACTCGAGAGACGAGAGGCGAGAGGCAAGAGGCGAGACTGTGGAGGTCGGAGGGCATAGTGCGGCCGTTGCTTTACACACGTTTCCACGGCTCGCCGCGTTTACTGCCGGGTCCCTCGTCGAAATATTCAAAGGGGGAGACGGAGAGCTTGTTTCTCATCACGAAAACAGGTGTTTCTGTCTGCTGCCTGCTCCCGCTGGTGCTGGTGCTGGTGCGACGTGCTTGCCCATAGTGCTGCCACCAGACCAGACGACATCCAGTGTCGGGACCTTGCCCCGGCTGTCCGCTACCAACATTGAAAGTATCAGACCAGCCAGACCCGGTACAGAGCGCAGACTGCAGAGTGCCGCAGAACATTTGAAGGTACACAGAGCTCAAGTTGTCTGGTCCTGGCGCGACTCCTGCCGACTCCCACTGCTGCCTCCTTGCTGCCCCCCCTCAGCACCGTCATCCATCCACATGGGCTGCCATGTCGTTGGACCGAGTCCCAGACGAAATCATCCAGCACCTGCTTCACCATGTCTCGCCCGAGGATACTTTGCAATGCTTCCAGCTGCTCTGCCACCGCTCCCATAGATTAGCAAACGAGGGCCTGCTCTGGAGATATCATTGCCGGAGCACCTTTAGATACTGGCACCCCGATCACGGCTTTGGCCAGAAGCTGCACGCCGCCGTGGCAAGTGTCGACTGGAAGCGCTTGTTTCTGCTGAGGACGCGCAGGAATCGGACTGTCTCCCAGCTTCTTGACGCCATCCTGAAGACCAAGGTTGGCCGTTTGAGGAAGATCGAGCGCATCTGCCGCCTGGGGTACGATGCCAAGGATTTTCTCCTGGTGCAATGCCACGCACCCGAGTCCGCGCCGGACGTTCTAGCGAGAAGGTGATTAGCCAGCTCTACCCTCCCTCTCACACACAAACAAACACGGAGACAATGAGTGATCGGGATGATTAAAACCTTTGACTACTAGATATTTTAGCAATGCCATACTCGACAGCATTCACCGGAGCATCGCCATCGAAGAATGGCACAGGCTTGGTCTGGAGCGCGACTCTCCCCCTGCACACGTCGCCGCCCAAAGACTTGAGCGAGCCCTCGGCGCCTTCGACATGTTCGTGTTACATGATCAGCCCGGTGACCTCGATGATGTACGTCCTCATTCCAACTTCTTTTCACCCCAATCGGCGCTGGTTTTTGACTTTGCCTAGATTTCTCAGATGTTGGACCATTTGGTCATCCAGTTTCGAGCTAGCTGTGCTAATCTTGCCGAGCTCACAACTCGAGAGACAGCTTTGGCGTTGAATGGGTGGATGCGTGCCAACAATCTAACCGGCCTACAGAATCCGGAAAGGAATTATCGAAATCTTCGAAATTGCCTGATAGGTCAGGCTTTGCGACATGAAGAGCATGAATCCATTCCACTAATATCCAGCGCCCTCTTTTGTTGTCTTGCCGGACGGCTGGGGCTCAATGCTCAATGTTGCGCCTTCCCCAGCCATGTCCACGCCATTGTTTTCGCCCAGCCCGGACAAAGCTTGGACGGCCATGTCGTCGATAGCTGCCATGAGCAGCTCGAGAGGATGTATCTTGACCCATATGGGCTCGACAGCGAAGTCCCTGCGTCCGATCTACAGAACCTCCTAGCTCACTATGGATGGCAAACCAGTACAGATGCCTTTTTAGCTCCTGTTCCTCCCATATCAATGGTTCTAAGAACTGCTCAAAATATCAAGGCTACTTTTGCTAGGATTTTGGAACTACAAGAAGACGCTCATCCAGAATTGAGTCAGCTTCTGCGTGGTAACAACGCAATGAACGTGGATGCTTCCCTATACTCAGCCATGTGGGCGTCCCTGATGCTGACGCCTCCCAATACTTTCGAATGGTACGATAGATTAGCAAGCTTTCTTCGTCGATTTGCCGGATCATGGCCTGAAGATGCATGGCTAGTGGAAAAATATCTTGCGCCCATGTACAACAGCTTTACGCCACTTCGTGATGGCTTTGCTCATCATGTCAATCGCGGCTTGGGGGATCCGTGGGATCACTGGCGTCTCGTGCGAGACGAAGACGACGTAATTCCGTCTGTTTCCCGGAGAGACTCAGACGCCAACCAGTCAGTCCCGTTCAAGATCGGTCAGGTTTTTCAACATAGACGTTACGGTTGGATAGGCGTCATCACCGGCTGGTCTGACCAAGGCACAAGGCCTTTGCCTGTGGCAATATCTCGAGACACTGATGTTGAGGGAGGCGCTGGCGATCCAAGCGGGCAGCCACGCTCCTCTATTCGGCCGCCGAATCAGTTCTATTTCATATGCTTGTAAGACCCAGATTAACTTCCCTTCTCCAGGCCCCAGCTCCGCTGCTCTTTACTTTTCGTATTCGCTGACACTCAACCTTTCGCGGTAGTCCGAGCACTGGCTCTGAGCCACATGTAGTGGCTGCGGATAATATTGAGCTCATACACGATTCTACGAACATTGATGACGACATGTTTCCCATGGCTGGCAAATTTTTCAGGCGTTTTGATCCAGAATCATGCAGATTCGTTTCCAATATCAAGGAACAATATCCAGATGACTAATGACTTCAGTTCAGTATGAATTTGGAACGGTCGTGTTGCATTGGTAGATGCGCAATTTGCAAGGGAGATGGAATTTTAGTGAGCATTTCAAGGAGTAGGTTACCTTGGGCGGGCAAAATTATTCCATATGGGCCGGTAAAAAAAATGCGGATAGCTTGGCCGACATCAGTGTGTCGATTTGGTCTTGTTTTCTTTCTTTATATAAGCTGTCTTAGTACGGGTGTTGGAGGCGGCAGCCAACGCTGACTCTATCTAGGGAGGCGCGTTGGTTCTCTATTTAATTTTTTCTCGGCACACGCTGCTCAAAATTGAGATATCCCATGCAGCCCGCCTTGAGCCACTATATACACTAATATGTTGTATAATTTCATGGACTCTTGAAATATCCTGCCAATGCATAACATAAATATTCACTAGGTCATTTTGATGATGTCCTCCAGCACCCCCTTTTCTGCTAGCTTCTGTACCCAAGAGTGTAATGCACTGCCGTAATCCCGTCTGCGGCCAGTGACCCGACGCTCATCCTCGTCCATGACGATTAGCTCGGCGCGAAATTCACGCATGGCGGCTCTTGCTTCTGCGCAAAATCTCTGGTAGAGCTGGTAAACATCTGGGGCCTCCCAGTCGGAGCGGGTCGCCGCAGCTAATAGTTGGGGTGGTATCTCGGCATTCTGGATATCCGAATGGGTCAGGTTAAACTCGGCGAGTTGAGCTTGGTCATCCATGTCCAGGACCGGCTCCTCCCCCGATATTAACTCGCTAAAGGCCTCGCTGTCCTTCATACGGGATCTTATATAATCCAGTGCCGCCAGCATAGTGGCAATGGTTCGGCTGTGTTGTAGTAACGGGCCGCGGCAGACAGCCAACAGATTGAATGAGAGCTGGCTGTCCTCGTTCTGAAGCATTCTGGCCTCTATCTGCGGCCTGGCAATGGTGGTCCAATCTTGGGATTCTAGAGGTCCTATGGGCATGGCGTGTTGGCAGTTAGACCAAGTTCGTGGCCATGGCATCGGGATGAATCGTCTCACCGAGTTTCAGAGGATTGCTCCTCAAACCATCCAACTCCCACACGAATCCGCCAGAAGGAACATAGGCAATGAAGTGATATCCGTACTCCTCCAGGGACGTCTTGTTGCTTTTTCTTTTCTGTTTGCCTGCTTTTCTAGACATTGTCTTCTTCATGGAATCACTAACGTCGTTCTCCAGACACAAGTCCGCATTGAGTTGATCCATGCGCCTCGTGAAGGAGTTGTGGATCTTGCGAATGAATTTATTAGAGCTGATGCTGTGCCCACGAAGAGCGGTGCAGAGGTCCTTTGTGGATTCTTTGAAGCTCTGCAGCCTCTCGCCAAGATCCAGGTTGTCGGCGTTCATGACAATGTTTAGCAGTGCAACAGTGGCGCATGCATTATTGGTGGTCTGCACTTGGCTGTTAGTAGTTGATTTGGTGAAACCCGAGTGAGAGAGGGGGAAGGGGTGGAATCTTGCCTGGTTTGCAAACCATATCTCGCTTTCTGTGTTTGTGGGTTGCTCATCTTCTTCATAACCAGGACCGTATTGGAACAGAAATATCAAACCAAAGACGGGTTTTCTGTCAGTATGTCAGGCTATCGCTGCTGAGTCTTGAAAGAGGGTATTCACCCACGGCAGGGCGTCCAACGAGGCTTGATCAATTGTAAATAGCTCCTGGGTTTTGACATGTTTGACACCCAAGTCTCGAAGAATGATGTTGAAGAATGCCTGTAGAAGTAAGGATGGGCTCGGCGGTCGTTGGGTGATTTTGCAAACACGCACCGGTTCAGATTCCAGCTCGATCCACCCCTCCCATTCTTCAATCTCTTGTGATGTGAGAGGACTACATGCCTTCTCCAGAAGCTGGTGATGAGGCACGTCAGGAGCATCTATGTTTTCTAGTGCTTTGCGTTTTGGGTTTCGCCTCGGTCTGTCCATTATACCTTGCTCATGTGGAGTAGAGAAAAGATATGTGTGTGTGTTTATTGGGCAGGACAGGGGAAGATGCATGCACATTTATAAGACAGAGGAGAAGGTAAAATATTCAGGAAATTGAGTGTTGAAGAACTGCCCTTGGATAGGCAAGTTATTGCAGACTGTGTACATTGTCGAAGCCGTCATGTCGAGATGCGAGCCAGGCAGGACATGGATGCAATTTATTAATTACAGGCCAAAGGCGGGACCCCACCAGGTGAATACCTGCCCTGCCTAGTAGCAGGTACTTTGTCAATACTTGGGCACGCAAGTGCCCAGTAGGTATTTCAGTAGGTGCTCGACCACGGCTGAGGAGAGTAAAATGCCTTGGGAACAATAGTTCACCCATGATTGGCTCGACGACGAGCTTTCATGTTCAATGCTGGTTTGGTGTGGTGTGGTGCCGGAGCGGGAGCGCGTTCTTCAGAGCTCCAGGCATGAATAACAAACCGGCGACGTCAGTACCAATTGAACAGGGACCAAAATTCCACTAGAGAGTAATCCACTCTCGCTCTCGCTCTCTGTGTCTACCGGGTAGCCCGAGCCCTCGACTTGGTTGCCTGGCACCAAGACTAGTACTAAATTAGTCCTTGTATCTCGACACCAACACAAAAAAGTTGGTCACACGTCTGGAAGCTTTGCTGCCGCATCGTCAACTCGTGCTCCATCACGCCTCACCTGCACCCACGACGCGTTGCACGCATTGCCACGCTCTGCACACACCGTCCGTGACTTCGCCTGCGTTTGGTCTTCGATGCTTTCCTGCTCCCCTCGCTGTTGATACGGAATGCCATGAGCGCGACTCCTCGCTTGCGGTCTGGGTTTCCAGCAACCCCAGCTACCGTTCCACGACGACAAAACCTCCAAGAGACGCCTTCCACAGTCGGCACTGTTTCGTCCAATGGCAATTCTGCCAAATCGCCTACGCTCCCTCTCGCCCCCGAAAACAACACTGCGCGTCGAGTTGCGAGCGACCCTCTTATTCCTCTAACCTTCCTTGATGCTCCCCAGCAGCGTCTATATGCCCTCGCTGTATACGTGCTGCTGTGGGCCTGGAAGCTCTATGACTGGCTTCAAGTCATAGAAGACGGCGACTCGTCTTGGTGGTTGTTTATAAAGTGGATTTTTATCGACTTTGCTTTCCTCTTTGGGTTGCCTGAGCTCAGGATACCATGGCTTGAGCTCTCGCAATTTATAGTCACCACCCTCTTTGCTGGGCATGTCGTCTTCAATTACATGTTGATGTTCAATATTCCCGTGAGTCTACTGACTTCCACATTAAGTTGGGACCATACACCCACCTCATGCCCAATCAATGAACTAACCTTCAGCACAGCTACCATGGCAGACCTGGCTCCTCGGCTTTGCCAAGGTCTTGTACGATCGCGAAATCTCCATTTCCGAGCACAACGTAAAGATCTCGAGCATTTTGAACAATCACTCGTTAATAATGGGCAAACAAATCATCAACATTCTCCCCGAAGGCTCTGCCGTGTTAAACCCGGACATGCTACCTTACTGTCTGAATCGAAAGGACAAGACTGGCGCCTCACTACCAATCTATTTTAATGCCACCGTGCCCGCCGAGATTGAACTGATTCGTATCGATCTTGATACCAACAAGGAGGAAACAATCAAGATCCCCACTCGCGAAGTCAACAAGGTTGCAAGAGCCATTCGTGATCACAATGCTGACCCGACTGCCGACGGGTTCAGCTGGCTGTATGTCGTCAAGAAACCCGGTGTTTATCGGCTGGGCAAAGTCTTGGACCAGTACAAACTCGAAGTTCAGCGCGCCGCCAAGGAAACTTATGTTGTTCCCTGCCCACAGGCCAAGATTCGAGCCTCTGAGTCCTCCCAGCGATGTATTCGCGACCTGTCTGACCTATCTCTTGAAGTTATGGGCACCCCGCCACTCAAGATCAAATATAGTCGTTCTGTCAACGGCATAAACCACGATTTCCGATTCCAAAGCCTGCAGCCGGACGGCTTTGCGTCACCTCTCATCACTGGCGCAAACGCGGCTGCCGTCTCTGCTGCTGATGACTTTTCGTGGGCACGCCCTGCCACAGTCACTGTCGGCCTCAACGAGTCCCTCACCAACCCCGGAGAATGGGAGTATTCAGTTGACGAAGTCCACGACGCATTTGGAAATGAGGTCAAGTACGCCAAGGAGGGCGAGGACGTTGATGTCGCCAACTCAAAGGGCCTCACTCAGAAGTTCACCGTGAGAGAGCGGCCGAAAATTCGCATGGATGGTTGTGACCTTCGAAAGCCAATCAAGGTAGCTAAAGGACGAGCTGCATCCCTGCCTATTTCATTCAGTCTCTCTGGCTCCATCAAAGACACATCACACGAAATCAGCTGGGAATTTTCGCCCATTGACACCCTGACTAACAGCGGGGACCACGGCAGCGAAGCTACAATATTCCGCCATTCAGCAAAGAATTCCAGAGACCGCCCCTTCGTATCTGAAGCTGGACTGTACACGCTCAAGTCGGTGACTAGTGGCTCTTGTGAAGGTGAAGTAGACGAGCCATCATCTTGTTTGCTGCTCAACCCCCTGGAACCCCATCTATCTATTCGTTCCGAAGACATACCTGATAAGTGCGCCGGCAACTCCATTGGTCTTCGTGTTGACATTGACCTTGTGGGCACTCCTCCGTTTGATATCCACTACGATATCATCTCAGACGGCCCTCCCGAACACAAGACCTTGCGTGTGCCCGGCTTGCGCTCACAGCTTGAGCTTATCCCTAAGAAGGCCGGCCGACACAAGTATGTATTCACGTCGATAAGTGACGCGGTGTATATTGGCCTGCCCCTATCGGGTCAAGACACAATCCTTGAACAGGTTGTCAAGCCAGCTGCTTCAGCCAGGATTGTCCACCCACGCGACACCATAAATGCTTGTCTAGATTCCGAAGTCGAGATAGATGTCGCTCTTAATGGCGACGCCCCTTTCAACCTTGAATGGGAAATTGTCCACGATGGCAAACGCAAAACAGAGCGTGCAAGCAATCTAGAAGACAACATGTTCAAGATCAAGACGCCGGTGCTTGCGAAAGGCGGAGATTATATTCTCGCTCTTAGCAGTGTGCAGGACAAACGTGGGTGCCGCACCTTCCTGCAAGAACAAATTAAAATTACAGTCCGACGTCAACGACCACGTGGCGGGTTTGGCTTGATAGAGCAGAAGAGTTCTATCTTGGCTGTTGAAGATACATCCCTGCAACTTCCGCTACGACTTCAGGGTGAATCCCCTTGGACAATCCGATATCGAAATTTGAATGAATCTGGGAGCGAGCTTTTCAAAACTGCCATCGCCCCAAACGACCACCTAGTCGTCAAGTCTCGGGGTGTATATAAAATCCTCGAGGTACATGATAGCCAGTGCCGAGGCACTGTAGACAAGACCGCATCTACATTCCAGGTGGACTGGTTTCCTCGACCGGAGATTTCACTTATTCAAACCGAAAGCATCACAAGCGCCAAGGACGCATTCATCAAGCAGGATGTATGCGAGGGTGATATTGATGGATTCGAAGTCAAGCTCCAAGGTAAGTGGACAAGCCTACGTATTCAATCGCTCAGCCAGCGCTTGCTAATGAAGCTCAGGATCACCCCCGTATCATGTGTCGTACGAACTGGAGCACAGATCTCAGCAGGGCTCCCATTCTAAAAGCCCGAGGAATTTTGACGCCGCACTATCCAAGGCGTCGATATCCATGGACACTAGCAAGGCTGGTGACTACGCGTACAAGTTTGTTGGACTAGCAGATAATCTTTATAACAGTGACAAGAAGCTGCGGCCACTTGTGGTACAGCAGCGCGTTAACGCCAGGCCGACGGCGGTTTTCTCCAAACCTGGTCAATCCTTCAAATACTGCGTGGAGGAACAGGAACACGAAGACAAAATCCCCATCGCATTGACTGGCGTCCCTCCATTCTCCGTTGAAGTGGAAATTAAGCATCAGTCCGGATCGGCGCCGGATACTTACCGAATTGCCTCCATCAATTCTAACTCATACTCGATGCCTATCCCACGAGAGCACTTACGCCTTGGAGCGCAGCAACTCCGCATAAGGCGCGTCCGAGATGCGAAAGGATGTCAGCAAAAGTACGATGTTAATGGACCATCGATTCAAGTGCAGCTCTTTGATGCCCCTTCCATCTATCCGCTAGAGTCTCGCGAAGACTTTTGTGTCGGTGAAAGAATCGCGTACACACTCTCAGGAACGCCGCCGTTCGATATCACATACGACTTTAATGGCCGATGGAATGCTAAATCACAGACTACCAACTTCCGCCGTGTGGCAGAGAAACCTGGCGATTTCATCATTACTAGCATTTCGGATAAGGCTAGCGAATGCCGTGCAGCAGTCAATATGCATAAGAAGATCCATCCTCTCCCTAGCGTCCAGATCAGTCGTGGAAAGCAATCTCGCGTTGATATTCATGAGGGCAATGAAGTCGACATTTTGTTCGAGTTTTGGGGGACACCTCCCTTTGAGTTCACGTACACAAGAAGTACCAATGCCAAAAAGGGACATAAAAGTGTTGTCTTGGATAGAAGACATGATATCTCGTACGAGCACAGCAAGGTTATCAAAGCCAGCCAAGAGGGCACGTACGAAGTGGTGGCGATCAAAGACAAGTACTGCTCGTTCTCGACGGAGCAGGTTTCTGAGAAGCAGGACGGGTGATGAGACACGACATGTGTGAAATGTCAACGAAGCAAAAGATGCTATAATGGGTGGATTAGGGAGATAGTGGAAGAATTATTGTACATATGCATCTATACCACGGAATCGGCGTTATTTTATTTATTTATCTTGAATACGGAGGGTACTGAGTCGACATCAGGTACATCAAATAGCAATGTGTAAGCAAATAGACAAGATTCATATGCTAGTGGCTGAGCCGGCATATGACTGTTCTCTTTATCCTATTAATCTTTCTTCCGCAGTTTGTATGCTGATCTATTTACAAATGACGCTCGCGCGCTCATAGCCCCCGCCAGATGCTGCCCGTGATCATCAACGGTACTGGGATAAATACACAAATTGTTGGACTTGGTAGCCTGGGAGGAATTTGCTTCCAATTATTCCTCGTCGTCTCCAACTTCAATTCTCTTTATCATTTCTCCGCCCGCCCTTGCTAGCTCCAGCAAGATGGCCTGTCGGTTCACCTCGACCATATCAGCTGCCGCATCATCGCCATCATCTACAGCTACCCTTCGGAAGTTGTATGGCAGTCCAACTCTGAACTTTTCTTTCTTTTGCAACTTTGGGTTCCAAATAGCCGCCAGAACAGACTCATTTGGCCCGCCTGGGAAGAACACAAGCGTGTCGTCATAAACGCGCTGCCACTCCTGGGCCAAAACGGCGGCGGGGTGTGTTCTTATAGGTAGCGGCATCTTGCCGGTGCGCGCATCGAGGTTCTTATACATCGAGTGCTTCCTTGCGCCGGATTCGGTAGCCGCATCGTGCAAGATGTTCTTGATGGCCTTGGTGGAGAGGTGTACCAGTACATCGTAGTCTTGCAGCGACGTTTCGAAGAGGCTTTCGGGCTTGAGGCTGGCTCCCTGGTCGCGAACGAGTTTGCAGGCAGCCTTGGCCAAGCGAGTCATTCGGAAGGCGATGAGCTTCGATGGGCCACGGCGCGTGTATCCGAGGCCCGAGTGATCGCTGGAAGTAGCAACAAACATGGCGGAATTGTTCATGTGAGGATCTCGTTTTCTCCAGGAATCGAGCTCCCGGTGCATGGCCGACCGTTCTGCTGCAGAGACTGTCTCCGCGGAATCTACAATTAATGGCTCATCCCGCCAATCCCACCTTGCCAAGAAGAAAAGAGTGCGCAAGAATCCCGTCATGGGCGATGAAGGCATCACCCAGGGATATGGCTGAAGAAAGACGTGCAGAACAAAAAGTTCAATAAGCTCATCAGAAAAGTGTCCGCAGAGCTTGTGGCTGGCAAACCAGTGTTTGACAAGGCGAATTGACTGTGATAACGGCTGCAGACGAGTGCAAAAAGTTGCAATGGTTTGAGTATGCAGCGGCAGTGTAGCAGAATACCACTTGAGTGTATCGAGAGCTTGTGATGCCTCCTCACGGACATGAGGATCAAGTACCATATTTTGGACTTGGCGCTGCAGCAGCGTCTCTTCCAGGTCACAATATATTCTCAGGCGGAAAGCTGCGCCGTTGTTATATACGATATCTAAATATGCGAGGTTTTCGATGCCAACGTCCCCGTTTTCGCGACCCAGATATGTGACGATTTTGTCGTTAGCTGCTGTTAATCGGCGGTCAAAATCGAGAAGAAATTCAATCTTCGCCTCCTGGATGGCAGTGAGGTTTTCAGGCCATTTGCTGGATGCCTCAAAGTACAGGTTAACGTCCATTAGCTGAATGGTATTCATGTGAAAGCCAAGCATGGGCAGCTCCAGGGACGAGTAGCGAGCGGATGGTGACACTGCTGATAATTGGCGTATCTGCAGCGGAAGGTCGTCCAAATTACGAATGTCGCTTTCAAACGTCGTAAATGCTCGCCGGGCCGAGTCGAAGGCTTCTTTGTCGAGATGAGACAAGCCAATGAGGGAGGAAAACCTGTCTCCATAGGCAACAATATCTTCATTTGCGATATTGAAATGCCGCTTCAAAGAGTAGCTAGTCAATTCTTCGCAAATTTGAGAAGGGAGCTTGCCATTCCATTCGACGCATTCAAGGATACTCCCATCTTTGAAGCGACGCAGCTCCGCCTTTTCACCCCAAAATTGTCTGAACGCGGCAGCCTCCTTTTCTTCCTCTGCAGGTGGACCGTACTCCATTTGTCGCGCCATATGAGCGGGATCAAAAATCACCCCAACAAGAAGCTTTGTAGCCAGTTTCGCAGGTTGGTCAGAAAGTGACCATGGCTTTATTGATGGTAGCTGTATATGAACAAGTTGGGCACGGTTTCCAAAGGCTTTTTTGAGGACTTGGTGCACCTCTGATCCGAGTTTCCAGGCAATGCTGCTACGATCAGAGGAGTCGGCGTACTTGGAAATATGAGAGTTGTTGATCTCGAATTGCGCGTCGAAAACCTGCAGTGTAATGTCCGTCTTCATGATGAATGTGGGCTCGAATTTTTCAGCACCCTCGTCGGCTAACAAGTCTGAAGTGGACTTTGCATATAGCTGTAGAAGACTAGCGGAGGATGATGTCATCTTGGACAAAATGTTTAGCTCTCGTACGGGGTCGAACATGACAGGGCCGGGTTCTCTGATTAATTTGGCATCGACTTTAGCCGTGTTGAAGGCAAACGGTTTCTTATTAAAGTCTGTTGTCGACAGAAACTGAATACCAGCCTTGAATAGTTCGGTGCTACTCAGGGAGCCCGAAAGAGCAGGCTGTCCATTTCTTCCCCCCATCTGCAACATAAGGGCTATCAAAACAGCCCATTCAAAATGACCGAAGCCGCCTTGAGAAATAGCGCCGCCAAAGCCTCGTTGTTGGAGCCATATCCTGCCCAAGATACACGCGTCTGGAAAGGCCGGGCATTCGTTCTTTGCGAAAGTCAGTACTCTGAGGTACTGTATAAAGGTCCTCTCGGCGTTGAGAGTGGAGTTATAAAATGGGGAAGACGTGTTGTTTCCCTTCCTTTTCTTCTCCTCCTTCTCCTGCGTCTCTCCTAGTCGCGTACAATTCGCCGACGGTGCAAGTTTTGACCAAGGGAAAAGATTGTCGGGAGCGCATGGAATGAGCCGGATGCAATAGCTGTGTCTCTTGCTATCCTTCTTGTTAGACTTGGATATCGGCTTCTCGGTTCCGTCCATCGCATCTCCATCGGTCGACGGCTTGAGAACCAACACTGGGAGAAGAGGGTTTTCATGTAAGTATTCGAAGCTCAGTGCCATGGTATCACGCATCTCATTGCGAACATGTGCGGCGATGTAGGCAATGAAGTAGGCTCTCCGGTAGAAATATCGCATGCTAAGATAGTCTTTGTCTTGGAACAATGAAACAGGCATTTCCACAACCATATCAATACCCAGGGCAGATTGGGTCTTGACCATGGTCCTAGAGACGTAGCTGCCAACGACGTTGCACTGAGAGGGTTTCGCGTATGAAAGTTTATAGGCGGTGTCCTTTCTTGGCTTGGGATCTGGGTAGGGCACGGTAATTCGATGTTGCTTTTCGAACTTTGCTGTCGCCTCGGCAATCTTGTGCATTGAGTTGATTAGCGTCTAAGCCAGCAAAATTGCAGGAGGTGAGGCTCACAGGAAGAGGTGCATGCGGTTCGATGGAATCCACAATAGTTTTCAGCCGAAACAATGTTCCGTCAACATCTTTCAGTGCTTTGCTATAATCAAGCTTGGCCTTCCTCAGCAGCTCATCGGTTTGGAGGACAAAGGTGCTGGCGGACGATACTAGAGCAGCGTTGCGAGCCTCGACATCGATGAGACCGTCATGCCGGAGGCTAAATCCGCCACGGTCAATCTTTCGACGCTTGACCCCCGACTCCATGGCTTGGGCTGCTGGACTTGTGCGTGATGAGATGCGTATGAGACTTCTTCGGCCTTGGTTTGAGAAGAGTATGCGGCAGTTCGCCGTAGATTCGAGCAAACTTGATGGCGCGCCTTGGCTGGGCCAATGGACGGCATGAAATTTTTTGAATTTTTTTGAAGCTTGGTTGCGCTAGCTGCGGGGCGATAAGCTGATAAGCAGCTGTTTGGTCAAGTGTGGTCAAGTGTGGGTTGGAGGGGGCCATTTACTCAGGTACCTTGGTACCTTGGCTTCCAGCAGGGCAGAGCCTTGGTACGGGGTCTGGAGTACATCGTAGAAACAGAGGTCACCCACAAAGTCAGAGAAGAGTGAGTCTGGCTCAATATTGCTCTTCAAAAGAGTTCGTGGATAGAGAATGGTGGGATGTAGTTAAACGCCTGGGTACGGAGCAGCGAGCGAGTCAATAATCAACTCTGAAACAACAAGCTTTAGGATAGTAGACACAAGCTCGACCATCTCACTAGGGCCTGAGAGTTGTTGGGCATGAAGATTAACGGAGAGTACTTTTCTAGGCTAGCAACGCCGAGAGCCGATAATCGGCGCGAAGCAAGTATTATTCCCGACAATTACCTTAGGTTCTATGTAGGTAGGAGGTTGGTTCATTGTCGCTGGAGTGGTCGGCCGCGCCGGAAGACGGTTTACCCTGTCGTTTTCCGGACTCCGGTGACTAATTACAGACGACTCATGGCAGCCAAGGCCAAAATGGCGGCATCGGGTCCGATGTGACAAACCAAGCGATTTCTACGTTTCGACGGCGTGTTCATGGAGCACTCGGCGCAATGTTTCGCCCAATAAGTAAAAGTAACCTGAATGGACCAAAAGCAGAGTTTCGTGAGATTAAGCGTCGACAACTCATATAAACAGCCGCTAGCATCTCAAGAGCACACAATGTGTCGGAGGAATTGCCAGTAGATGTACATTATGTTAGCAACTTTAGAAGGTTGTGGGTTGGGCCAATTTCGGCTTAGCCTTCGGAACCGATGCCTGTCTCCTTCCAAAAGCTTCATCTTCCCTTACTGCATGGCTGTCGCATAGCCCCCGGACCCGCCCCCACAGCTCTTGATGCCAGCCTGCACCTGCCGCCGCCATGGGCCATTGGCGGCTGCGCGGAACGGAAACCGCTTACCAAGTTCCGAAGAGGGAGAGCTCTTTGCCGACGCTGCACCCGAAGGGAAGAAGTCGGCTCGGCCACTAGCGGCACAGTTCCCATCATTCGCGTGCTGCCGCCTCCAATGGATTCCTGCGGACCCTCGCGGCTCGAGAGCTTCATAAGCTGTTAACAAGACGCATCTGCGCACTCGCCCATCCCACACTCCGTTTTCCCGAGCCCAGTTGCCGGTTTCCTCTGTGCTTGGACTACTCCCCTGTTACCACCAGCCTTTGTTTCCGGTCTTCTGTAAAACATCCATCGCTGCCATCGTTGTCCTTAGTCCATCTTTCCAAGGCAAGGGAGCTGAAGTCGGTTGGCGGTGCGAGGCTCAAGTTTTGAAGCAGCACCCAAATTTCTCCTTTGGCCAGTCTTTCAATATCAGCCTCCAAAGGTCATCATCACATCCGTGTGACGCATGCTCGTGTATGGTATAAACATCTGCAGCTTCACAGTATAAATAATCTCACAATGCCGTCCGCTGCTCTCCGCATGGCGACTCTCCGGGCCTTCGCTCGGCATGGCTGCAACGTACGTATTACTTTGGCTCATTCGCGGCTGCAGCGTCCTTGACTCCCTTGAGCTAACACAAAACGCCATCAGCCTTCTCCGGCCCTGACCAGGTCATTCTCCGTATCTCTACGCCGGGCCGAGATCAACAAGGTCTTCCCGTCTGCTTCAGCAGCTTTGAAGGATATGAAGCCGAACACAACCCTGCTCTGTGGTGGATTTGGGCTTTGTGGTGTTCCCGATACCCTCATTGATGAAATCCTCCAAAAGCCTGATATCACTGGTCTCACAGCTGTTTCCAACAATGCCGGCACAGACAACTCCGGCCTCGGCAAGCTCCTCAAGACTAAGCAGGTCAAGAAGATGGTTGCTAGCTACATTGGGGAGAACAAGACGTTCGAAACCATGTATCTGACCGGCGAGGTTGAGCTGGAGCTCACTCCCCAAGGAACCTTGGCTGAGCGTTGCGCGGCTGGTGGCAAGGGCATTCCGGCCTTCTACACCCCTGCTGCTTTCGGAACCGTGGTTCAAACCGGTGACTTGCCATTAAAAAACAAGGCCGACGGCACCCCAGATGAATACTCCTATCCCAAGGACGTCAAGGTGTTCAATGGCAAGTCGTATCTACTAGAGCATGCTATTGATGGCGACTACGCCTTTGTCAAGGCCTACAAGGCAGACAAGCTCGGCAACTGCCAGTTCCGTCTTGCTGCCCACAACTTCAATGGTGCCATGGGCCGCAATGCCAAAATGACCATTGTCGAAGCTGAGCATATTGTTGAGCCTGGTGAGATACCTCCCGAAGCCGTCCACCTGCCCGGCATCTATGTGAAGCGCGTTATTCAGAGCACAAGTGAGAAGAATATTGAAAAGTTCACTTTTGCCAAGGATGAAAGCGACGCCGATGCCAAGGCCGCGTTGGGAACCGGCGACACCGCCGCCAAACGTGAGCGCATTGTCAAGCGAGCAGCCAAGGAGTTCAAGAACGGCATGTACGCCAATTTGGGCATCGGCATGCCTATGCTAGCGCCGGGTTTCGTTGGTCCCGAGGTCGAAGTCCAGCTTCAGTCTGAGAATGGTATCCTTGGATTGGGTCCTTATCCCAAGAAGGGTGACGAGGATGCCGACTTGATCAATGCTGGCAAGGAGACGGTAACCCTCAACCGTGGTGCGGCCGTCTTTGGCAGCGAGGAAAGCTTTGGCATGATTCGCAGCGGAAGAATCAACCTCACTATTCTAGGAGCTATGCAAGTAAGCGGAACTGGTGACCTTGCCAACTGGATGTTGCCCGGCAAGGTCAAAGGCTTTGGTGGTGCCATGGATCTCGTCAGCAACCCTTCCAAGACCAAGGTAGTTGTGACGATGGAGCACACCGACAAGAAGGGCAACCCCAAGATAGTCAAGCAATGCGCATTCCCCTTGACTGGGCGTGCATGTGTGTCACGAATCATTACCGAACTAGTGAGTCCTTTGAGTCCTTTTCGGTCGAGGCCAGATTTTATTGGTTGCCGAAAAGCCGAGACTGAAGCTAACAATTTGACTTGCAGGGAGTTTTCGACGTTGATTTTGCACATGGCCTGAACCTTGTCGAGATAGCTGATGGCGTGACGGTTGAAGAGATTAAGAGCAAGACCGAGGCACCTTTTACCGTGTCCAAGGATCTTAAGCCCATGTTGTAAATTTATGGGGGATTCGACAAAAAAAGAGAATGAGCGAGGCGGATACTTGTGGACGGTGGTTAAGAGAATGCATCTTTTTAGTTCCATGTCGGGTCAACTGGAATTGACGGAGCTTCAATGTTGTTTAATCTGGCTTGGATACTTGATAGCGACATATATGGGGCGTTTGGTTGGCGGTTCGCGCATATCTTTGCCGAACCGCGAGTTAGCAAAGATATAAATTACATGAAATAAAATCTAAAATTAAAAAAAAATTGAATAAAAAAATATAATTAAGAAACCATGCATTCAAGCACGAATTGTTGAGGTGCTTTGTTCTTGACACTTGAAAGGTGTCTGGTGTCAGCCCCTCCTTGGTACAAGCGCGACGCTGCATGTGGACTTTTGATGATCCTGGCCAGGCCAGTGCTTAGTACATAGTGCTCACATCATCTGGGTGCAAGGGGCAAACATTGAAGCCTTAACGGAGGCGCCAGCACCAGCCAGGCCAAGACTCCATTGACTTTAATTCTTGCATCTGCATCTGCATTTGACTTGTACTTCAACTTTTTCCTGGCCATTTGTCTACTCTAATATTCGGAGCTGCGAATACTACCGCATCATGCCGCAAGTGCCGTCTCATTCTCGCCATGTTTGACAAATCATCGGGCCAGGTCTACAGAGAATGGACGGTCCCACGACAGAGCCTCACCGTCCATGGTGGCGACCGAGATTGGTCTCGTCGGAGACCGTATCCTTTATTCACTCCTCGAGGGACAAAGGGTCCCCGATCGCTGATTGACATGGCAACTCATGTTATTGCCAACAATATTGGAGATGTGACGGAGCGCCATCTTCTAGACGCAATGCCCATCCGGCTACTTTGGCGCATCTGGCTATTCCTCGAAGCAAGGTAAATGACCCTGACAGCATGAGTCTGGTAATGATGAGGTGTATGTTTCTTTTTCCTTCTTTTTTCCCTTTGCTCATGGCGAGGCCGAAACGCTCTTGGTGAGCTTGTTCGAAAGCTAAATTCAATGAATGCCTAGAGGTGTTTGCCTGCATGCATGGAAACTGTTCTCCAAAATCTTGGTAGCAGACGACGAAGACAAGACTCTTGGACTGTATCGGTTCAGGCAGCACATATGCCATCCGCAAGAAGAGCTCAAAATCTACACCCAGCCTTTGATGTCCCCATCAACCGACTTCATCGCACATCTGGTCATCAGCGGCGGCTGCCAGTTTAGCACCCATGAACTGCTTTGCCTCGCGGGTATGAAGAGTCTCGGGGTGTTGGAACTCATCCAGCCAGCTGACGAGGTGCGAGCTTCATTCCCCGAGGTTAGCGATAGGCTCATACGTGGTTGGGCAGAGATGGAAAATCCGTTCCCACTCCTACGAGTATTGCGCATCTGGAGGGACCAAGATGCTACGCAAGAATCACTTCGCTGGGTGACAAAATTTCCATCATTGGCATTGTACGATGTCATGGCTTCTCGAGACGACTGGCCAGATCCGTCCGGTTCTGCTCTTGAGCATGGCTGGGAGATGGCCGGTTCCGCCAGCGGCATGGAAGACTCATTGCTGCGATACCTGATGCTCTTTGCGCCCCTTGAGCAAATTCGAAGTAGTCGTCTGAGAGATCTTGCGAGAAGAGTAGACGCGGACTTGTCTTCTCTTTGTGGTGACTCTCGCTGTGCTGTAAAATTCGTCACAGACCGCCAAGCTCCGCCTTTGTTGGACTACCTGACAGATACCGCAAATGCTTACCTCCCTACCTGGGATATAGAAGCTTCTTCGAGGGATGTAGGGTCTTGCCACGGAATCGCCTTCGAGGCCTGGGCCTTTTGGCTGTACGCCTTCATAGGCCAACTGGGCGGAGACGAGGACTTGAGATCCCGTGGCGTTCAGTCCGATACTCAAGCTGTTGTCGGACCATTTATTTTGCCCTCGAAACCATTTGCCAGCTTATTCCTGGGACACAACGGTCGAGGTGGTATCACGAATACTCCATCATATGTCAGCCGAGGACTTTTTGCAACAAAGCGAATGACATTCACTCGCCCTCCCAACTTGCAAGGTCGAGACGAACCCCCTGTACCACAGAAGATGTCGAGGAAGACAGCAAACTTGGCGTGGGACGATCAAGTGGAACATTCATTGCGCAGTAAAAAGAGACAGAGACTGGATGATATTTTACAGTCGCTAAGCAAATAACATGCGTGGAGTTTGCGGCGCGGATTTGACGAGGTGCGTGTTTCAATCTAGTAACTCCGTCCAACCATGGGTTGAGTTTTAGTGAACTCTAAGCCCAACTTTAAGCTGTCAAATAAAGTAAACCAAGTCGGTAGCTTAAAAGTTCTTGTGCATAGTGCGCAGCCATGGAAAACTAACAATGCAAATTTGGCGAAGGCCTCCAGCGCTTGGTTTGAGCCAATTCTCCAAACCTGAACTCGTCCTCGGAAACGATATAAAAGACGTAGCCACCCTTGAAAAGAAAAGCCATTTGTACCATTTTTTTTGTGTGTGTCTCAAAGACGCTTGTCCGTATGCTTCATTGTCATAAGTGTTCCAAGTGTACACAAATGCTTTATCCCCATTCATTGCAAGAACGCAACAAAGGACAAAGGATAAATTTCATCACAGGCATAAAAATGAATTACTCGCCAGGGCCCAGGGCTCATAGCTTGCATCCCAGATCAAGCACGATGGATGAATCACAGCAATGGGTGGCATTTGCGAGATACGTACGTGCAATTTTGTTATAAGAGGACTCGCTGCCTGCATCCCGATTTTTGTTTCTAACTACCGCGAGACAGATGCCCTCTAGAGAAGCTGAAAAATTCAAGTCACCTTGTAGTTCTTCTGGTCTGCACATGCTTCAAATGCCCAAGTCAGGACACTCCCATCTCTTCTCTGGGAAGAAGGCACAAGATGGACTGCGCAGTCCGACCTCCGGACCTCAACCAAATCCCACTACGTCGCGTGACAAGAACAATAAAAACTCTCCGACTTGCTTATTCTCCCGCCTTTTCAACCCTCATGATCCTCCGTCGTCCATCTATAGTCAGGGTCATGTTAGAATCAGGCCTGTCGTCGCAGAGCCCTACGATCGTCTGTTTTCGCAGCCAGGAAACGACGAGCAGCCCGGCCCTCCTCCGTCGGAGCAACTGTGGGAAAATGTCAATGCTCGGCGCCCATCCCGCAACGTCCCTGATACCCGGCCGCTGCGAGCACAACAGGAAGACGCTCAAATCGCGTCTGGGCAGTTCGAAGTCAACCGCCGCGCGGTTCTGGCTTCGCAGGCTGGACAGGAACTACCTGAGGGTATGAGCAGGGACTCTATCCCAAGGTGCACACCTTTAGAGGCATATCGATGCAGCTCTGGTGCTGATCGAACTTGATGAAGCTCCAGTTACAATGGTATACGTTTTGGCATATTAGATGTGAATTTCTGGCGAGTCGCGTTCGAATTATCAGGTCGGTTGTATTGGATGAGAAGAGAGGGACAAAGGGAAGTTTTGAAGTCATATAGATAGTAGCGATGTATTTGCAGCTTGGTTCATCTCAAGTATATTAAAAAAATGTTACGAATAAATTGTGGTCAAAGTTTTCTCTTCATATGTTTTAGCTGCAAGATTTGTGACGTCGTGACCACGGATGTTTGGTGTGCACAACTACTAGGTAACCCCCTAGTATTACTCTGTTTCCCACAGCCGGTCGACTTGGCCTCGGCAAGGCATCTCTGATAAAAATTTAATGCCCCATCGATGCGAGTCGAGCCTTGTAATTTATAGCCCGTTCATCAGAACGTGGAAGGTATTAAGGTCTAAAGCTGTGGTGTGGATGAGTCAACTGAGCATGACCGACGTCGATTGATGACCTTGGCTTCCCGTCTGCGTGCGCAGGCATTTCGATCGTGTCAACATGGAACATGCACAATATAAGCGACCTGAGAGCCATTCCTACGAGAAAAAGTCTACGCCCCCATAGCTTCTCCGGGGTTGGTTGTGCAAATGCGTGTGCCGCCGGTTGAAATTTTTATCTGAGCCACGAGCACCGAAATGCATGCAGAACAAATGGTAAGATCGACGGTTGGGATCCGATCTTTCCTCCAGTTTCCCCTCCGGTGACATCCATTGAAGTGAGTGAAAGCCAGAGTGAATATGAAGGATTGATATTTTCTAGTAGGTTGAAGAAGAGAAGAGAAGAAAAAAGTCGAAAGCTGCGCGGCAGAGGCGCCCGCAAGATATGGATGGGAAGTGGCTCCAGGACCGGAAGAAAGATGAGCCTGTGCCGTTTATTTGTCCACAGAAGGGGGAACTTGGGAGGACTCGGCGCCCATTCACGACCCAGATACATATAAGTACCTTAAGTAAGTACCTAAAGTAGGTAGGTACATACAAAGCATTATTACCTGCACACTGGTCATGCTGCAACACGCGGCGTTTAACTGGCCACGCACCGAGGCGACTTTTTGTTAGTGGTCGGCTGCTCCCGCGAACCTACCCTCAGTCACCTCGATGACCTGGCCAGAAATGACATCTGGAATTATCTGGGAGCCAACCGCGAATACAGGCCAAGGAATGCCGATGCGTGTGTGTCACACAAGAGCTCCAAGTCGCCGAATGCTTGCCCAATGGAATCGGTAGGGGTAAGGTCTAAAGCATGGTGACTTCCCTATGTCAGGGGTCCTCAGCGTGGCAAGCATCAAGTGGCCGTAGTTTTATTGTCAACCATGTCAAGCTCAATCGAAAGACGCATGCGCGGCATGTGGTCGTGTGAGCACCAAACAATTAAATTCCTGGCACACAACATACTGGATGATAGGACCTTGCAGCCCCGAACCTTGACTCACAATCTCACAATCTCACAATCTCACCACGATTCTGCACGCCTGACTCACCACCCCTTTGGGCCCCCTCATTGTGATGAATCTGGGAGCTTTGTCTGCCTGCCAAGGAAAATCCCTGCAGCGCGAATCACATCTCCCTCGATCAAAGCAAACGGCTTGCAGGTTTGTTAGCTTGGCTCGCTGGGCTATCCTTCATCTTCAAACGGCCACTCCGTTTACCATCTTGCCTCTTTTGTTTGGTCAGCCAGACAGCACTTGAGCGCAACTGCCCAAAAATCAACCCCGCTACCCCGCCTCAGCGCCACCGAAACATTTCTACTTTCTTCTGCCCATTGCATTGTGCAAATCGATACGTTCCTGCCGTTTCGGCCTGATATCCTTATCGTTTTGCTTTTTATCTCCTTCAAAGGGGTCGACGGTTCTTCTCTGACCTCAACCCAAGGCAAACATCCCGCTGCTCCCATTCTTCGTTCTTCTACATCTTTATCAATTTCTACCACCCAACATGGCCGGCGGCTCAGCAGCTGGTTCTCGCGGTCGCGCTGGAAAATTTAACAAACCAACCAGAGGCGGTAAGTCCTTCAAAGCACCAGACGTCAACCTCGAGCCTTTGCCCTGCGCAGGCCCCGGAGGCGTAGGCTTCAGCATCTGAATCTGAGCCCAGTTCTAATCCACACTTCTCCTACCTAGGTGGCAAACACTACTCTCGTTCACTACAGCCAGTCGATGCCGATGGCAACCAAGTCAGCATGTGGTCGGCCGGTGCCGCAGACGAACGCTCTGAAGAAGATTCTGAGGAGGAGTCTAGTGAAGAGGAAAGCGATGATGCCGGCCCTTCAAAGGCTACAGCCGATGTCGAGAATCGCGACGACCGCAAGGCCCTGAAAAAGGCCCGTAAAGAGGCTGCCATTGCCAAGCAAAAGTCTCGTGAAGTCCAGGTCGGCGATATGCCCTCTAGCGACGACGAGAGCGAAGACGGCATGCCTGCCAACCCGAACCACTCCAGGTCAGCCCGGAAACAAGCCAACAGCAGCGATGTCGACGACATCACGGAGGGCGTCCAGAACATGAATGTTCCTGGGAACCGAAAGGAACGGGAAGCTGCCGAGGCCGCAGCAGCCAAGGAGAAGTATATGAAGTTGCAGGCTGAAGGTAAAACAGATCAGGCCAAGGCAGATCTTGCTCGTCTCAAACTCATTCGAGAGCAACGCGCAGCCGACGCTGCACGAAGACAGGTACGGAAACGCAAAACGTTCCACATGACTTGGTCCGGGATGCTGGGGCCCTTTCTAACCTAAGCTGACTCATTCCCGAAATAGGCTGAGAAGGAAGAGAGGGAAGAGCAAGAAAAGACCCGAAAGGCAGAAATTGAGGCCAAAGAGTCCAAGAAGCGTGAGGCTGCTGCTGGTCCCAAAAAGGCCAGCAAGAGGAAATGAAATTTAGCTTCGCAATGGTTTATCTTGTAGCAAGCCTCAATACATGGGACCCCGCATGGCCGCTGGGCCATGGGTCAATTATTTCAAGTACGATATCACGAAATCAAAGGGGCGAAAACTTAATAGGCGGCAGACAAAGCGCTTCACCCTGTTGCCCGTATCGTTGTCTTGCATCATGTACTTATGTTGGCTCGTGGAAATCGGTGCAGTTCTGTTCGAGGCCCATTGTGGCCTGGTTTTTGATCGATGCACATGTCTGATGAGCCAGAGCCCATATGTATTCCAGCGGAGACATAATTCTACTTGCTTCACTATCTTCCCTGGATTATCGGCGTATTATGTCTCCAAGAAAGACCAAGGCCGTATGCTGGGACGACATTTTCGTTAATTTGTCACGTGCCCGGATAATTCCTAAGCATAGAAATAGGTATTGGCCGCTATTGTAGTAAGCTTCTGAAAAAAAAAAAATTTTTTTTTTTTTTTTGTTCATTTGGGCATAAGTAGAAGATCTTATTTCGCTATCATACATCTCGTAATTCATTTTTTGGGCTGGTTAGATCGAGGTGTGATAGTTCCCTATACCATTACGATGGACCTGCAAATAGCATCCAAGTACCCCACATTTTTTTGCTGGGCGAGACCTCTCGCACCAAGCCAGAGTCGCTAGGAACTTCTTCAAGTGGAGAGCAAGAAAAAAAAATCCCAGAGGCGCCAATCTGCCGACCGCCTTCACCCGCCGCCGCCCGTTTACGACTCCCAATTGCTGTGGACGTGGGCACCACATTTGAAAGGGACAAAGACATTTTCCAAAAAAAGAAAATCTTACCTTTTCTTCAAAAATAGCTACATATCGCTCACAAAAGAGTGTCTCGATATCTTTGAGGGCAGGGGCAGGCCAAGAATACCGACAGCAATGGAAGCATCGTCGCTGCAGGTTTGTTTCGGAGCCCTTTGCCCCGCTGCTGTTGCCCAGCACTTTCGTGAAATCTTTCAAGCTGACCAGCATGTGCAGGATCGCTTACGCGATTACTCAAAGTCTTTTGATGGCCTCTTGAGTCTAATCGATGCCAAAACATACTACGGAGAAGATACAGCCGTATGTGAATCCCCCACGCTGACGCTTTGTACGCCCTGTCAACCCAGCCACCAACCAAAATTCGCTACTTGCTCATGAATCCTGTCCGCCTCTTCCCGTTCTTCAAATATCATTTTGCTCCATCGCCTTGACGTCTACAGCCAGTTCACTCTCTAATCGAACACTTTGCAGGATCAATGGAAAAGAAAGAAGCAGACAAAGAAGGAGGCCGCCGCCGCCCGAAGGGGAAAGCTGGACCCGGACAGCGAGCTGAACCGGAATGCCAAGGAAGTTATGGACGAGCGAGCCAAAAACAAACGAAAACTAAGACAGATGGAGGAGCAAGCCGATGATGACGAGGACGAGAACGAGGATGAAAACAAGAATGAAAGCGACTCGGATGACGACTCGTTTCAAGCGATCAATGGCATAATGACCGAAAAGCCCGGCGAAGGATTGAAAAGGAAGCCTGAAGAGAGCAACAAGAGGCCGAAATTGGCCAAGGACGACGAGCACGGAACGGACACCTTGGAAACAGCGGAAGGGACGCCCAAGCTGTCCAAGAAGGATGCAAAGCGAGAAGCTAAGCGAGAAAAGAGGGCTGAGAAGAAAGCCGAGAAAAAGTCCCTGAAGCAGAATGCTGTCGAGACCTCCATCCAGAATGCTAATGCGACCGAGTCCACCCAACATAAGAACGAGGCGCAATTCGAAGGCCCATTGAGCGAGGCCAAAGACGATGTTGTTGAAGTGGCTTCAAGATCCGAATCCGAGCCGCAATCACCCACATTCGACACGACTGATCCGTCAAACTCATTAAACGATGCCTCGGCCGAGCAAGCCAGCACCACCACTTCTGTCTCCTCTACCATTCCTCCATCGGAAAAGCCCAAGCATATCAAGCTTCCTGCTGACACAACTGCGCTGCGAGCACGACTTGCTGCTAAAATCGAGGCGCTGAGAGCTGCCAGAAAGGCAGATGGTCCGGACGGCAAGCCTATTAGAACTCGACAGGAGCTCATCGAATCAAGACGGGCCAAGCAAGAGCAGCGAAAACAACGTAAACTCGAACTTCGGAAGCAAGCTAAGCTCGAAGACGCAAGAAAACGAGAAGAAGCTCTGGCTTCCAACTCGCCTAGTGTCATGAGTCCTGCAGTCGAGCTAGATGAGGGTGCGGGTAGTTTCTCCTTTGGTCGGGTTGCCTTTGGAGATGGGTCGCAGATGTCGCATGATCTTAGCTATGTGCTGAGCCAGGGAAAGAAGAAGGGCCCATCCGATGCCAAGACGGCGCTGCTCAAGGTACAGAACCAAAAGAAGAGGTTGCAAGAATTGGGCGCAGAAAAACAAGCCGACGTGGCAGAGAAGGAGGCTTGGTTGACGGCTCGACGCAGAGTCGAGGGTGAAAAGATCCGAGATGATGAGGCTATCCTAAAGAAGACAGTGAAGCGTAAGGAAGCAGCCAAGAAGAAGAGCGAGAAGGCATGGACAGAACGCGCCAAGGGCGTGCAGCAGGCACAGAAAGAAAGACAAAAGAAGCGTGAAGAGAACATCAAGCAGCGCAGGGAAGAGAAGCTACTCGGCAAGGCTGGAAAAAAGAAGGGCGGCGCCAAGAAGAAGAAGGGTGGACGACCCGGATTTGAAGGCAGCCTGGGAGTCGGTGGTCGCCGAAAGTAAGCCCAGGCGACAGATGTTTATGTCTAGTAGTTAGTATGTGGGCAGCCTTGGTCTACTTCTCTTCTACTGCATTGTGCTCAAGTCACGTTGTTCTGGCACGGCAAGGCGATACGTCTTTTTTTCTCTTTCTGTTACCGGCGTTGGCGTTGGCACATGCCGTGTCTAGGACTCATCAAAATCTAGCATTGTTGTCGGTTTTCACCATGGGTTGGAGTTGATGAATGGGCGGAAGAATAACCAGCGAAGCGATCTCAAGATGAGGTACGGGACGTTGCAGCTGGTGTCTGAATCGAATATTGGTCGCTTCTGCATGACGAGGCGACGGCCGAGAAGTGTGTTGTAGCTGTTGGGCAATCATGATTATTCCTTGACCTCGAGGATTTTATAAATCCGTCATAACATTTTATTGATGTACTCGTTCAGTCTTATTCAAGCATATCTACACCAACCAGACATTCCCTTGACAAGCCAGACTCCCGTAGATGACAAACGAAAACAAAATCGACTTGATTGACTCGACTCTAGATATTAAGAACTGAGCTCGTCTTTTCTTGGTCTCTTGCATCCATCCACTCTACATTCATTCCTCTCTTACCAAGGGACGTACGCCTTTCCCACAAACCACACACACATGCAACAATTGGAACGAGCACCCGAACCAAACAACCCAGGTGCTAGCACTTGGACACTGTACCTCATTCTGCACACGTCGTTTGCCGGTAAACCCTGTCAATGCCACGGAATATGACTTCCCCCACGACAAGAAACAAAGAAGAAGAAAAAGGCAAATAAAGAAATAGGAGAGACGAGGATGAAACGGGTGAAATTTGGCATGTAATTAAACAATCCATCGAGGTTTTCTTTTATAAAAAAATAAACAAGGCTTCTTTCCTCATATTCACCGCGACCTTTTTTGAACACTCCCGTTTCAAGTTTGTACTTGTCCCCAATACTCTAGTCGTGCCTAGCCCATCTTGCCTGCGACAGGATCCTTTGAGCCTAGAGATGTCGGGGTTGGCCGCAGTTTGGTAACAAACCCTGCCGTGAAAGGCGAATGTTGGAGCTGGAGGCGATGCGGTGGAGGCCCCCTCCCCCCCAAAAAGACGATTAGTTCTGTAGGTGAGAAGTGAAGAAGCAGTTCGATTCGAGGACCGTATCGGGTTGGCCATGGAGGAGCTGTGGGCTCAGTCGGTGTAGCAAACAGGGCCGCCGGGGCTATAAAGGGCGATTTTGCTTCACGATACATTGACGCCGTGCGAGGCTGTGTTGGGTGGATTATAGGAGGGAGTCGAGGCGAGTAAAGACGCTCAGGCAGGCGGCAACGACTTCCAACTGCAGCTCCTTATCCTTGGCCTTGCTGATTTCCTGTGCACATTGTCAGTCTCACAACGTCCCTTACTGTCAAGGGACTCCCGTAATTTGAGATTGGCGCAGCAATTCATCCTCCAACCAACGCCTGCGTCTTGGGGGAAATCAACGCCTACCTCTGAAATGGCCTGTGGCAAGTTGGCACCGATGCCGTTGCTAGTAGCCTTCTTTCCAAACGGCCATTGGCTATAGTCTGCCAGCAGTTCGTCTGTCTGAGCAAAAGCTCTCTCGCGGGCTTCGTGACCGAGGGTTGACAGAGCATTCTCCAAAACATTGGCGGCATATGCGGCGCAGACCATGCACACGGTCCGGAGGTATCTGAACTCGAGGTTCTCGGGTAGGAACTGGTTGCCGCTGAGGACAACGGTTCTTTGTGTGAGCACGTTGCGGACTCTGCGGCGCAACTCCTCCTTGGCTCCGCCATCGGCAACGGGATGAGTGGCCATGTCGAATAAGAGGAAGTTGCGCTTCTCGGTTCGGAGTATGCCTTTGTCTACGAGGCCCTTGGCTAATCGCTCACGAACTTGCTTCAATTGATAGCCAATCTTCATCAAGTTCCACGTCTCGCCTTCAGCCCAGCAAAAGTTAGTACTGCATGGACGCGATGCAATTTTCGAATTCGCAAGGCCAGAGGTCAAAGGGCGTAGTGAGCCGACGGATTTAACTTACCGCTCATTAAATCAATCCAGGAGCTAACGCTCATTTTCTCGCTCTGCTTCATCATTTTGAGAGCCTCGTCGAGCAAGACTTCTCCGGTCAATGTATCATCTATAACTTCAATATTTCGATCGGCTGGGGGGAATCGCCGTCGAGAAGGGTCCTTTTCCATGCTGATGCGGCCACGGAAGGCCAGTTCGAGAACAATGCATCCTCGGAGGGCGTAGGAAATGTTGTCGTTCCAGAAGGACAGGTATCCCTTGATTGGTAGGAAGCGTCAATTGAAATGCCTTTGGAACAGCAAAAACAGCCCAGTCACCAATGGCCGACCGAATGAAGCAAAGCACGAGGGAATTGAGCATTTGAGAATTGAGAAATGGTAGAGAGCGGCGGAGACGGGCTCGCATTTGCGTCTTACCTGCTTATCTTTGAGTCCCAAGAGCAAGACCTCCTCCATCATGGTCAACTTGGGCTGTTTGCTGCGCTCGGCGCTCTCGCTGATGTCTCTGGGGTCGAAAGCGATTTTGTGGCCATTTTCGCTATTCTCGTAGCTCGTCTCTGGGCCGCTGTCTCTGATGTTGTGGGAGGAATTGGTCCTAGAGGCAGCGTTGCTGGCTTCGGCTTCAGTGTTGGCTATGCCGCCTCCGCCAGCGCCACGACGCCGTGTCAGGCCAGACGAGGACATTGCAACGATGTGAGGATATGGAGTAGGAGCAGAAGCACCGAGAGAGCACGTATATCGGCGGCGCCAGGGAAATGCGCCGCTCGTGGCGAGGTCGAGCTGCTGCGGCCGGCAAAGAGGGTTACGAGGCTATCAAGAGTCGCTGGGGCAGAAAACGGCGTCAGGCGTATGTACGTGCGGAAAGGGGGTGGGTCGCAGCGAAGACGAGGGACGATGCCAGTTGCCCCGGAGGTGGATGTTGTTTGGCGAAGGATGCGGTCCCTGGCGATGGAGCACAACTATTGGTACCTACGTGGGAAGGGCTCGAGGGCTCGACTCGAGGGCACGAGGGCACAGGATGAGGCGGCTGTGTTGGTGGTACGAAAAGGGGATTCGTGGACCGGTGACGATTTAACGCAGTTGCGAGGTCGAGTGATCCACTCGGAGCCAAATTCGAGAGACGGAAGTTGACTGGATGCACAAGCGCCGAGTCGGGAGAGCAAGCGCGCGGCCGTCCGTCTACTTTTGACACGGCAAGTACGGAATAGATGCTGGAATGGCTGGAACAGACAGAGACGGGAAGCCAGCGGACAGCGTGTGAAGCCCCCAAGTGCCAGGCGCCAGGTGGCCGGTACATGCAATGTCCGGTATGTACATACATGTAGGTGCCAGCGCACTGGCCACCTGGCCTCTGGACAATGAGCAGACCAGACACACTGCTACACTACACGCTCGAGCACGCTGTGGCAGAAGGGCACATGAGCAGTCTGGTGCACTGGCGCCGGCACTGGCTGCAATTGAAGGAGCCAGGCGCAAGACTCCTATAAGTACTGAGGTCTGGTGCTTCTGGTGCTTGGTCCACCCACTGACGGCGCGCCGAACTGCCCCTAAGTGCACATGTGCACGTACCTACGGAGTACTTAGGTACTTACCCAGTACTTCCATACTTGTGGGCCACCAGCGGGAATCTGATCTGCAAACTCAATGCTGACAGCAGCCCAGCCAAGTGACTTGCAGAAGTTGACTCAACATATCAATATGGATAATGTTTGACTGCCATCATGCGCCACGGAACGCACCGAATCTAATCCTTAGATGGCCAGAATGGCATATTTATAGCTGCTGCCAGCCAACCTCTTGTATCAAACATGTCCCTTTGATTGCTCGCTCTTACATACACGTATGACTGCCTTTGATATCCGGTGTGTGTGGCCGGCTCTTCTTTTCTTGGCGTGTTTGTTGCGAACCCAAACATGGGCACCCTCGTCCTGCGTTTTGTTTTGCCATATTATGCTGTGTAAGCCTATATGCTCTGCCTGGAGCCGAACCTCAACCCGGCTCGATCCGCCGATAAATGCCAAAAGATTGATTAGTCGATGCTGTTATATTGTACAAGGGGAAATTGAATTCCGCTCAACGCTAGTTGCATCAAGCTCCATCTATATCCTCGCCTCCCCTACGGCGTCCTTCCACAGTTGATCAAAGTTGACGCCGGCAGCCTCAAACATTTCACGTATCCTCTTGGCCGTCGCCTCCTGTTGCTCGGGGCCAAAGCCGCCGGGCTGGGTGGCATCAAACTGAACCATCTCCACCCACCGATAAAACAAGTCTTCCTGGCCCATGGAGGTGAGCGCGTTTCGAAAGGCAAAAACTTGTCTGCGTTTGTCGTCTCCATCCGCAGCGATGCCAGCCTTCATGTCATAGCAGAGCCAGCCAAAGTCCTTGTGATGTAGCAGCACAACTGTCCTGAATGCCTCCATGGCCGCAATCTTGTGGTCGACCAAGGCATGGGCGTGGACCATGGAAGCCCAATCAAGATCCCACTGGCCATTCATCAGCAGGTAGCCCGTCTTTTGTTCCTGCAAGATTGGCGATGTGGCTGCATTGACGTAGGCCAGCAAAATCCTCTTGGAGTCGTCGTCCTTGAAAATATCTCCCAGAACCCGATCCCAGTCGCGACTGCGCCGGACGTAAATCTCCTTGTCCTGAAACCCGACCTTGCGCCTCCAGAGCATGGGGTTGCCGTGAGCCTGACCAGCGGCGAATTCCACCGGCCAAGGCCAGACAAATACAAACAGGACAAAATCGATAAACATGGTGACACCGCGCTTGACCACCTCCCAGGCAAAATCTTGCCACGAGGACCCTGCAATGGGAAACGTGGTCTCGTTGGGCCAGCCAAAGCCAGACTGCACAATCTTCCAGTACCAAGGCAAGATGGCGTACATGCGCCAAACGAAGAGCAACGACACGGCGATGTTCATGGCAACGGGAACCAGGAATATTTTGCGCTTGAAAGCAGCGGGCTTCGAGTCGATGTGCGTAATGTATACATGCTTCTCAGAGAGGCCCTGGATAAACGGGTTGAGAACGTCGGGAGGTTGTTTAAAGGGGGCCGGCGGCAATCCGTTTGCACCGCTTGACTTGGAAGGCTTGGACTTTGCGGCCCGTTTTGCAGGTGCCATGGTGTCAGAGACGCCGCGCCGAGGAGCAAATATGATGTCTGGTGTTTTGCCTTGGCTGTTGGCAAAAGAACATTTGAAGTGACATTGACGGAATCCGTGTCTGGATTTTGCCCGGCTGGAGCTCAATGTCAGCCAGCCTTCGGCAGCAAACCTGCCCCACGTCAACCGTCAACTTCCAGCCATCAATCACCTTTAGAAAGTATCATGTATCGACTGCTCCGCGCTATGGACGGCGCATTTTTGCGGATGGCAAGCAAATTGTCGACGTGAGAGTAGATGGTTTCAAATTGAAGTCTCTTCCATCGGATACCGATGTTATCGAGTAGTAACCACCTACGTATGTACATGATACTCGCTCGGCTGTGAGCTTTTGACGGACAATCCCTGCCCCCGAAGCGCCCTTCCCAGATTCCTGCTCCACCCTGCCTCTCCATCGTTCTTCTTTTTTAAAGGCTTCCTCGTAGCTCGCCGCGCAGAAGTAAATGATCCAGGCAAGTCGCCGCACGCCCGTCTTGCCTGTACAACGGCGATGCTGAGAGCCCGTGCCTGGAAGGTAACTTCATTTTGGCATCTCAATCCTCCATACGCCACGTGCAATAGCTAATATATCTTTGTGCCAACCACCAGGGCCGCGGTCATCCGTTCGCTTGTACATACTGCCGAGCCCAGTTGTCGTCGACCACATCGCAAACCCACCAAGCACTGTGGTCTGCTCAGGGCCCCTGTACGACTACGACTGCCACGCGACATAATTCAAATACTGGCCGAAGTGCGCCTTCCAATGGAGGGTTTCCCGGAGGCTTCGCCGGCTCTGTCGCCGGCTCCTGGGGTGCGTTTGCGGCCAACAAACCCGCAAGGACGCTGGATAGCAACGACTCGCCTGGTGGAAGCCTCCTTCCCCATGAGCTGGAGGCAAGGAGTCGTATGAAGGGACCCAGAACCAAGTCAAATACAAACAACAACGAAGCAAATCGGGAGTTGGACAAGGTCGGCTCGCCTCTCACGCGGCCGAAAAACCGGAGCCGAACCCACGATGCCCGCCAAGCACAAGCTACAAAGTCAAAGTCTGTCCTCGCCGATGTATTCAAAACGATGCGAGAGCCTAAAATGCCACCGACGCCAAAGTCTTGGTCTGCGGCTGGTCAGCAGGGAGGCTCTGGCCAAACGACGAGGTTTGCGCCAGAGACCCCAACCGTCACTTTCTCCCCTAATCCGTCTGCCACTACATCTCAGACAGCTCATCGCAGAGCTCCTCCTCCAGAGCCCTCAATGCATCCTGCGGGCGGTGCGCCGAGGCAAATCGGATGGGGCTCTTTTAGCCACCGTAAGCAGCAGGTTCCGGCTCATGGCCACAGTCATGGTAATGACTCCACTACCTGGTCAGAAATCACAAGATCAGCCCGAGCAAAGCCAAGGTCGCATCAGAGACAGAAAACCGCCAATCCTAGTAGTACAGCTGCTACGTCCAAGGGGGGACCCGAAGTAATTGCCCCAGAGCAGGACTTCTGGGGAGAGCTAGATACGAGGGTGGCCGGATTCAGAGAGGTTAAAGGCAAGGGCCGACGAGAATCTGCTGAAGCGGACGGCTTGGGCAAAAGACCCATCGACAAAGCACCAAGTAGCGATGGAGATGGGGCAGGGCACAACCAAAGCGTAGCTTCATCCCATCAAGTCCATGACAAAGCTCGGGAAAGGGAGAGGAGAAAATCAAGGTTTGATATTGAAGACGAACCAGCCTCCGACGATCGAAGAACGAAGAAGTCCAGAAAATCCGCCAGAGGTCGCCGCGTGGAATTAGACGAGGACTGGGATGACGAGTCGTCGCGTCGCTGGGAACACAAACAGCGCCGAAAGGCTGAGAAGGAGGCACAAAAAGAGAGAGAGCTTCACGAGGAGAATCCTGCCATGCCAATCTTTCTTCCCGAGTATATCAGTGTGTCAAATTTGGCGCAGGCGCTGAAGCAACGCCCGGATCAGTTCTTGGTCGATATGGAAGAGATGGGCTTCGAGAACGTGACACCCGATACCATCATGACAGGTGAAACCGCGGCGCTCATCTCCATGGAATATGGCTTTGATCCCACTGTCGACACTGGTTCACAACGCGATCTGAAGCCCCGACCAATTCCGGATGACGTATCCTCACTACCCAGCCGTCCTCCGGTGGTCACCATCATGGGCCATGTTGATCACGGAAAGACAACGCTATTGGACTGGCTACGAAAATCATCAGTTGCTGCCCAAGAGCATGGTGGCATCACACAGCACATCGGTGCCTTTGTTGTGAAGATGTCTACGGGCAAGCATATCACGTTTTTGGACACGCCAGGACACGCAGCGTTTCTCTCCATGCGTCAGCGTGGCGCAAACGTTACTGATATTGTTGTCCTGGTGGTTGCAGCAGACGACAGTGTCATGCCGCAGACCATTGAAGCCCTGAAGCACGCCACGTCTGCAAAGGTGCCCATCATCGTGGCGATTAACAAGGTTGACAAAGAAGATGCTCGGATTGATCAAGTAAAGGCAGACCTTGCTCGGCATGGCGTCGAAATCGAAGATTATGGCGGCGACGTCCAAGTTGTTTGTGTAAGTGGCAAAACCGGTCAGGGCATGCCCGACTTGGAAGAGAGCATCATCACGCTGTCAGAGATTCTCGACGTCCGTGCCGAGACCGACGGCATGGCGGAAGGCTGGATTCTAGAATCTAGTGTAAAACAAAACGGCAAGGCTGCAACGGTGCTGGTTAAGCGCGGAACTCTTCGGCCAGGAGACTTCGTTGTTGCTGGGAAAACCTGGGCCAGGGTCCGAGTCCTCCGCAACGAAGCTGGGGCTGAGCTAGTGGAAGCAGCCCCAGGCACTCCCGTTGAAGTATTGGGGTGGCGAGAATTGCCAGATGCCGGAGAGCAGGTGCTGCAGGCACCCGACGAAGGCAAGGCAAAGACGGCCGTCCAGTACCGGCTCGAAATGGCTGAGCGTGAGCAGAGCTCCGTCCAACTAGCTGAGCAGGAACAACGACAGCGAGACAAGGCTGCTGCTGAAGACAAAGCAGAAGAAGACGGAGACGCACATGCCGCCTCTGAACCTGGTATCTTGTATCAAAACTTTACCGTAAGAGCCGATGTCGTTGGCTCAGTAGAGGCTGTCTGTGGCAGCGTCCTGGAACTGGGCAATAATGAGGTACGACCAAAGATTCTTCGATCGGCGGCCGGCCAGATATCAGAGTACGATATCGACCACGCAGCGGCCTCAAAGAGCGTCATTGTCAACTTCAACGTTCCCATCTTGCCCCATATCAAGCAGCGTGCAGAAGAGGCCAAGGTCAGAATTCTCGACCACAATGTCATCTATCATGTAGTAGACGACGCCAAAGCAGTCCTTTCGGAGCTTCTACCCATCAACATCACCTACCGTGTCAGCGGGGAGGCGGACATTCTTCAGGTTTTTCCTATAAATTTGAAGAAGAGAGTTTTTAAGAATATCGCCGGGTGTAGAGTACGCAACGGGTCCATTAAGAAATCTTCCTTGGTCAAGGTGCTTCGGAAGGGCAAGGTTATCTTTGATGGTATGTATTATTTTTTTCTTTTGTTATTACTGCCTATCCCTCTTTCTTGAAAAGTAATGGTCCTACATCTTGCACGATTCGAGCTAATCAATCAACTCTGTTCGCAGGTAACATCGATACCCTGAAGCACGTCAAGAAAGATGTCATGGAGATGGGCAAGGGCACAGAGTGCGGCATTGGCCTGGAAGGCTTTGAAGACTTTGAAGTCGACGACCAGATTCAAACATATGAGGAAGTCAGGGAGAGGCGGATATTGTGATTGGAAAGGGGGCATGCGTAAAACGCCATGTCAGGGCCCGAAAGATGGTCGGCGGCGCAAACCCGTTTGCCTATTTGTAACAACTACCAGAAGAATATTTGCCATGTCCATGTACAACTAGCCAAGGGGGAGGGGTCAGGATTCTTAGACAAACCTCATGTAACATACGTCGCTTCTCTCAACACATATAAATACAAGAGGAGGCTGTAAACTTGCCAAGGTCTCGCCTGTCATAAGCACTTGGTGGTTGCACCGGGGTTTTGTGTGTAGGCAGTATAGGATAGAAGTAAACGTTTAATGAAGATTAGATTTTATTCACAGCTGCATTCTAATTTCTACCACCTGTTCGGCGCAGAGACAGAAGTCGACGAAAATGTCTTGGTAGTTGTCGTTGCCTGTCTGCGCTCCTTCTCGAGCTTCGCCAGCCCAATCCTGTCAGTGACGGGCGTAGCTTCAATAATATTATCAAACTCGTCGTCATCCCCGGCATCATCACTGTCGTCTTGGTTGTCGCCGCTCCTCTCGTTATCCGAGTCGGGCTGCATATCAAGGTCGACTTGGTACCGATGCCGTTGCTGCGGTCGCGGTATTGACGCAGGCTTCTTCTTCTCTTGTTCCAACTCGGGATTTGGATTGCTAAAGGTTTTGGAGGCCAGGACCTTGCGCCGGATTTCCTCCATGGCGGCGTCGTCATCTTCGCTGCCGTCTGTAATGTCAAATGGGTCTTTGTCTCTTCTGGCTTGCTCGTCTGGTATATTTGCAGGAATCTCGCCAGGTTTGGGATCTAACGGCTTCTTGCCCAAATATATGCCATCTACACTACCGTGGCCATCTGACCTTGCATCGCTGTCACCCTCTTCGCCTTCGCCTTCGCCTTCGTCGTCATCGTCGTCGTCGTCATCATCATCATCATCATCATCATCAGAGGGAGACATTGCCATGCGGTTGGTATTGCCGGTCGTCCACATGTCGCCATGGCCTTGTTCTCTGCTCTCTGCGTATTCCCGCTCTAATCTCTCCATCCAATCTGCCTCCGTCTTTTTCACTTCGGCGGCATCCTGGCAAGCGGCATATCGTTTGAGAATGCTCGCGTTGATATGTAAGAAAGACTCTCCGTACGAAAATGGAGCCAGGATCTGCTCTGCCCAGTCGGCATGTCCGCAGATGTAAAAGGCAGCGGCGAGAGCCTCAACGCAATTCAGTCTCCACGGCTTTCCGTAATTGACAGTGTTCGCGGCGACGAGGTAAGGCAGCAGTCGTTCGCATTTCCCGCCAACCTTGCTCCACTGAACCTCTTGCGTACGGGCCCAGGAGCACTCGACAACAGCGGCGCCGTACTGGTCCATGAGCTCTCGATCAGCGGGGGAGACGACTTGTCGGCCGTTGGGGGTGATGATGACTCCATGGTGTCTTTGGCCCATGTGAAGATCGCGCATCATTCCCAGCTTCATGAGTTTCTTCCCTGAGCATCGTTTGGGGTCGCAGTGGCCCAGATCCCAGCATGCTGCCTTGAAAGCTGGTCGTGCTGGCTGCTGGCCTTGGTCGCCGTCCTGATGGCGGGGCTGTCTCGAGCCGCCACCTCCATGGCCACCACCACGGCCGCTTTTTTTGCCTCTGGCAGCAAAATCCTTCTTGTGACGAACCATTGCGCGTATTTCTTCGGGGAGGCTGGGCCTTTCTAGACCGGTATGGCTCAATGCTCTTGGTGCTCAGTAGTCCGCAGGTTGACGGAGCGACATTGGTACGGAGTATTGGGATAGCATAGAAAATTATGGCGGCGACTGTTGGTGGGGGTGGGGCAGGGCGGGGCGGGGAGAAGTACGTACCTAGGTATCTACCATCTACAGTACTTAAGTAAGTAGGTACGTACATGGTACATGGGAGCTCCTGAGGTGCCTAGTACGTACCAGACGTACCTAATGTACTTCCATCGACGTTAATAATTCTCCAGTGCGAGTTGACGCATGCAAGTGTGGCGTGCAAGACGGTTGGGTGTGGCTGGACCTTCGTTGCTGGTCACCCCCTCCAAGGCCCAAGGCATCTATCTCCACCGTCCATACCGCATAGTTCATCGTCTGCTGAGTCTTGGCCTTTTCTCTTCAATAATCTGCCAACCTGTCTCCCCGTGCTCAGCGCTTCCGCACCTTCAAGACCTTTCGGAGGCAGCCATGAGGGACTCTTCTTAACGGACCGGCCGGCGCATTAGTCTATCCCATCACACTTGTCCCGGTCTTGCTCGGCATATGACGTTGAACAGCCAGCTCCCTTCCCCTCAGGTCAGACTCCGCCTCTCCACCGGTGAAGCCAAGCCTACGACGAACCTTCTGCCTATCTCTGCAGCCGCGTCCGTCTGCCGTGCATCCTCTGTATACGAATCTCGATAGCTCCTATTCTTCGACATCATAGATCACAATGGAGGCTGCTTCTGCCAGGGCGGCCGCCCGGGACCGCTGGAGCGAGTTCGGCCACGCCCCCTCCCAGCTCCAGCGCTTCATTCAAGGCGCTTGCAGTCCCGAAAACTATGAGCCGAACCTGGCTCTGAGTCTGGAGATTGCCGATTTGATCAATAGCAAGAAAGGGTCCGCCCCGCGTGAGGCCGCCACCATGATTGTTAGCTACATCAACCATCGAAACCCAAATGTTGCGCTGCTTGCTCTCAGCCTGCTCGATATCTGCGTCAAGAACTGCGGCTACCCTTTCCATCTACAGATCAGCACTAAAGAGTTTTTGAATGAGCTGGTTCGCAGGTTTCCCGAGCGCCCGCCTATGCGTCCGACCAGGGTTCAGGCCAAGATTCTCGAGGCTATTGAGGAATGGCGCGTTACCATATGCGAGACGAGCCGCTACAAGGAAGACTTGGGCTTCATTAGGGATATGCATCGCCTTCTGAGCTACAAGGGCTACATGTTCCCCGAAGTGCGACACGAAGATGCCGCAGTTTTGAACCCCAGTGATGTAAGTTGATAGTGCGAACTCGTGACCGCCAACGTTCTTGGCGGTATAAGAGCAGCCTTGCCCAGTACTAATGCATGTGCAGAATCTCAAGTCGGCTGAAGAGATGGAAGAGGAGGAAAAAGAAGCCCAGTCCGCGAAGCTCCAGGAGCTCATTCGACGTGGCACTCCCGAAGATCTTCGAGAAGCCAATCGCCTAATGAAGGTAATGGCCGGTTACGATACCCGATCCAAGACCGACTACCGCGCCAAAGCGGCGGAGGAAGTAGCCAAGATCCAAGCCAAAGCCAGGTTGCTTGAAGAACGGCTAGAAGCGTTCAGGCCCGGCGATAAAATGTCCGACGGCGATGTGTTCAGCGAACTGGCCTCGGCATTGCAGAGCGCACAGCCAAAGATCCAAAAGATGTGCGAAGAGGAATCGGATGATCATGATGCTGTTGCTCGGTTACTTGAGATTAATGATAGCATTCACCGCACTGTCGAAAGATACAAGCTTATCAAGAAGGGGGATGTAGAGGGCGCGGCTAAAATTGCAGCGGGTTCTCTTATCCCCTCGGGTCCAGCGAAGACGCCATCAAGCTCTGGCGACGCAGCGAACGAATTATCTTTGATAGACTTCGATGCCGACGCGGTAAACGACGGTAATGGCATTGGAAACAACCAAAACAACGGCGCGCCCGCGGGTAGCACCTCACAGGCTAGTGGGTTGGAGAATGACTTGTTAGGGCTGGATATTGGCAGCTCATCAAGCAATTTTGGTCAGGGAGGCAACATTGTCCTTGGCTTTGGAGCCAATCAAAGTAAGTATAGTGTTCATGTACTGAAACTTCTTTCCTCCTCGGAGCGAAGTCTCCTGTCAAAGCCTCAAAGGCTAACATTACGCCTCATAGATATTCCAGGTCCAGCTTTGTTATCTTCCATGACACAGGACAATAGTGCCAGCGGAAATGTCTCTAACCAGACGCCTTCCTTCTCCCAATTTGCCTCATTCACATCTCCTGCAGCTTCGCAACCTGGCACCCCGCAACCTGCAGTTCATCAACAACCCAAACCCCCTTCATATCAGCCGGCCTCGGATCCTTTTGCTGCCGTAGGAGCCGCATCTGCATTAACATCTGCCCCAACTCCGCCACCTCAACCCGCTGCTGTCTCTAACGACGACGACGAGTGGAACTTCTCGTCATCGCTTCCTCCAGCGGCGCCTAACAAGCCCAAGGAGCACAAGGGAACTATCAATCAGGGTCTACTGCGAACGGACTTCCTGGCAGGACGTGCCACTAGCGCGAGCAACTCAATCCATATAACCTTTGCCTTCTCAAACAACTCTGCCCAGCCCATTACCGAACTGCACTTCCAGTTGGCGGTTACCAAGGTTAGTTAAAGCCAGTTAAAGCCCCTAGCACTTGTGGAAAGTAAAGTAAAAGTAAAATATTTCAATTACGCTAACTCCACACCAGGGCTACGAGCTACAACTCAAGCCACAAACTGGCCGAGATCTTGCGCCCAAGCAGAGTCGCGGCGTCACCCAAGAAGTAGACATTTGGCACGCCGGCAACCGAGGACAGAGGGTAGACTCAGTCAAGCTGAGATGGCGCGCCACGTATAATGTCGGTGCGGAGAAGAAGAACGAAATGGGCGAGATTCCTGAATTTAGCCTGGCATAAGGATTGTCGTTTTGCAAGTCGTCAAATTTACGAGGATGTCTGTGGGGGAGGAGAGGAATCTTGCGAGGAGGGAGTCAGGAGTGTAGGAAGGCGGGCGCGCTGACACAGCCATCCGGCGGATAATTGCAAAGGGGTATGGTCGGGATCAAGCAGTATATTTTGCGTAGGTACCTACCACTTGAAAAGCGAATTGGGCAGAGATAATAGCGTATCATGGAGTAAAACCAGGTAGACGGGTACTCCGGGAGCGGCAGGCGACCCTGCATTTTATAGATGCCACTCTAAGTAAAGTTTGTCACTGCTTGCAAAAAAGCGCATCCCGAATGACGTCTCGTTCAACAGTCATGTGTATAATTTACACATACAGGCTATTTAGACAAGCAAGCCCCGTTGCTGTAGGTACAGGATTGCTTTATCCGCTGGTATACCATACACTGGGGTGGAATCCCACCATCATTCCCAGCAACCACAATGTTTTCCACTTCCTCACACGCAACCCTGCCAGTTAGACCACGCCTGGATGAAAGAAAGAGGAAAATTCCTGGCAAAAAGACGACGAACCACTCCAAACTCCATGCAAAATTGGCCAATGCATCCATCGTCCTGGAATGGAGAAAAACCCCTGGTAGCATTGTTGCGTTGGTAATCGAATTCTCGGCTCCATAAAAACCACTCGCAAGTCGACCTGACATCCCATGAACAACGACCGCGATATCCGTCCTCGAAAACTGAAACTACAAGACCGTGTCGGTGGCCCGTATGACTCCCGTAAGGGATAGCAAAATACCGGATTAATACATGAACAGAACAAATGGAACAAGGGCAATACATAAATATTGAGGAGTTAACATCAATGTAAAGAGTGCAGGAACCGAGGCAGGGATGGCTGCTGCCGACGAGACGTCGCATAGTGCAGCAACGAGGACAGTGCAGTGTGCCGAGAGACATCCCCAGAGGCGCCCTGCAGACCATGCTGCCCAAATCGCCGAGTTACCTCTGCGCAAGCTGCCGAGTACTGTGGGCTTGCCTAAGCACCCAGTTCACTAACAGAAAACGCGGGCGTAGAGGGCTGGAGAACATATCCATTAGTCGGTGTCTTGTTGATTTGTGCCATGCTTTCTCGCTCGGCCTTTTCTCGCTCGCGCTGCAGCCTCTCAGCCTTGGTGATGCGAGGCTTTCTGGTGACGGCACCACCACGAGAACCAGGACCACCACCCCGACCAGTACCTGTGCCGCCTCTAGTTGAGCCTCTACTACCCCGGGCACCTCTGCTACCTCGGCCACGCTTGGGTCGTTCGTGAGTGCTATTACTACTCTGTTAGTTCTGGCACAGCCACATCAAGAATGACGGAATAGTAAAGACACACATTGCGGGTTTTTCTACCTCGGGCACAAGAGGCCCAGAGTAGACAAAGAAGCCATCTCTACTGGCTGCAGCTTGAGCCTCCCATAACAGCTCCGAGTCATCTACAAAATCGTCCTCGACATCATATTGGTCCTCCTTGAAGTTTCTCTTTTTCTTGGGCTTAACCTGCGCATCAGGTCCACTAGTCCCTCCGTTCTCCGGGTTGCTAGCTTCGCCGTCGGAGTTGTCCAGTGACATCTCATCCCCAGACTCTCGACCCAGCTCGGCCTTTTCAAGTGATGCTGTAGCAGCCTCAATACGGGCTTTGCGGTCCCGATTTGCAGCCTGACGCGGGTGAAGGGCATCCCACCCATACTGTTCTTCAGCTAATCGCATAAAGTTGACATACTTGTTGTTTTCGCCATGCCCGATGGGAATAGTCAAGACAATGGTGGGAGCTTGGACCTCCTCACCAGGTCGAGCCTTGCCAAAATCCAAAATAGAGCGCCCTTCGCTGTCCTGGAAATCGTCGAGAGTATCCGTTCTCGGTGTAGACACGCCCGTAGCAGGCTTCAGTTTGGGAGAGGACCTTCGGATAGGGCCATTTGATATAGTAGTAAAGTTGGCCTGGTTTACCACAGGTCGTTGAATAGCTGCTACAGTGCTCTCCTTCTTCGAATCAACTGCAGTTGGGGGAGCCCCAAGTGTTGATGTAGGTCTGTAGGAAGGCGACGGCGGCATTGATGACGAGTCCTTGCCATGGAGCCGACTATGAGCCGAAGCTGGTGGGTGTCCATGCTGTGACATACTCGGCGAGGTTGCCGTTGCCGTTCGAGCTTGTGGCTCTATTATACTCGCTATCGAGGGAGATCGGTTTGCCGCTTGCGCCGGGCCCCGGGGGGAGCCTGAAGTGGAGGAGTATGGATTTGCATTTTGGGATGTAATAGTTTCGCGTACGGGGTCATAGTTGCCGCGTATTGGATCATAGCTAAGTCCGCTGCTGCGCACGGGTATTGAGGCGGATGGCGGGTCAGCATTCAGAATGCTCTGCATCGACCCAGGATACCCCTCTCTCTTTGGCATCTTGGGCGAGCCGCGGAGGTCTGAGGCTCCCAGAAGTTGATGCTGCTGTGATGGCGATGATATGCCACCATGCTGGCCAGAAGCAGTTCTCGGGACGTCGGAGTCTGCGTCTGCATCCGAGGCGGGCGCAATTTTTCGCTTGCGCTGGATAGGAAGGGCGCTGGGGTCGCGAGGCTTCCGAGGCTTGCGCACTTTGCTCGGGTCAGCGCCGTCCGTCGTCTTGGGTTTCACGGTAGAACCAGGCTTCCGACCAGGCTTCTTGCGCGGAAGGCCGGCAGCCGTGAGCTGAACCCACTGCCCATCGATAAGTTCGTATCTCTTCTGAGCCGGTGCGCGCCCACTGGCCGTGGTGCCGCTTGGCGATGGTTGTTGGTATGACTGGAAGGTTAATTGACGCTGGTTGGGAGACTGGTCGCTGCCCACGACAATCTGCTCTCGGTCCGTGTCCATGGTAACGAGGCTATTGGGTTTGATGGCGGAAGGGTGGAGGATCGGATATCGAAGCCAGAGCTTCTACAAGCTCGAGATGGCTCCTCTCGACTGGTGCGCTCGCAGCAAAGATACACCGTATGCCGGAAGATGAGGATGCCTTCCTAGTACGAAGGATGGGCCCGAGTTTGGTTTCTGTACAAGGCCGACTGTCTATAGCGTCCGACGGTCGTTGTTGAGGAATGAAGCATGTGTCGTCGGGAAAATAGCGAATTAATTAGACGATTATATCGAACTCGGCCGACTTGAAAGATGGAACTGCGGAGGGACGGAAACATGCAAGACAAGATGTAACAGGACCTAGGCGCTGCCAAGGGGAAAGAAAATCGCCATGAACTCTAGCAGGGAACACAAACAGACAGAAGAAGAATGACGGAACAAAGACAACAGAGACAGAGGTCCCGGAGGGGCGTGCGTGCTGAGACCCCGAATCGAATTAATGTCGAGTCTGGTTGGATAGACTCGGATGCAAGTGTCGCGCAGTGCAGTGTGGCGGTCGGCAGAAACCAGACACGAAAAGTACCTTGTACCCGCAGAACTAGATTGAGCGGGTGCTGACTGGCCGGGGGGACGAAGCGCGGACAGGCGAGCGTCGTGAGTGGCCGAAAAAAATAGACTGCGGGTGCGCCGCGCGCAGCAGCAGCGTCTGGTGGAGACACGCCTCGAACTTCCGCTGCCGCTGCCGCTGGTGCTGGTGCTGGTGCTGGGCTGGCGCTGTTCCTGCGAGGTGCGCGGTGCCAAGGGCCAGGCGCCCGGTGCGAATAGCCTCACGAACCACGCAGGAGGGGTTGGGCAACGATGGCGGGCGGCCCGGCAGCTCTGTCTGCGCAAAAATGCACTGGATGCGTCGACACAGACAGCTTGGCTACGGCTCTGTATGCCGCGGAGAGCGCTGCACAAAATGATGACGGTTTGGCGATGGCACAGATGCGGCGACGCGGGCAAATCGATGCAATCTGGCGATGCGCCGTGTTGGATTTGGGTGATGTGGGCGGTTGGGGATGGTGAAGGAGTCAAAGTGGAAAGGAAAGGGGGAGAGAAAATTCGAGGGGGGGCGGCGATGGCGATGGGAGGATAGGAGGATGGGGCTGGAATTTGGGGATGGCTACAACTTTCGGAACAACGAACAACATTTCTTATTCCACATGCGCTATAAGGACGGAAAACCGGGGCACGACGGCTTAATCAGGTAGAATAACTCGAATGACGGCCTCAAGTCATGGCTTGACTAGACGAGAAACGAAACACCAGAACCAAGGATCTCCAAGAGCTGCAACGACAACAACAGGGGGGGAGGTGGGTGAGGATGACGGGCGAAGGGGCAGGAGCGGAGGGATGGCCTACAGGGCGTGGCATGGGAAAGTAAAGCAAGAAAGAAACGTAAATGGGGTCACTGGATGCACAGGTCGAGCGTGGACAAAGGGAGAAGAGAGACGGGGCTTGCCTCAAGAGAATAAAAAGGTGTCAACTGTGCATTGGCAAAGCCATCAGACTAAACCAGAGGAGAAATGATAAAACACCAGGCCGCGTCCAAGATTGGCGGCTTAGGAGACGGCTGGGAGCCTCAGGTCCGACATTTGGATGGACATGGGCAATACAGGAAACCTCTGGGGGCGGGCCATTGCGGGCAAGGTACTCGGTACGGACTACGGACTACGGAGTACAGACATGGGAGGGCTCGGTAAAGTGTCAGGGCACTGAAGCAGGTATTCCTTCCAGGCACTTGGCACTTGGGCGCTCACTTGCATGTAATTCTGGATGCTCCATTCTATCACTGTACTGTACATACACGTATCAGACAAGACTTGATACTGAGGACAAAAGCTGCTGGGGACCGCTGGTTGACCTGCCCATCCCACCCCCCAAGTACAGAAACAGGCAGCCTGGCGCACTGGGTTGAGCCGAGTCGGATTCAACGGTGCAGCTCGTCAACGTGGAACTTTATCATAAATAAAGGGCACATGTGGGGAGACACAGAAAGAGGTAACGAAGAAAGAAGCTCAAGCCAGGTTGGGGCCCCTCCCCTCCCCCCTCCATGCAAGATTGTTCACCCGTTTTAACTCGGCGTGTACAGGCCGGCCAATCACAGGGCGCGCCGCTGCCGATGAATTGTGCTCAATGCTGGCTTGTCAGGTTCTTGATGACACCTGAGGGGGTTCGGGCAAGGGGCGTGCCTGTTTCTAGCTTAGCGGGCCCAGAGGAGGTTAATGAACGAGAGATCCTGCCAGCCCAGCTCCCCCCTGTCATTGTGTGTCACCCTGCTGGGCGTCTGCCATCTGGCTCTACCGAGGACGGAGGATACTGTGCACATGTACAGAGTACGGAGTACTAGTACTCCGTATTATACCAGACGCAAGTGCCGAGTGCTTACTCTGTACCACGTAACTATCTGTCGTGCGGCCACACCGACATACTTTCTTGGTGCTGCAGCTACGGCCACATGCTGCGCAAGACGAGCATTTTCTCGCCTCTGCTCGGGAGGAGTGCCCCTTGTCTTACCCGGCCCTCGTTAATTTTTTTTTAATGCTTGATGCCCCCAATAAGTGTCAGATAAGCGCGGCTCGCGCACCCGGTCCATTAGGCGACCATTTGTCTGTCCCGCCAGCAACAAAAAATTCCTTCCGCGTTTTGGTTGGGCAAGTACTACAATGCTGTGTGCATTTGCAGTATCCTGCGAACGACGTCTGGGGGGGATGCAGCTGTACAGTTTGGTGACCTGCTGGGTGCTATTTTCAATTTGGCGCATACCTGGCATTTAGTAGTAGTAACTGCTTGGGCAGATCCAACCAGACCTGACATGTCGCTAAATAGGGTCACCCGAGGATTGAAATTCTGACCCGCCCGGGTAATCATATGTACTTTACGTACTTGAGTACTTGAAGTACTTTTCTTGTAGTACCAGACGACACTGCGCGAGTGGCCCCCGCTTAAAAAAGGGAATAGAAGAGTGAGAAAACGCCGCCATGGGGGCTCCAAGCACATGAACCGTACCTCAGCACCTGTTAGATACCCAGGTAGGCACCTGATAATATTGAATATTCAATGCTGCCATTAACCCCTGCTGTGTCAGTGCAGGAAGCTCCTTGCCTTCCAAAGTTGCTACCCTAGACCCCAATACTACGATGTACCAAGTACTTAGCTACATAGAAACCCACGCACTAGGTCTGCGCCAAAACCTCCGAGACGTCGAATTTAGAGGGCCTCTGACAAATGACTACAAAAATCCGATTCAGACGCGTGTATCTATGTTTATTTGATTTTTTTTCTCTCGTGTCTCTATACAGGCACGGTGTGCGGCTAGTTCTATCCCCTTCACTTCCCCAGCCCTATAAATAGAGAGGATAGTACATGCGGCCCGCTGGCCTGCAAGATCTGAGGGTGTTCTGGAAGCCTTTGGCAACATTGAATAAAAACGCCGGATCGACGCTAATGCAGGTGTGGCTGTGCTGGGCCAGTGCAGCCCCAAGCCCCAGTTTCCTCTAGCCTAAGTACATATGTACCCTTTGTCATGGGCTGCATAACCAGTATCCGTGCATTGAACAAGCAGTTCTATACAAGAAGAATGCCGGGCAAGTACTACCCAAACATACGGCTTGACAGAATTTTCTATTCATAGAAAGCTTGCATATACGCAAAAGCCATTTCAAAAATGCAACACCACAAAATTTCCTCTGCACTAGCACAGCAGGAAATGAAACTAGGCTAGACGAGATGCGGACGCAGAAATTTTGTTCCCACGGAGTATTGTGTGCTCCAACAAACCGACCCGACCCCGGGCTACTGGGTGAAAACACGATGTAATGCTCATGGCGCAGGGAATTAATTTTTAATTTTAATTTTCCTTTCTTTCTATTATTTACATATATACACGCTTTTTTTTTGCTTCGGCTCATGCTGTCTGTTGCAGGACTGACTTGTGGTCCAAATGTACCAAGAATGTGCCGGCTCACGTGTCTTGGCATCGCCTCCAAAGTATCTGGCTGCCCCACGACGCCAACCGCTGCGTTTTCGTCAGCCATGACCGCAACCCCGACTGACGATCGAGACCACAGCGTCTAGCAGCTCAGAACAACCTCTTGATAACAACATGGATCCGACTCTCCTCATAGGAGATATTGTAGAGAGAGATTCGAAGGAGAAAAGGCCCGTTCGCTTTCCCGCAGCGCCGTCATCGTCTACCGGCTTCCCCTCACACAAGAGGCGCTGGAACAATTCTGCCTTCAAACAGCAACGAGCTGGGAATCTCGGCCAGAATGCCCCTGTATTCGAAGAGAATGAGAACGTTGACATACAAGGAACTGGAAAGCAAAATGATAATCCGTCGCAAGGCTTTGACCGGGCGGAGAGACAGCGTATCGACCAAGAAAACAGACGGAAATTGGCGGCCATGACACCGCAAGAAATCGCACAAGCACAGGAAGATATCATGACGGGGTTGAATCCTGGGCTTATTCAGCGCTTACTGCAGCGCGCAACTATAGATGAACCAACTGGGCCTTCACCGTTTGATCTGCCGGATAACGTGACCAAGACCACAGTGCAGGCCGAGATCCCCTCGAGCAATCCTCCTTCGATCGAGATATCGGATTCCGAAAAGCCGCAGAATGTGCAGCCTTTGGAAAAGAGACCTCAACCTGCGTCCGGCCCACATGGCAGAGAACCTGCAGGACTACCGTCGAAAAAGATTGCAGATGATTACGACGAAGATAAAGCCCCCTCTCAAATTCCAGCAGATTTATTCCCCATTAAAGAGCTGCCGAAGACGACGCACTTCCCTGTGCCGCCTAGCCTTCCAGATCTTGATCCTTCCGACCCCAACTTCCTGGCGACTCTCCATGAAAAATACTTCCCGGAACTCCCTGCGGACCCGAGTAAGCTTGCTTGGATGGCACCCCTACCCAGCGAAGATAGCACTGCGGACAAGGACTCGACATATTATCCACACCCTGAAATTTCCGTATCAGCTCTGCGATTCGATTTCCGTGGTCGTTTTCTTTCTCCAAGAGTGAGCCGCTCTATTGCTTCAACCAAAGGCCTGCACCACCACGGAGAGGCGCCCGAGGCTGCTGGGTATACCATTGCTGAGCTAGCACGCTTGGCTAGAAGTGCCGTACCTGCCCAGCGATGCTTGGCCTATCAAACCTTGGGAAGGATTCTATATCGCCTGGGCAATGGAGAGTGGGGGAAAACCGACAACGACCCCATTGCCATGGGAATATGGGCAGCGGCGAAGAAGGGCAGAGTACTGGACAGTTTAATGGAGGCCGCTGTTGGTGAAGGTGGCCACCGAGGTAGCAGGGCATATGCCACTGAAGCCTTGTGGCTGTTTGAGAGAGGAGGCTGGAAAGAGAAGTATCAGGGGCGTTGAAGAAGCGTTCTAGAGTCAAGAGAGAGCCAAGGGCGAAAGGGAAAACAACAACAGCAACAGTTCCGACTAGTGGTTTAGGCATCAACAAAGACCCGCGGATACATACTACAAACAATGGTGGTGGAGGCACTCAAAGGCCGAATTGCCCACACTTCGGACGAGTCACAACTAGGCATGGGCCAATCATTAATGCGTCGAGCATTTTTGTAATGTCGCAACATTTGCCAAATTTAATTTTTCGATGCGCATAAGTTTTGAAATCACGAAGCATTGAAGGCGGGCATTCTGCATGACGGGTTGAGACAGGGTTCAATACATCCCTGGCAGAAATAGGACTCCAGCAATGCTTGTGTCTCCATATGCAGGTGTCAACATGCGAGCAGAGCGAGAGGCCGGGGAAGTAGGCAATACTAGCGATGGGCACTTGAGATAAAGTGTTGTCCGGCTCAAACGATACTACGTAGTGGTGTCCCGCCATGGATTAAATCCATTGACCCCGGCTGTCTCCCACTGGGCTGGCTGCTACTGGGCCGAGAAACAAACCAGACCGATTTTACTTGCCAGTCCAAACAACTTGCCTGCTAGCTACTTAGGTTCGCAGCGAAAACGTACGGAGTATCTAGGTACATGGATTATTGAGTCCAGATTCTGGGTTTGAATATGAAAACAGCCAAATCCGACCCAAAAGGAAGTAGTAGCTAGCTATCGTCATTCTCCAGCCCCCGATGTGCGTCTTTATGGGAGGTGTCGTTGGAGGAACGAGCGGTACTCTGGTATTAGACACTGCACAGCGGGAATGGTGTACTCGCCCGCCTTGATGCATGCCACGTCTTGTCAGGTACCGATGAAGTTGGATTGATGGTGTGTGGTGGTTGTGTGGATTGTGGATTATGGACTGTGGACTGAGAGACTGCGGACACTACTCCATATGTATGTACTCTATCGGAATTGCCAATGGCCAGTCAGACTGGCAAACAATAATCCGTAAAAATATTGTATGCTCCAGTGATGATTGGTCCTGATGGTCGTCAATGTGCTCAACGGTGGGACGGGGACGGGAACTGGCTGTACGGTGCGGAGTAGTTCAAAATAGTGTTCACATATTGACTTTTTTTTTTTGGTTCAAAGTTGCACCGGGACTTGCGCTGCGGCGGTTGGGCTGCTTGCACCGGCACTGGCGCGACTTGGTTGAGTTGGAAGTTAATTTAAGTAGTAAAAGAGACGGACCCTCTCTGGAAAGGTTCGTTGACAAGTCTGCAGTTGGGACTGGGCACTCATAGCAATTAATCTAGGTGCACTAGACTTCAATGTTGACTCTCCGTTGCCGGCCAGGCATTGCAGACCATGTACAGAGTAGTAGTTGGCCTTGACAGGCTTCAATACCAATTGAAAGATTCTGCTGCATTTCTGGTGCAACCGGGCCACATGCAGTCTGGTGAGGCAAGACGGCTCCAGTGGGAGCATAGTGAGTGATTGGAGATTTTAACAACTAACTATACTAATACTACCAGACTAGTACTAGCACTAGACTCGAGTTGACCCAAAAAAAAAAAAAAACACCCGATCAGAAAACCGTGCCCGCATTTTCGCCTGCCCTTGTCTTGCTTCCCTTTCTCCCCATCCCAGCCCGACAGCACAACGGCATCGCCGCCGACGTCGCCAATTCCCGTCCTCCCCCCTCTGGGTGCTCGCCCTTTGTTCCTTGTACGCCATTCTCGCTGCAGCCTGTTCTTCTAGTCTTCTTCTCTCCGACGTGTAGAAAACCTTCTTGGCCTTTGCCTCCTGTCGCCGCCAATCCCAGACCGAGTCGCTGTCTTCCTTGATAGACCGCCCTTCGCGTCGCCCTTTGCCCATTGCTCATCGCCCGTCTCTCTTGCAAGCGGACGAATTCAACAGAGTGTCAAGTCTGCTTGAATTGACTTCAGGCTTTGCGGCTTTGCTTTGTTGGCCTCGCTATTTCAGAAGCGATCAGGGGACCGGTTGTCTGTGACGCCGCTCATACCGCCAAGCGACAAAGAAGGCTTTCCATCAGAAGCCCCCATCGTGCCCCATTAGCATCAGCACCGGCCTTTGTGTTGAACTCGTTGGAACCTTGCATCTCGCCTCGGACCCCATCGAGAACAATACAGACGCTGTCATCGATCTCGTTTACCGATACCCTCTGTCGGCTTGCGAATCGTGACGAGCCTGCCCGTCTTTGCGAGTGCCAACCAACAGCACGGAAAAAGAAAACGAAAGAGAAAAAGGACAGAGGTCAAGCAAAAGTCCCTGCACGCAATTGCAACAACGTTGCAAAGAACAACTCTACGAGCCACCCACGTCTACTGCAAAACGCAAACACGTTTGAGATCCTGTGACTTTGACTAGCCATGGCATCTCCCTTGCAGTTCGCATATCGGACCCAGAAGGCCATTGGTGTCTTCGACGCCGCTCCGGTCTACGAGCCTCTCGCTGGGTTCACCAAGCCCGAAGGAAATCTGCGGTGCAGCGCATACTCGCCCTGCGGCCGTTTCTTTGGCTGGGCCTCTCCTGAAACCGTAACTGTTGTCGATGCCTCGGCTGGTAACGTCGTTCTCGTCTTGCCCATCATCAACGTTTACGAGCTTGGTTTCTCCCCTCTAGGTACCTTTGTCATTACCTGGGAGCGGCCAGCCAAGGATGAGGCCGGTGACGCCACCAAGAACCTCAAGATCTGGCGGACAGTCGAGGACGGCGTCGCCGGAGCTGACAAGCAACCCATTGGACGCTTTGTTCAGAAGCAGCAGGGCGGCTGGAACCTCCAGTACACGGCCGACGAGAAGTACTGTGCTCGGCTGGTTACGAATGAGGTCCAATTTTACCAGAGCCACGACCTTGTCACCGTCTGGAACAAACTGAGGGTCGAAGGGGCCGCTAATTTCGCCCTTGCGCCGGGAAGCCAGAACCACGCCGTGGCCGTCTTTGTCCCCGAGAGAAAGGTGAGTTTTCACTGCCACAAAGTGTGGTTAGCTTGCGCTCCTGCAAGGACATTATTGCTGACTTACTTCTCCAGGGCCAACCCGCCGTCGTCAAGGTGTACAACGTCCCGCTCTTCCAGAACCCCATCTCGCAAAAGACCTTCTTCAAAGGCGACAAAGTCCAGTTCAAGTGGAATAAGCGTGGCTCCTCTCTGCTTGTCCTGGCTCAGACGGATGTCGATAGATCTGGCAAGAGCTACTATGGGGAGACTACTTTGTATCTGCTCAGCACCAACGGCGCCTTTGATGCTCGCGTGACCCTCGACAAAGAAGGCCCGATTCACGATGTGTCTTGGTCGCCAAATTCCCGTGAGTTTGGTGTCGTCTATGGCTACATGCCAGCCAAGGCTACCATCTTCAATGACCGAGCTGTCGCCAAGTACTCATTCCCTCTCGGCCCACGCAACACCATCACGTTTTCCCCGAATGCTCGCTTTGTCCTCGTTGCTGGCTTTGGCAACCTGGCCGGTCAGATCGACGTGTATGATCTGGAAAAGGACTATCGCAAGGTCTGCACTATTGAAAGCGGCAACCCCAGCGTGTGCGAGTGGAGCCCAGACAGTCGCTACATCATGACGGCCACAACATCCCCGCGTCTTCGTGTCGACAATGGCGTAAAGCTTTGGCACGTGGGCGGCAGCATCATGTATAACGAAGATATGGTCGAGTTGTACAACGTTTTGTGGCGACCTTCGGCTCCTGAGAATGTGGCCGGTGGTGATCCGCTTAACCCTGTGCCCTCCCCCCATGCCTCTGCTGCTGCTTACCTTGGTACTGTGAAGACGCCCAGCAAACCTGCCGGGGCTTACAGGCCCCCCGGCGCCAGAGGTCTGGCCACGCCTCTTCACTTCAAGCGCGAAGACGAGGGCGGTGCAGCCCACTTTGTGAGCAACGGAACGCAGAACGTTGGTCCCAACGGCTTCGGTCGTCCTCGCCGTGGAGTCCCCGGTGCTGAGCCAGCCGAACCGTCGCAACCCGCGGCGAGGGTTGTGCCTGGAGCCGAGCCAGTAGGTGAAGATGGCGCCAAGAAGAATAAGAAGAAGCGTGGCAAGAAGAATAACCAAGAAGGCCGGCCCGAGGCGGAGCCCAATGGCGGCGCTAGCCTTGCCCCCTACGACAATCGTGCCCCTGGCTCTGGTAGAAGCCCTGAAAGACGTGGCCCTGCTAATGGCAATGGTCGAGATCACAGAAGCCGATCCCGAAACAACGGAGGTAGCCGCAGTCGCAGCAATACCCAGCATGGCCAGCGTTTAAACCTTGGCCAGCAGAACAATTATTCTGCGCAGCAGCAAGGCGGCGCAGCTGTTGCTGGCGCTGCGGCCGACGCTGGCCAAAGTGCCAACGCCAAGAAGATCCGCAGCCTTCAGAAGAAGATTCGTGCGATTGAGGATTTAGAAATGCGACTTGCTGGCGGAGAGAAGCTTGAAGACACACAAGTCAAGAAGATCAACACCAAGTCGGCTGTGTTGAGAGAGCTCGAAGGCTTAGAAAAGGAGGCTTAATCTTGTGACAAGATATCCGTGTATATGTGGAATAGGCAATTTTTATCATGATGTGATCCCGGATGGAGCGGTTCCATGCAGGGGAGATTTCATCCCTACGTTATGTGTGGACATGCAAGCTGTGTCGGCAAGCAAAGCAAATTGAACAGATGCCAACATGATTGACGGACTCTGGATGTATGTACGACAAGAAGGAAGCTGTCTTTTTGTGTTTTGGAAAACCGTCAATTGCGTCACATCGAAAACATGGGGCGTCACAGTGGTGCATCCCAGCCTGCATCGGGCTGGTGTAGTATGATGAGGCAAAACTTGATCTCACGGGGTTGAGATTGAGGGGGGACAAATATTGAGAGTGGCATTTGGAGGGAGTAAAAAGTTGGAAGAACCTGCTGGTGTTTGATGACGGAGAATTGCATCTTGATAACCCAGCGAGTCGACAAGGTCTGAATAGAACGATAACACTTCATTGTAATTTGTGTCTCCTGATAATGTAGAGATTTTGGTTGAGAACTGCCCATTGTGATGGTATTACTACGCAAACGTAGGCCTAGCTCTTGGGGGACACGTTGAAGAAACGTTGAAGAATTGTGTCAACAGCCGCTGTGAGTGAGTGCAAGGATGTCGTCATGGGATTTGATGTCCTTGTGGAAGAGATAGATCAGTTGCTCATCCAGACGTCGCCTCGCGCAGCTCGACCAGGTGGCGAGACGGAGCGTCAACGCCAAAGTCCAACGCTACAACATATTTTGTTAGCAAAAAAGGAGGGAAAACGTGTTCGAATTCGTGTTGAAGCCGGCATGGTCTGCTGCGAAGTGCTGACTGTGTATAATTGTCCAAGGACTGGGTTTCAAATTGCAAAGAAAGCTTTAGATCCATAATGCGTAATAGTGCTTGCCTCCCCAACAATTCGCATCGATTCGATGCCCGGTTAGCTCAATCGGTAGAGCGTGAGACTCTTACGAGTACACGAAATCTCAAGGTTGCGGGTTCGACCCCCGCATCGGGCTGTTCCTATATAAGAACGATTGACAACATTTTTTTTTGGCAAATTCTTAGCAATTGTCTTGTCCCCTCTTTTTTTTTTCTCTTTCTTCTTTAACTTTTAGCAATTGATCGCCAGGGAAATTGGAAATTGAGCGTTGGATATATTTTTCAAGCCGCGTGCTTCTAATTGCTGTGGGATGGTATCTCTGTTTGTGCCTATTCCAAGATCCCTCCCAAGGCAGGTCGATTGTCAGCATGGGATTCACGGCTGGGCTGCTGGTCAAGGCAACGCTCCTTTGGCGGTTCAACTCATACGAAAGAAGGTAGGTACTGTTTTAATGTGTTCATTTTTATTCATCTACTAATAACTGAGAGTTGTATGTTGTTCGATAGATATCGGTGGCCATGATGCAGGGCTTCAAAAGCAGGAAAATAGGATAATAAACAAACTCCAAGCAACGCTATGCGAAACCGCCCTCGGCGAAAACATTTGAATCCGAACCCCCATCAGTCGCTCTGACCCGTATTGGACTCGTTCACTCTGGCGACGTTTTTCTCGGCGGCATCTCTGTCAGCCAGCATCCTGGCCGCCCTTCTCTCCATCCTGGCCACGCCCCTGGCCCTCTTCTCATCCAGCCTCGCCTGGTCCTCTCGCAGCTGGCGAATGACTCTGCTCTTTGCGCGGATTTTGCCGCCATATCTCCAGAACACAAAGGGAATAGGGATGATGGCGACCTCGAGCAGACCGAGCAGAGTGCCCGCCCACTGCGCCCTGAGCGCGCGGTACATTTGCGGGCCAGCAAGGGGCAACGTGCCGCCAATTACGCTCCTGATGACGGCGTTGCCGGCCAGAGCGCTTGCGGCGTAGATGCCGTAGGCCCCGGCGAGGTAGTTGGATCCGTAGATGAAGCTGATGGTGTTGCCGCATCCAAAGGGGATGCCAAAGGCTATGGGCGCGGCCCAGTGGATGGACGCGGGCAGGCAAGTCCACGAAAAGCCAAGCTGGCCGACGGCCGTGGAGACAGCGCCAATGGCCATGATGGAAGCCTGCGCCTCGGGGTACGGCTTGCCCGTCTCTGGGTCTCGCGCCTGCAAGTTGATGATGTGTCGAAACAAGGGCTCGGCAGCGATGGCGGTCAGAGTGCCGATTCCGATTCCGCAGAATGCCAGGCCGGATATGCCAGGACCCCATCCCCTGTGCTGTGAGAAGACGATGGGGTAGGCAACGAAGCAGAGGTAGAGAATTCCGTAAATGATGGAGATCCTGTGCGTTTTCCGGGGTCAGCCAGTTTGGACACGCACACACACACACACACACACATAAAGGACGCGCGAAATCTTCCGTACCAGAAATTCATGAACCACAGGATGGGCTCGGTCGCAAACAGGACGAATGGCCGGCTCAGGTTTACCTTGAGCAGGTGCAGAGTCGAGACCCGTTGGTCGTACTGGCACCAGTACCGGGGGTCGTCCATTTGCCTGCGCATCCTGGCGGCCTTGCGCTGTAGAACCTTTGGCGCATACGTCTCCTTGACGGTGCACATGAGGGCAATGGCCAGGCCGGCCATGATGAGCACAATCCAGTTGGCCCAGCGCCATCCGAGGTATTGAAACACGAAGCCGCCGATGATGGGGCCCGTCACGGGGCCGTTGAGCGGTGCCACTCCGAAGAGAGACATGCTCCTGGCGAGATAGTCTGGGTTTGAGACATCGACGACACTGCCCGGCGCGTTGGAAATCATGACGGCGCCAAAGAATGCCCTGCACCAAGGAGTTGGTTGTTAATACAAACGTTCAGCCGGCGAGGGGGCATTCTAGTGGTTCGGGGGCAAATAAATAACACGCGGGGGAAGAAAAAAAGAAAGAAAGAAAGAAAAAAGAGAGACGTACCCGATGAAACGAACCACGATAATGGTGGTCAAGGAGTTCGCCAGACCGCAAGGGATAATCAAGACGGCCCACAGGCAAAGACACACAATGTAGATGATTTGGCGGCCGTACAGCTCACTCAAGGGAGCAACAACCAGGCTGCCGGCAGCGAGGCCGAGGAGGTACGTGGTCATGCCAAGCGTGACAATGGTGGTTGTTGAGCCAAACTCTTGGATCAAGCCCGGCGTGGACGAGGTATAGCTGGTGCTGTACATGGTGGCAACCCAGGTGGCAAACGACACACAAAAGATGCACCAGCATCTGTACCACAGGGGCCAGTTCCTGGGGTTCTCGGGGTCGTTTTCCTCAAAGTACACCTCGTACTCTGGCGGGCGGGATGCGGTGCTGCCGATGCTGGTGCCGGTCCTGGTGTAGGTGATGGGCTCGCGGGCCATCCGCTCGGCTTCCGTCTCGACATCGGGCGTGATGCAGTGGTCGAGGTTCTCATACGCGTCAGTGGCATCCAGCCGTTGAGAAGCATTCGACGGCCGGCTACGGTTGGTGTACGAGGGTTTGATGGGCTCGAGCCGAGGCGACTCGGCGTCAGACCAGGAGCGGGAGGTGGACGACGGGATGATATCGAGCTGGTTTCCGTCACCCGCGGACGTTGCTGCCGGTGCCTTTTCAGGATCGGGAGCCATTTGTCGGACCAGACAGCCTTTGGCTGTCGAGACTTGGTTCTTTTAGGTGCCCAGAAGGACGCAGGGTCGGTTGATGTCGGAGCCGGATGTATCTCTATGCTTTCCACAGCCGTGGAAAGGGAGCCGGTGGGACATTGGGCAGAAGCGCAAGATAGACAACAGCACAAGGGACACGGGGGTTGAGAAAGATGGAGGTTGGAGAAGAGGAAAAAAACTACGCGCACACGAGGAGATGTTGAGACGAACCAGACCAGGGCCGGGCCGTACGACGGACTGAGATTTGGCACGAGCACGGACAGACGGGACTGGTTGACGGGAACCGCAACCGGAGCAAAAAAGGGAAGAGCAACAGGAGCAACAGGAGCAACAGGAGCATGGATAGGAATAGCAGCAGAAACAGGGATGGAAATGGGGACCAACTCTTGTACATACATGTGTGTGTGTAACAGGATGGGGGAAGTTGTATCGTACGAGTCACATAGTCCGGGGGGACAGACAAGAAACACGGGATACGAAGAAGAAGAAGAAAAACCCTGAGGGCTACATTGCTGGAATGCTGGCTACAGTATTGCGAAAGGGCAGACAATTGAACCACCGTTTGCGGCCGTCATGGATCAATGAATGAACGGATCATTGTTGTCCACGGGTTGCGTCGGACATAAAGCGGAGACTTGGAATTTCCTAGGTGGGACGGAACCGAGTCCGCCATTCTGACTCGCCCGAGCATCTGGAGCGGTGTGGCCCCCGAGCCGCCCAAGTGGGTTCTCGTGTCCAGCAGTCCGCGGAATTTCGCACCAGGACCGACCGCGGAGTCTATGTACTTGCATATATAAGTGGCTAGCCCACTTGGTTGCCAACGGGTATCTCGACAGACAACCCTATTCATCTTGCATCCTGACGAATCCCCCGTCTCGCCGTTCAGTTGTTACGAGGATGGCTGCCCGACAGGATGTGCGTTGCCGTCGTTGATATATTGTCTGCGCCGCTTTTTTTTTTAACCCTTTTAGTTTAGATACTACATTGTACTGTTGTCAAGATATAAAATACTATGTCGAGATACAATATACTATTGTCAAGATACAATATACTAGTATCAAGATACAATATACTATTGTCGGGATACAGTATACTATTGTCGAGATACAATATACTGTGTCGAGATACAGGATCCTGCTATTGAGATATATTATAGACTATCGCGGCACATTCTACCATCGGCCAACCCAGTCTTCACGACGCCCTGGTCATTCTGATATTCCATCACGTATACTTTGCTGCATCCGTACATGCGGGTGGCGTCGAGACTCCGTCCTACCCTATTGCCCTGCCATCTTTGCCAATATCCATCCATCCTTGGTCAATATCAGATACAACTGACGCCAGTTGTATACACATATACACTGGAGGGTGCAAGAGGCGACCGCAAACCAGGTCGTGTTTCGAATCAGCTTTGACCTGTTTGCGGCCGTGGTTTCGGCAAGTCGCGAGCTGACATGTCATGATGCAGCGGACAATCTACCTCTTTTCTTTCTTGGCTGTCTAGTAAACTCTTGCAAGCTTCCTAGACATGCCCGTCCTACAAGAGTATTTTGTCATCCAAAACACATAACCCAACTAGTATGCCCATTCCACACTTAATACACTCGCAAACTTCACCCGTGCCACTTACAAGTTGTTGTACAACATCAAAAGAAGGGTTGCGCAAAAGGAGTTGAGAAAAGTAACATTGTGCCCCCTCCAGAATAACCTACCCTGTAGCAACTCTTCCTTTCTCCATCACAAATCAAACCCACAACACCGCGGAAAAGGAGCCCCAGTAGGTTTTCGGCTGAGTTTCGGCTGAGGCGCCTCACTCCCTCTAATTTAGGACGGGAGTCTAACGTAAAAAAAGGTCCGCGCGGATGTGTGGCGGCTTGTGTACCTGGCCATACTTCCCAACCATTGCAAAAGCCGGAAAAACGTCGGTTTGTAGTAGTGAAAGCGCTTGTTCCTGGGCTGCCTGACATTTCAAGAAAGCCGTTGAAGCTCCGAACCTTGAACCTGGAACTCAAAATGGGTACGGTGCCTAGCTAGTAATCAGCACTCATGATGGGCACTAACGGCTCGTGTGGGCGCCCCAAATACGTACATATGTATGTATACCCATGGTTATGCGTCTTTGGCACCAGACTCTACCCATCACAAGTTTGAGTTTGGAGCTCAAGTAGAGCCAGACGAGCCCACGCCATGCAGGGTATGAGGCCATAGCCAAAAAGGACCCTTACTCCGCCACAAGGGACCCGGAAACCTTGGGGCGCTTGGCCGCCTTCCACCGGCTGTGTAGTGTCTTCTTCTCCTCCAGGTATCGCGAGACACATGTAGTTGATGTAGTTGATGGAGTTTGGATTAGTTTCCTCTGGTTGGAGAGACGCAGAGGCCTCCCAGAGGCTCGTGTGAGTGAGTGTGCAGTCGTGACGCATTCTTTGCTATGCTGTGCAACAAGGCTGTTTCCCTATCTGTGTGAGAGAGAGTGTCTGTTGGTCCGAATAGAATGATTGGCTGCATGGTCCGCTGTCTGGGCCAGCCGTTTGTTTGGCCATGACTTCATTGGCGATATTGAGATTGTTCCGACTAGTGACACTGACTTGTGTGCACCAAACAAGGTGGCCAAGGACTTCTTCCTTGGCATCTCCTTTTCGTCGGGGCAATGTCTCGCGAAGCCCCCCTCCTTCCAAATTACTATGTACATCACGGCGATCCGCCTGACTGTTGATACGCCCCTTTGGCCAAGACCTCCGTGGTGGAGAGGAGAGGAGAGGAGAGGAGCGGGAAACGGTAACGGTAGCCGTCGGCCGAGGCGAACAAGCCACGTCACTAGCCACACCAATAGCTCCACAGACCGTGGTCTAGACAAAGGGGTGTGCAGAGGGGTTTGAGGGGTTAGCAAGCAATTTTGACTGAAATAAATAAAACACAAAGGACAAACAAAACCTTGGCGTACTGGTTGCTGGCCCAGCCGGGCAGAGTGGCAAGTCGGAGCAGCCGTGGTGCAATGACTGGCGCTCTGGCATGTCTTGGACTGGGCTGTTTCTAAAACGGCTGCCGTTCATGCCGATCCCAAGGTGTGGCGCTGCGCCGCTTGATTCGCCGCCTGCCCGAGAGAGAGTCAAACGTGCCTAGTACTACTCCGTAATAACATGCGAGTTTCAACCTGGAACATTCCGACGGCCAGCCTCTGAACCATGACATGCGCAAGAGTTGCGCAAGAGGCACTCCAAAATACGGGTACACCGGCACTTGTATCTTCCGGCGCCATGGACAAATCATCTTCTCCTGGAAATAGATGCGAGCCCATCCCATGTTTGCGATACCACTCACCTTGACCTATCGAGTCAGCGCCTTGTGACACCGCCTTGACACCCGACACCAAATCACGCAAGGAGAGCGACTCCCCCTCGAGTTCATCACCTCACAACCAGTCGTCGAATGGCCGCGGGTAGCAGTAAGGCTTGAAGCTCTCGTGGGCGGTGGGGGCTCACTTGAGAGCTCACGCATAAGCGACGCAAGATACACATATTGAACGCGTCAATTAGTGTTCGTAAGCTTGTCGCTCACTCAGAAATTCGCCTCTGGACATAGTTCTTCTGTCCAATATGGCCTGCTGTCGATGACGTGCTTGTACATTGACCCAACTTGGTCCAACGTCAATGGGAATATGGGCCGATGATGTCATTGTCGCCCAAGTCATGTATGGACGACATAATTGCCTATTCTCGTACTGATGTAGCGTGGAAAGACCTGGTAGGGCTAATTGTTACCATGTATAAGCCAATATGCACTGACAAGAAAGCAAGAGCTTGTTCATCGGAGCCAGCACAATACCCGCTGCCAGGGCTTTGGGTTGGGCTCTGCACTCCGTACTCCGTCAACGTACAACATACAGCCTCTCCGTTTGGCAGGAGACACGGACAGTACACAGCCACACGGCATGCAACGGGGCCACCCGCAAGACATTGCTTTCGCCGAGATACAGCAGCGCGCGGTGATGAAGGTGAAAACTGCCAGATACGCATGGTAAATACGACGGAAGCGAGGGGGCCACGGATCACATGGCCCGCGAGTCCGCCGATCTGGTTTCTGGAGCCCGCTAGCAGAAGAATCCACTCATGCCACGATGAGCTGCTTTCCGGGCGGACCCCTTGGACCCCTTTACTCTCGCCATGTGGCTGAACTGCCTTGCCAGTAGTAGTAATAATGGACGAGGATGTGTGTTAGTGCATCGCACTACTGGTCGCACCGTGGCTGCAGTCGGCACGGTGGAGAGGGTGGAGTGGTCTCTTTTGTCCAAACAAGAATATCCATGCAAATCGCATAGCAAGGGAAACGATAAGTTTTGGGTTCTGTGACGCATTGGGGCGGGCACCCACAGAAGTCTCAGGTGTTATTCTACCGACTATCGGTGAAATGGCTCATGGAAAAGAATCTTTTCGACATGCTTTCTCGTACAAATCATGTACTTCGTTCTGTAAAGCTGTGGCGGTGGAAATCGGAACAACGTACAGGATGCTGCACTGCCGTGCCTCGTTAATTTGGCAATACGGGGTCAATTGCGTCGGGGGCAGCTGTTGATGTCAGCCTCTGATTAAACGTCCGCCGCATTGTCTCCCCCCTGAGCCGAACTCAATACTCGTCAATGTCATAGAGGATTCCCCTGATAGGAGTGAGTCTAGTGTCCAGAAGGGCAGCAGACCAGAAGCTTACTTTTTTTTTTTTTAGCATGCTATTGGTTTCGCTTTGGATCGTTGCCAACTTCATCTAGTTGCTGTAACTTGTTAGCCTTGTATATCAAAAGATGAGTTGGGCGTAGCTCGAAGGACACCTACAATGCTTTCGGCGGGGGCGAGGAGGTTGACACTATGGTTAAAAATGTCAATGGAGCTGGACACAAATGCCTTTTTTTTTTCGATGTCGTTGAAATGTTGTTAGACGCCCCCCAGCCACGACGTGGAGGAGACTCCATAGTATCCGCCACAGTGGCGTTGGTAATAATAGGCGTGGCTTGAAGGACGAATCCAATTACAGCAGTATGACGGAGCAGAATGGGCACCCTTGCTACGAGTCGTCTCTCGGTGCGAAATCTACGTACAGATCGACTACCTACCTATACCTACCTTGGGTAGGTACCTAGGTACTTAAGTAGGTACTTGCTTATATACTTTAGGTACCTGAACTCTATAAGCTGTCCTATGATTGCTGATGAGCTAGGAGACTGTCACCAGAACCAGGGCCCGCGCGCGTATTAGGTAGGCATGATGTCTGATGGGCTGGGGAAGCGCAATGCAATAGGCTGATGCGGTCTGTGCGGTGCAGATTATACTAAATATGTATGTAAATACTTAAGTACATACGTACATGCCCTGGGTCGGGGTTGGTTTCTGGCCACAAGGCTAGACTAGACGGCACTGACGGATTCGCACAGACTAGAGTCGTTCATATGTACGTGTGTATGTATTTCCGGGAAGCTCATGGGAATATGGAACCAGAGGCAACGTAACGTGGTCCACGAAAGACGGAACATAGGACAAGTCGGTTCCCAATTCCGGATCTTTCCAGATCATGATGCACGCTGTTCATGCGCCTATAGCGGGCTGTGGGGCTTCTCTGGCACGTCAAAGTTAAACAAACCACCTTCAAGCATCAGCACTCGAGAGGTTCAAATGTCTGGTTGGCCCTGCCCGTTACACATGTACAAGGAAGGAAGGAAAGACGGAAAGACGTGCCCGACAGTCGTCACTGACCCACTGCTCGCGGTGGACTAGCAGGGGCCTGGACCAAGCGTGTAGCTGCAATCTTGGAGCCACGGCTAGCAGCGACCCGTTGACCTCTCAGAGCCCTCGCAGCGGCTATGGGCGACAGGGTTCGCGTTCCAGAGCGCCGCCTCCCGACAACGTGCCCATCTGCTCCATGGCTGCGTGGGATATGTATGTTCTCTATTCCTGTCAACCGTCCTGAACAACCAAAGTCCCCGGTAACAGTCAAATGCAATGCCCATGCCTAGCGGACCCGTACCAGCATCGCCCTACCCCTTGTTCATCTCCTGGTCGGACCGGGCCCATTGCAGCGCAAGGCGGCTCCTACGTGCACCTAGGACCCAGGCTTGCGAGGTCTCGACTATCGCACACATCATGCACCACACCGTGGGGCTGTAGACTGTGCTATCGGAAGGAAGCGACCGAACGTCCCGTCAAGCCCCGGTGTCCTCATTATTGTACGGAGTAAGGTCCTCCAATGTCGGAGCAAGCTCATGATTACGTACATACGCTACTGGTTTGAACAGCGCAGGCGTACGCCCAATGATGGCGCCAGCAGTCATCTCATCGCGAACGGGATCGACTATCAGCGCCTGGCTGGGTGTCTGATGTCTTACGGAACTACCTTGGGTCCATGGCCAGGTCGCCAACAAAAGAGACACACCTAGGTGGTCTGCGCCCAAGAAGAGCGACGCGGGTTGTCCTCTTCAACCACATCTGGGTTTCGTATAAATCACTATATATCCTGCAACATGTGCGTGTTGCAGTCACCGCGGGCTAATCTTGATATGAGATATTATGCCATGGCATGTTCCCAACAGGACAGCCGCAGTTGCGCCCAAGTCTGCTCGTGAGGACGGCGAGTTCTAAAGTGCCAACCAACAATCCTAAGTAATACTGGGACAAGAGGGAAGCTCGACTTGATACCTACACGCACTCACCATGTTGTCGCCGATAGACAAACAAGCAGACCAGCAAGCAAACAAAACAGCCCTGTTATCTGCTGACTACCGCACGTAGAGGAACATAAATACCTACTTGGAGGTATATAACACCCGATTAAATAATACATGGTACCTGCCTGGGTAGATAGACAGTCGATATGTGTACATTTATACGACGCGGGCGAAAATGTGTTGCCGTGCAGCTCCCAGCCACACGGTCAATGATGGTGTCAAGACGCCAACACCACCACCTCCCAAAGATGGGAGGCCACGGAGCCCGTGTTCCTTCGAAAGCGAGCGCAATACGCAGAGTGACGCCATCAGGGCGATTGAGCCAAAATAACGCGCCTACTACGTACGAGTGCCTACGTCATTATGTCAAAATGCTCGAGTGCCAGAGGTCAATGGGACGGGCATACATGGCCTGTGGCTTTTTTTAGGAGATGGGATATTGGGATATTTGGCTAGAGCCACGTGTTGTTAGTGAGGTGGTTTTTTTTTTTTTTTTTTTGCCACATTCTCCCGGGATGCTTTCACCATGCAAACATGCGGCATCATGTATGAAGACTCCGACGGCTGCTTGCGAACAAGCACACAACACAAGCTTCAGCCTGGTGGCCCCAGGCGGTGAACCTCTGTGCGTCGCGTCTTCATTTAATGTTTATTGGAAATCACATGCATGAATCAAATACAACACAGCAAATACTCTCTCTCCTTAGCTGCCAAACGGCTCGTGGAGACTCGCTTACTTAAGAAAATTGTATGGGAGGGGAGGCCCTGCGAGCCATTTGGCAGCTAAAGAGATCCCGTACGTTACAGTGGTTTCTCTGCCCTTTTCCTTGTCAAGTCGACACCGATCACGCCACAGCCACAACCACACACCCAGCGCCACCGACCCCCCCCCTTTGCCGCCGGGTGGGACCTCGGTGGAGTCGACTGCCGCCTGCTCTGTGTACAATGTACTTAGTATGTACCTAAGTACTTAAAGTACATAGAGGTAGGTGTCTGGTCTTTTGCTGCTTCTCATAGTATGGAGTGTACAAATACCTAGGTACCTAGGTACTTAAGCGAGTAGGCTGGTACATGGACGCAACCGTTAGGTTCTATGGTTTATTATTTTTGCAGCCTGAGTACCTACTTAAGTAGGTAGGTGGTCAAGTGCATAAGTACATAGGTACTTACCTAGGTAGCTAAGTACCTACTTAAAGTAAGTACCTACTCAAGTGCTTAGAGGTAGTAGTAGTTGATTTCGTCCATGGTGCCCAAGCCCCAGACGTTTGATATCAAAACGATGGCCTCGAAGCACGGAAATGTTGTCATGCAAGCACCTGGAGGTCACCGAGGCCGCCGCACTGGCCAGCCTGCAGGTGTCAAGATCAGCATCGCCATGACTGCAAACAGCCGGGGTTGGCCTTTGGGGATCTCTTGAGCCCCGATCCCAGCTGTTGAATTGGCGCTGTACGGAGTATGTATATGTACCTGAAAATTCAAATGTCCGGTTGGCGTGCATCCAGAAAAGACAAAAGTCGAGCACAGGCGCTGCTAAACTGACCTCGGACGTGTCGAGTCAGTCTGCAATAACCGTCAATCAATCAATGGCTCCCGTCTCCGACCCAGCCACACCTCCCCAACAGCGTGTCAGTGTCTACCAAGGCGCGGGCTCCTGATCATAGCGGCAGTACTGTATGTATGTATGCACATGCTCCGTACAGGGATCACAAGAGGTTCTAAATTATCACGGGGTGTTATAAAGCCCGATACATTAAATGAAATTTCTGACACACAGTCTTCTCATGGCTAATAAGGTTGGTGGCAGTCAGGGAACCACCACCCCCTGCGTATTCTAGGTGTCTTGGCAGTGCTGAACTTGTTCACAGAGTCCAGAACCAGATACTTAGTACTATCTGGCCTGGTCCTTTCTGGTCCTGGCCTGGCCCTTGTTCGCATGCTGTTTATGCCTGCACGTGTCTAGTGTCCGTCCTCTGCCCAGTGCCCAGTGCCCAGTGCCCAGTCGGTGCTCAGTGCCCAAGTAAGTACATGTATGCACAAGGACCTGCCCCCGCCCACCAGCTAGCCCTCTGTCTCTGCTCTGTCTGCCGGTGCCGCCTCTCCCGCGCTCTCTCGCGTATGTCTGGTTACAAGAATCCCGGTGCATACTCCGGCATTCGAGCGCCAGGCCACAGGCCAGATGGCTGTTGTCTGCGAACTGCCTGGCCATCGGCCATCTACAATGTAGGTGTGGCCTGCAGCTGGGGGTGAGGGTGCTTAGGATGGCCCCACTGGTCCGTTATGGAGTAAATACTACTAGTACTCGAGTACTCCGTACTCCGTACCTGATGTCACTGAGCTAGCCCTGGATACTACTCCGTACAGCAACGCGCCTGGTCCTTAGCGCTGTCTGGTCGGTGTGAATGCCTGGGTCAACGTGGTTTTCAAATTTCGAGCGCACCTCGCTGCTCAGGTGCTCTATTGCTCAAGTGGCTTGTCCCCTGCCATTCTCCCATTCTGGCATTCCGCTATTCCGCTATTTCTCCCATTGTGCGCCAGCGCCTCTGGACCGCTCGACACTCCCCAGGGCCGACATTGAACGTTGAAGCAAACGACCAACTGACTGCCAGCCCTGGACTTTCTCTTCCGCGCGCCGTGCGTCAACCTCAACCTCGTTCTCATCCTCTCTACCACGTCACTTCTCCTTCCGGTCGTTTCTTGTCACGCCCTGTATATTTTCTCCGTCCGCCACTGTGCCTAGCCATCGCGTTTGCGCTCCAACTTCCACCTGCGACTTACTATCGGTTTTAGCCTTTAGCCGCCGCCGTCTGTTCTTGTCGCCTTGCGCTTCCTCTTTGGAGCTACTACCAGGTCCCCCCGTTGCTCCTAGCTTACTCGCCCCAGTTCTTGGTCTTGCCTCGCGCCTCATCTTCAACTTATAAGGCACATGGGTTCCTGACCTCTGCTTACACGACGATTTACATTATCTGCGGCGGAAACAAAAAAAGAAAGAAAGAAAAAAATAAGACACGACAGAGTATTTGGTAACGAGTCTTGTCGAGCCAACCCGGCGAAGCAGACGGATACCTGTTGCCACTGCGCTGCGGCATTGCGGTATCTGCTGGGTTGTCACATACGTCCAGTCCGCACCACCATGTTTCGGCAAAGGCAAGAATCTCCCACCACCGCCCTTACTTAATTCCTGCTTAAGCGGAAGTTCTCTCCTTGCTTGGCAAATGTGCCAATCCTGCCCCATTTCCAAGTACTGCGCGTGCTTGGTCGCCTCCAAGACCTGGGCTTGGACTGGGGGCCGTATATCGCTAACACACCATTGCCTTTGCCAGTGACTAACCTGACTGTGTGAAACTAGAACAAGCTCACAAAAGCCGGGCGATGACCTGTTGGCCAACTTTAGGCAACAATTTCCGGAAGTTGCTGCCGTCACCTCGGAAGCGTCTGCACCAACTATTGCTCAGGCTGCATCTGCCGTCGATCACCCCATCATCAACCTCCCCCCTCAGGATCAGAGGTATGTGTGCCTAGCTTTCTCCCTCCGGAGGTGCAACCGACCTCTCTGCTCGAGGGCAAATTTGGCCTTGTTTATTCATGCCGAAATGCCGTGTTTGCACGTTTTGGCTCATTAAAACAGGCATTACCGTAGCGTGACCCGGGGACTAACTTGACTGATTATAACCTGCAGGAACCCAAATGTCGAAACCGACGTATTTCGAGACCAAGATCCTACGCCCCGAGCATCTCATGAGCCATGGAGATTCACTCCTTCCCTCCTGGACCCGAACTCGTATGCTTTCAATGCCTTTGCTAGTACCCAACCCGGGTATTATGTGCCGACCCCCGGGGGAAACAACCCGCTCCTCCATTCGCAGACAGGAAACTTGCATACCCCGACAATAGCAGCCGGTGGACTTTCTACGCCGCTGTCCCTACCAAACTCTGGCGATGCGCTTCATGCTGGCGCGACTGCCATGGACTTGTCCGGGTTCCAGACCCTGCCACCTCACCAGTTCCATCACTTCAATCCATTTATCCATGGAGCAACCTTTGCGCCCACTTCGTTTGTCCACCAGGATACTGGATATGAAACTATGGAACAAGATGGTGTTGTCTTGGAAGCAGCACCGCCAGAACATCGCGTGCCCTCGATGGTCCCGGCGGCCCTGCAGCAGCAGCAGCAGCAGGCAGTTGGCCATATGATGCAAATGGGCCACGCACTGCCGCCGAATGCCGAGAAATTTCGTTTTCACTGCACCTTGAATGCGCCTACCGCCATGATCAAACAAGCTGATGAGATCCCGATAACATACCTCAACAAGGGACAGGCTTATTCACTCTCGGTTGTCGACACAAGCGGAACCTTTCCGATCCCACCTGGTACCAAGTACAGGACCTTTGTACGTGTTTCATTCGAGGATGAGGAGCAGAGACAGAAATCTAGTGTCTGCTGGGGCCTGTGGAAAGAAGGTAGAGGCACCAACGAGGCCCATCATAGAGGTGGCAAGCTTCAAGCCGTGGAGTACGTCGAAGCGGGCCAACCGGCAGAGAATGACGATAAACGAGCACGCATCGAGGTAGAAAGTGCATCATTTGATGGGTTTTGCGTTACGTGGACTCCGGGAGCGAATGGTTCTCATGACGTTAACCTTGCCGTTAGATTCAACTTCCTGTCCACAGATTTCAGTCATTCAAAAGGAGTTAAAGGAATTCCGGTACGGCTGTGTGCGAAGACTAGTCTTGTACCCGCCGATGGCTCCTTACAAGATGCAGAATCGAGTCCTGAAGTTTGCTTTTGCAAAGTCAAACTTTTTCGAGATCACGGAGCTGAGAGAAAGCTGTCCAACGACATTGCCCACGTCAAAAAGTCGATTGATAAGTTGAAGCAGCAGCTTGCACAGATCGAAAGCGGCATGAAGGACATGGGTAAGAGAAAGCGGATCAGCAGTGCTACCAAGGGAAGCGATCCACAGCGACCGGGAAAAGTGCAGAAGCACAAACGGACCTGGTCCATGTCGTCGACTAGCTCTAATGCCGGGTGCGGTGGAAGTCGCATGACTTTGGAAGAAGACCTGCAAATCAAGCTGCAAACGCTGCAAGATATGTTTACAAGCACCAGACCCGTCAGCATTCTATATCTGAGAGGAGAGGACTTGGATGATCCCGACCTTCACCCCGTATCTCTTCCCGGAGATATGTCTCCTCCAAACAAACTGGAAGTCTCCCGTGAGGGACCTAACTGGCAAGCTCGCAGTACGAAATCCTCGGTTGCAGGGTCCATGGTATCTCCATCGCCCAGCTCCTTGTCTCTCGTCTCCCAGGCATCTGGCATGTGGCAGAATATCGATAACACCACCGCTTCCGGGAAGGCATTTGAGCAAATATCAAGAATACCTCGAATGGACGATGCTGGCACCTTGAGTGGATGGATCGAGGCTCTTGGGGTTGATCCATCATATCGACCTCCCGCAGAGCAGGCTGAAAAACCTGTTGCCTGTTTTTATGTCCAGTATCGCGACAAGTCAGAGCAAGGGAAACCGACATATTACCGAGCCATTTATCTTTCGAAGCGAACCGTAGAAGAATTCAATGGTCGGATTTCTAGCAAATGGGGCCTTGAACCTGCGAAAGTTTTGCGCTCTCTACGTGTAATCCAGGGAGGGCTGGAGGTTGAAATGGATGATGATGTTATCCGTGAACTCAGGGAAGGGCAAGATATGCGACTGGAAATCGAAGAGGTAATTGAACAATCCACGCAGACCAAGCGCGAATGGGAGATGTTATTGGACGAGACTGGAGCTGATGGCGATGACGTTGCACCTCTTGCGAAGGGCTTTGTGCTTCGGCTGACCTTTTAATGACACTGCCGTCATATTCCTCTACCGACTCTGTCATCATCCGAAATGACATGCAGCGGGCGTAGTTGAGCGCTACTTCTCTCCCGCCAAGTTTTCAAACAAAACAAAAAACAATCAAAGCATGATCAACACAATGTACTTGGGTTCATTCCGAGGTATCAACGTACCCCAGTACACGATACACATTTTTAGCGAGGAGCGATAACTTTGGAGTTTGGTCTGTTCTTCTTTCTTTTTTCTTATCGATTCCCCTATATAATCGGTCATGATATACCACGGGCTGCGGGTCTAAAGAGCATCCATTCTCAAAAGACAAATATCGATGTTGAGAGAATGAGAGAGGATGCAAGGAGGCGGACTACTCAACATCAATCAATCATATTTACGCTTTGTTTCATACGGCTTCAAGAACAAAGCAACTTGTGTCGTTGATGCCACCAAGCGCAGAAGCGGAGGCGGACATTGCTTCTAAGCTGTGTTTTTGGGCACACTGGGTGTGCTTGATTTTTATTTTTCATTTTTTTGGCCATGTAATCACGGGCAGCTTTTGTGTAAAGGCTTTTTTTTTGTACGCCTTTTACTTGATTGTATTCAATTTGCATTAGCAAGTAAAGATACAGGGGAACAAGGGATTGGAGATACCCATGGTCTGGGTGTCGGAGTTGCTGGATTGAGCAATAGCTGTAGATTTATGAGTGATTACGACGACGACTGGTTTTGACGGATTGGTTGGCTGATGGTAGGGCGAGAGGAGTTCGGTCTTGTCCTCTGCTATTTGGCAGAGCATTGTCAGGCACTGTACTTGAAGAGTATTTACCGAGTACAACATTGTAGGGAGTGAAGAGAGGAGCTCAAGCTCGATTCAGGAAGACAAGTTATTCGCTGTGGCCATCAGCGTTACATTGCATGCTACAGTGTGGACGACGAAGTGGGACGAAACGGGACGAAGCGGGATGGAGTCCTCCTGTTGGAGGGGAGGAGCTTGTGGCTGACGGCATCGGGGGGTGGGGTACTCTGAATGGCTGAAATACCAACGCGCCAAGTGGGTCTTTCCAGCCAGTGTCCCCAGGTCTATTGACTGGCTATCAGCTACATTACCAGACCGACTTCCGGCCGGCACATGACAATTCCTGACCGCGTCTTGGGAGAGTTTTTCTGTCATTAGAAATAGGGACCGCGCCGCACAGGCACCTACATGGTAGGTAGATAAATTGATGGGATTCTGAGATGCATGGGACGCACGGAGAAGATGGCAGGCACAGTGCAACACGAAAAAGTCCAGACGTGAAGCGTTTATTACCTAATGTAGTTGCATGAGCCGCTAGTCCGGAAATGACCATAACATGCGAGTCTCGATTGCTCAAGCGCTCCACACTCCTAAGGCAGCACAATTCAGCATGATTTGCCGCAGGCTGTTCAAAAGTTAAATATATTAAAAGATATCCCGCACTGTTTAAGAAACGTCTCGGATTGACGCAGACTCTTCCAAAGTATAATAAATTAAAAAAAATAAATAAATAACTCCGATGTAGCTGACGTACGGAGTAGACGATGGTCACCAGAATACCCCTGGGCCGGCGAAGGCACTGGGGTACCTGCGGAGTACCTATGCAGTCTAGGAAGGTGCCCATGTATATACCTACTTAAGTAGGTAGTACTCCGTAGGTAGGGCTATAATACAGATTCATGGTACTAGTTGCTTGTGTGACAACGGAAAGGAGCATTTGCTCCTTGCTCCTTGCGACCAATGACGGGGCGCAGAGCGCAGGTGCGGAAAGCAATGTTGGTGGTGGTGGTGGTGGTGGTGTTTGTACTCCCCGGGGCGTGAGGCAAGTGGAGCGCAAGACTGTTCACAACCGCCTACTCCGTATCTAGCGCGGCATGAATACGTGTATTCATTGACTGCTTGAAGCGGTTTATTTCTTCAAGCGCCAAGGAGTCGACGCCAGCTGGGAAACACCCCGGGCAGGGGTGGATGACAATTAACGCGTCAATGCTAATATCCGGCGAGCGCGGCTCGTCGCTGCATTAGCCACAGCCTCGACGGGGCAGGGATGTATTGCGAAACGACATCTGGACCCAGAGAGGGTGTGCATGTAGCGAGCAGTAACGTCCTGCAACTGTCTACGCCGTGATGCCTCCAGATGGCATGATGACTGCGAACGTTCTGGACTTGCGGGGGGTAGAATGGTGCAGTGTGGCTCACTGGCACGCGAAAGATTTGAATGATATCTTTTGCGAGACGGCATGCACATTACCCGAATGTAGATATTGACGTCTATGCATGTCACGGCCCGTCCGACAGGCTGAGCTCGTCATCTCCAGCAGCTTTGCGTCCTTGGCCAATCTTGTTTCATCGCCAACACTGCCTGTTGTATCTGCCGCGGCCGCCCCCTTTCCTCGTGAATACCGAACACTACCCACGTCGAACATTGAGCCCTCCGCGCTTGTAATATCATTGATGCCTTGACCTGCAAGACGATGGTCCCCTGACTCCCCTCGATCCCCGCTGGCCATGTGCCGTCCCTCTATGTCCATTTGGGGGAATGTTACACAAACCATCGAGGCCTGATCGTCGTTCCATCCAACTGCGCGAGGAGTGCTCTTGCCCCCGGTTTTTGAAGCCGGCCATCAAGAAACTGGTCTTCCACGGTGGTAAGTAGGGCCCGTGTACTCTGGATACCGGGCACATCTCGACGCGGACTGGAGTTGACAGTCGTGGTGGCCTAGTATTGCAGCACCTCGCCGCCATACCAAGTTGTTCGTCAACAAATACTTCATGAATGCATGGGTTGTGACTTTGAGCCCGCCGGCCTGCCGAATTTTCGAGCATCACGCACCTCGTCGATCATTGATTGCCTGATGACCTCTGCCGAGTACATCCCCCAAAAGGACGACCCAACCAGCGTTCTTGACGAGAGACACGACCCCGACTGCGACCGGTCACATATTAGTTGGAAACGCACAAGCCAATGAGAGACAAGCACTCGGACGGATTTGGGAAGTCTTGCTTGCGTCGGGAATACCGTTCGACGAGACCTTTTGGGGGTCTTGGTGCGACCGCCGTGGAAAGCAGGTCCAAGACAAAATGGCCCGATTTAGGACGACATGAAAGCACCCCCTGCCAATGGACACTGAACTTTGAGCTTGGCCTGCTTGTGCTAGCAGGCGTTGACAGCACGACCATCTCAACATGAAACGGAGAAACTAGGGCATATATAAACTGTTTGACAAAAACAGGTCCACCAAGTGCTAGATGGACCTGTGTGCTTGTTAATGATACTTGCCATCGTCTTTAGTACAAACACGCACAGATGGCTCTTGTCCCGCGGCAGAAGGGGTGTCCCATTTGCCCAACGGTATTCGCCGGAGGATCGACAGCCAAGGTGTTTGAAGAAGAGGAATAGACGCCACGTTCAATTTTGACACGTCTTTTCAATACAAGGCTGTACAACAAATTGTCCGGCCAGCCGGCAAAGGAGCATCTGTGAAGAGGGAGAAAAAAAAAGGTGAACCAACTACACAGTCACCCATGAATCTAGTGTTCCACCAGACACCCCGTCCCGTCCCGGGGCTGTCGTACTTGCAAAGATTCCAGAACCTCCGTCGTGTACCGAGTCGTATAAATTGACAGCTCTTAAGGCCTCTGCTTCCTGGTACTATCCGAGATGGAACAGGTGCATCCTTGGGGAGGAACGATTTAGCAACACTATGGATTTTCCAAACATGAAATGGACTTTGGGTCACTCACCAGTCTTCTCTGATGCCTGGGAATCGTGACGGATGCACCGCCTGAGGCATGTTTAGATCCCCAGCCAGCATTTCCAAGTTCTCGTAGGCATGCTCCCTGGCCGCCTCCGCGCACATGTCGGTGTTCTCAATGATACTCAGGGGCCAGGCCAGACTCCTGCCCGAAGGCGCGAATCGTCGCCCGAAATCGTCCACCTCCATGAAACTGGGGATGCTGGCGAGAACCCCCGTTGTAATGGTCTTTATGTTTTCTCTCGCGTACTGCTGAAGCCCGGACAAGTAATCAGCCAGGCTGGCTTCGCCATCGGGCAGACGAAGTCGAGCGAGATCAGGATCCAGCTGCCCGGAGGCGACTTGCCTGATCAAGACGACTAAAAATATGCGAAGAAGCCGAACAGTGTTCCATAGTTTGGCGACGTACGCGCTGGGATAACGATGGCAGACTCCGCCATACGCCCAGCCAGGGGCATGAGAACTGGGCTCGACCGCGTACGACATCCAGGCGGGACACTCATTGGAGAAGGCGACAATTCGGCGGTCTAGTTCCAGAGCCTCGTGGACTAGATTGCAATCAGGGCCAGCCATGGCCCTTGCCTTGATGGAGGCAAGCTGCTGAACCATGGGCGCCAACTTGACAGAGGGATCGTTGGGGTCGTGCAGGAGTGTGAGCTGCTTGTCCAACGCGACGAAGTCGTCTGGCACCGGGATCGACCTTTGAATGCAGCTAGTTTTGATGTTGTTGCTGGCGTGGGCGACCATTTTACGGGAGAGGGGGCACTTGAACTGCTGCGGCCCTCGCAATCTCAGGAGCTGCATGGCACCGACGGTGTGTGTCGTCCAGCTCGTGGGCGACTTGCCGGCCTCAAAGACAATGGCCTCGAACAGGCCGAGCACCAAGACGGAGACGAGTGTTCTGTCGAGGACCGCGGCTTCAGGGTTGGACAACAGCTCGTTGACCCGGGTCAGTGCGACTGCGTACTTTTGCCTTGCGCATTCGAGATATTCGGCGGACCGGACGCGGCGTGAATATGCAGCCAGCGCCGTGGCCGAGATGGTGATGGAGCATGCGTCTTCCGGATCTGCATCTGCCAGGCAGAATGAGGGCACATATCTTTGGAAAGGGGTAGCGGTGATGTAGGACGTCAGGAAGTATGCCATGGATGCTTCCTGTAGATTTTGCCGCAAGGGATACGAGGGATCTCCCATCAGGGAGCTTACCAGTTGGCTGAACGGCCATATTAGATGCTCAACGGGATGTTTGGCGCCCGCCTCCGGCTCTGGTACACGGTGTAGTGTTTTCCTCCTCGTTGGAGCCTTTGGAGCCTTTGCAAACTTGCGCGTCGTGCGGCTCGTCTCATCTCGGACTCGCAAGGCGCATGGATCCCGGTATCCGGAGCACTCTATTCCTTTGCGCTTGCATGGCGAGCATCCCGTGGGCACTCGGTCGCACTAGATGTCGGGATGTGTTAGATGGTGTCTTTGTCGCCTTCAAATTACCCTCGTTCAATGCCACGGATGGGAGACGCAAGGGGTCCTGCATTGTGCAGGCTTCTGAGGGTGCCGACGCAGGGCTTACTCTTAACCTCCTCTGTCGGCATGAAAGACATGCCGTGGAGGGCAGTCCACTAAACACCATGAGTACAATCAATCTCCCCCCTGCCCTCTCCAGCAAGTATTGCGACGGGGTCAGGTGTGTTTGCGCCAAGGCTTGAGCAATTCGATGTTTCTCAGTAGTAGAGTACCCGAGGCTGGTTTCAAACAAGCCGGGAATTGGCGGCGGGAGAGTGACAACTTATTCAAAAATCACGAAAAGCTGATACCAATGCGGAAGGAATCGAGAAAATCCCCGGGATTTTGTACAAACTGTACCAGGGTGGTGGGAGGCAGCCACGTCACACAAGTCCGTTTCTGAGCCTGTACAGCCCAGCAATGACGCCCGCGCTGTGTGTGCCCTTTTTGAAGACGTGGTAGACGCGGTCGAAGCTACAAAGGCGGCGTTGAATACTCCGTACTTATTAGAACCAACATATGTATTGCCAGCGAAGCTATCTGACCGGCCAATGATGCGAAATCGTGAGAAACAGCGCCGAAACGCCTGCCGCACTGGGGAAGGCGTCGCATGTCTGATCTGACTCGGTGCCCCCGAATGTGGAGAGCAAGCCACCATCGGTTGCCTCTTTACAAGATTATGCTTTGCTCCCTGGCGGCGAGATTCCCATCAATTAGGCCGTCTGACTGTGCCATCCAAGGTTGGTGGCGCAGCCAAGATGATTCGCGTCACTCAGCCGCTTATTTCCAGGGCTTCGGATATCGGTGCCGGCTTGTACAAGGACAGCTATATATCATACGGATCGAAAATCTCCGTTTGGATATTGTCAAGTGGGAAAGAGTCTTGACATGGACTATCCACAGCCTCTCTTGTCGGCCCTATGGCAAAGCGACAACGAAGGCCAACGAGGGGATGGCCTCGCTCCATGCGACAGATAAGTACGGAGTATTAACTGATAACCCGTGGCGAAACTAGCAGGGCCCCACGGGTCCTGATGACTTGGTGGCCTTGAGTGGTTGTTGACGGGCGCCATGAATGACGATGGGCCTTTCTGCTCGGAACCCGCACGCTGCACGGTATTTTGTGATTCGTAATTAGGAATCTGCTTCCTGTCCGGATTTGCTCCGGAAAGCTCGTGCCTGCGATGGATGCCTACAGCGAAAACATGAGGCCACTTTAAGGGAGGTATAGATATTGGCCAGGCAGCGCCAGAACTATCCCCAGACATTCTTCCAGGCACCAGTTTCCACGATCAAGGGTCCAGAATATAAAATCCATGGTTTGTGTGCTTTACAGAAAGCTTTTCAAAAACCGCCCCTACAGAATAGGGACCAAGAACACTCTGCATCTTCTCAATACTATACGTACCTCAATAATGGCCTCCCGAACCACCTTCACAGACCACAAGGACACCTACCAAGCCGCCTTAATGAGTCTGTTTTCAGGCAAGCCAGAAGACACAGAAGGGGATTTATCCAAATTGCTTGCCCCCAACTTTACTCTGCGAGATCAGGATGGCACGCGCGACTTTGCGGCGTTTGTGTCGCACATGCGCTGGCTACGCCAGAATGTGCCCAGAGTCACTCTCACCATTACCCAATTCCTCCGCGACGGGCCCCAGGTAGCCGACAGACACGTTGGGATAACGACACTGGAAGACGGTACGGTTTTGAAATCCGAGACGTTCATGTTTGGAGTCGTTGCCGAGGACGGGAGACTGGTCTCTCTCGTGGAAACCGTCAATCAAATCAAGGATTAATTAAGCAGCTGAGGCGCAGAGGGAGATGGGCCAAGATGAGCCCGAGCTGGGTAGACAAACTAGCAGAACATGTATGTGCACAAATTTCATGATGAAACCTTAATTCGACAAAACGCCTAGTGCTGGTGGCCCTCGCGCCCCTTCCCACAGCAATCGCCCTCCATGGCAGCCCGTGCAAGTTGAGCACGACTCAGAGGACGAGGCTCTGGGAGAAAATCGTAACCCATGAGGTCTGGCAGCTCGGCAGGCTTGACCTCTGCGCCCTCAATGCCTCCAACGTCCCGCTTGGCCACGGTAGACTTGTAGATGTTGTTTAGCCAGTTCCCGAGACGGTATCCTCCCTTGGCGATCTGCAGCTCGACGGTGTCAATGACAGCGTTGTAGTACTTGGGGTACAAGTCGCCCTGCTGCAGAGCCGCGGAGCCATTGGGCATCACGACGGAGCAAACAAAAGTATTGGCTTCCGAAGCCCATCTGGTCGCCGTCGCTATGGCGTCTCCGACATCATCTCCCCTGATCCAATCTGCCGCCTGAGATTGGTAACTCCCAGAGGTAATCTGCTGTATCAAATCGTTGGCCCAGCTCTGCGCATTTGTCAAGGCACCGCCTCCAACCAGCTTCTCGGGGATATACGTGTCCCAGTCAGCGTGCAGATTGTCCTGGTATCCATCAAAGGTGACCTTGATATTGTTGCCGCCGACCTGGTAGGCCTCGTCGTGCAGAGGCTGCGTCAAGTCTCCGGTGAAATGAACCAGGAACTTGAGTGCTTGGGCAATGTTGTCCTTGCTCAGGCTCTTGCTCCCGACACGCTGGGTGTAGTTGGCCACGGCTGAGACGGAGCATCCTTTGCTGCCGCAGTCGCGGTTATAGTCGACGTTGCAACTCGTCGGAGGACTGTCTTGAGCGTCAATGAAGTGAAGTGGGGCCGACCATTTGCCTGCGGCCGTGGCCCGATAGTCGTCGGCCCAAGAGGCAATGTTTGCCAGGTATGAGTCGGAGGTGTCGCCGAGGACACCCTGCGCCCTTTTGTGTTGGCAAGTCTCGATTAGCATCAGTCGGTCTAGGGGCATAGACAGCAAACGCTTGTAGCCCACTCGGATTCGAAAACCACCCCGATGGGGGCTTACCATGATGCCGCTTCGGAGGATAGATAGTGCTGGGCAATGTAGGCGACGGTGGCGTGGCCGAGTTTACCCCAAGCATAGGCGCCTTTCGTGGCGGAAAGACCAACTAGAATAATACTTACAAGCGGCGACATGACGTTGCTGACGAGTATATTTGTCCTGTTGTGTAAATTGTCCTGGATTTATTTAACAACCACCTGAGTTAGTTGCTCGAATGGCCGAAAGAGGAAATGGAAACTGCGAAAGGGCTTGGCGAAAACACTTGGCAACAATCTTGAATAGCCTAGTTTGTACAAACTGCAGACACAGTCTGGGGAACGTGGGGGCTAGTCTGGACTCTGATGGGGCGTTCATCTAGTTGTGCGATGAGGACCTTGACGGCCACGGTAGTTATTATATATATTCGTCCAAGTCACCGTCTGCCTGTTGCTTCTATCAGTCCACGCTCCGCCGCTGACCGTCAATCCTGTCCGCAGCAGGAATAATCTGCGTTCTTGACGACCGTCTATCGACGCCAACGGGGTCAACACTGGGAGTAGTTCCGGGCTCTGAATGGTCAACGTTGCTGGCCATGCTGTGGCTACCACTGCCTTTTTTGGCAGGTCGGGACAGTCGGCACAGCACGGAGACAATGAATTTGTCCAGCTGATAGGGGCGGCGGCCATCTCCACCGGCTGATACATTTCTGTAGCGTTGAACTAGGGTTGTGGCATCCGAAACTTTCAGACAGTCTTTAGCTGCCATTTTTGGCGTCGGTCTCGAAATCGTCCGTATGACGAATGATCAGCCTTTATAGTGTTTTAGATCCTTGTACCCCCGCCATATATGCACACACGTAGTAAATAACAACATGAAAGGACTTAGGAGGCAAAGGTAGAGGATTTCCCCGGTTTCAAGCCATGCAGGGGTATTGGCTTAAAAGTCACTACGAGTAAAATGGCCACCACTCTGGACTGGGGTTTATGTCTCTTCCAAACGCTGTAATATGGGTGGATCCCAATACCCTGAAAAAAGATGAACTTTTGGAATTTGCCGATTCTATGAAGCTGATCCCCGAGAGTCCACCAACGGGCTGTACCTGACGTGGCCGGTGCCAGATTCAAAGAGATTAGGCAGATGGTCCTGAACTTGTCCTCGAAGAGGTTGGTCTCATGGGAACCCGTATATTCTGGTGCCAGTGGTAGGTATGGCCGTATGTGAGAGATGTAAAAGAAAAACTGGCGTATGCACAGTGAGTCCAGTGGTAACACACAACAAAAAAAAGGAGAAGTAACATACGGCCGGTAAGAGTATAGCCAGCCCTAGGACCAAGTTGCGGTTTGGCTTGACGAACACGAACCTCGCGCGGGCGTCGTCGTCGTCGCCGAAAAATCTCAGGCTGCAGGGAGTTGGGCGTGCCGGAGATGTACAGCGTCGCGAGGAGGGCGCCAAACAAGGCGCGTCGTCAGGGACGCCGGCTCCCATCTCGACAGTCTTCAGCGCGTTGGTGACAACATTGAAGTTGACCTTTCTTTCCGTGCCTGCTTGATGGTCCATCACAGAGACTACTCGGAGGGCTCGAGTGTCCCTTGCCGAGTGGCTCTCCTGAGGCAAGCGCAAGCAAGGCAGCTGACAAGTTGCCTGCCTCCGATGTTGCGCTTTCCCAACTTTGTGACAATCTCGCCCAGTGCCATACCTACCCTTTTGGTCAGTGACGTTTATTCTTTCCCTTGAAACCTCACGGAACACTTTACAAAGAGGAAACAATAAGCGAGCACGTGCTTTCGAAATGCATAAGTTCGCGTCCTTGTCGTGTTCAATTTTGCTTTCTTTTCTTTTCTTTCCTCTCCACGTATACATATCTCATTTTATATTTGAAACACGCCGCTCATCACTGACGCTCAAGAGGCCAGGTTGGGTGTTGAGATTGCCAGGGCCCTGCGTGAGGCTACTAACACCCTGGCATGATCAGCAGGTTTGGTAAGTACCCGGCATAATGTTTGATTTCTGTTCCTGTGTCCCTGGTATTACACACCTCCAGGTGACGCACGCTTCCTTTTTTTTTCATTGCATTCGGGGGCTTGTCCGTCGATGCGAAGAAGAAATTGACCTCCCTTTGCCCCTTGCACATCATCCTCTCCTTGTCGTGATTCTGGAGATTCCGTGGGCTGATGACCAACACTTGAGAGGTCAGAGTGGGTATCCAGATTGTGATTGATAGAAAGTGTTTTCCTGCCATAAAGTCATGGTGTAGTGGAAGATAAAACAGTTGGTGTAAAGAAGATGACAGAGGCTTTGGAGGGCAAAATCAATGCTTGGGGAGGAACAAAGGGGACATCTTATAGGAGCCCTCAAGCTCTTATGTAGGTGGTAGTCTCGACTGCTTTGCGCGCCTTGGGATGTAATTAGATGGGTCACGCTGCAACTTGGCCTCGCAGTTGCTTCATCGTGAAGAGGCTAATAAATGCACGTCGTATCAGCTAATCCCTTAGCAATTACCTGTCGCACTCGGTTCAAGTCGCTAGGCATCATGTTAGTAGCAGTAGCAAGCAGTGCCTTGGTGGTGGCGCGGACAATTTCCAAATCCGAGTCTGGTCGGTATAATCGGCCAAACAGGCAGGGAAACACGCCTAGTAGGTGTGGCCGCGAGAGGCGGCGTCACGTCGCCGGGTCGGGCGGCAACTTTGGAACGACCTTCGCGCCTTCCTCCGTGCGATATGTCCAATCCATGACTCATTAGGTAACAAACTAACGTCGGCGAGGGTTCGCTATCTTTGCCATGTGTTGTTTCTTCAAAGTTCATGGCAGAAGCCGGGTTGTTCCCATTATTCTTTAATTAACGGACTATAGGACGTGCTTGTGCGCACCAATTACGACTCTACAATGATGGGCTCATGGCTGCTCCTCCGCGCGTCATTAGACTCATTACCATCGACTCGACGTATTGCGTCATGCGGTAGGGCCTGTCTCGGTGTCTCCCAGCCGCTGCAGAACCAAAGAAAGAGGGAACTTTTTGAACTTTGCAAATCCCTATCCATAAGACATATACTGCAATAGGCAAGTCCTCAAACTCGAGATCCACTTGCAAGGGAACTCAGCGTAGCTTTCCAGTGATGCATACTGCAGACTCTCGCCTTGCGGCTTGACCGCTATCATCGATCCCACCCCGATCCAACGGAGAATCCGGCAATGATAAGCCGGGGACTGCGCTATCCTGTCATCCAGCCAGCCTAATGCCATCGGATTAGGGCATTTGTGGACAGCTCGCATTGCCATGCGTGAGTTGCCGGTTGCCCAAAAAGGTGCCCGGGTGGCCGACCCTTTGCTCTGACCAAAACAAGTATTGCATGTCGATGATCAGACTGCATGTAGTAGGGGCCTGTGCCTAGCGAAATGACGATATACCGTTCGGAGTCACACAGAGCTTAGACGCGGAGACACGGGTGACACGAGAGAGTAACATTTTACTAAGCTGCATGTCCTCCACGGTATATAAATGCCATGGTTGAGAACCCGAGAGTCCCTTCCAAGCCAGCTCAAGCATCTCTCGGCCTCAAGCGAGCTACTCATGATGAAGAACCAATTGGTGCTGTCCCTGTTGGGACTCCTGGTTGCCACCGCAGCAGCGCGCACTTCCGAGAGCCACCGCCAGCTCCTACAGCAGTTGCATGGAGATGACTTGGCAGACATCTCCGACTATGGCGAGGCTCACACTCCTCCGTCAGTATATACCCGGACCAGCCCTGATTCGGGTCCCCATCGCTTCCTGAACAACAAGACCGAGAGTGAGTGTGCCGGGCCTCTTGAACTTGGTCTCCTGTGCCCATGGAAGGGGACATGTGATTTACCCGTGACCAAAAATTGATCATTGATGTTAACATACACGCTACAGAATTCGCAGTCAACGGTACAGGGCTCCCAGAAGTCAATTTTGATATTGGCGAGTCGTACTCAGGACTCCTGCCCATCAGCGACAAAAAGGACGAGAAAGACAACCTCTTCTTCTGGTTCTTTCCTACGGACAATGACGAGCACAAGAAAAAGAAGGAGATAACCATCTGGCTCAATGGCGGAGTAAGTCGCTTCTCCCCGCCCGTCCCCTAGAAAGAAAAAAAAAAGGAAGAGATCATCCCCCCTCTTTGTCATCACCGGGTCTGACTGAGACACACACCCCAGCCCGGCTGCTCGTCTCTCCTTGGTCTGCTCCAGGAGAACGGCCCATTCGTCTGGCGCCCCGGCACCTTGAAGCCAGTTCGGAACCCTTGGAGCTGGCATCATCTTACAAATATTGTGTGGATCGAGCAGCCCGTGACTGTTGGCTTCTCGACTGGAAATACCACCATCCACAATGAAGATGAGCTGGCCAAACAATTCCTGGGGTTCTGGAAGAACTTCATCGATACCTTTAGCATGCAAGGCTACAAGGTGTACGTGGTTGGTGAGTCGTATGGCGGATACTACGGCCCGTACATCTCCAGCCACTTTGTCAATGCCAACGACACCAAGTACTACAATCTCAAGGGCCTCATGGTGGTTGACGGCATCAGCTTCGACGGGGATGTCCAGTCCGAGGCCATTGCCGAGACGTTTGTCGAGCAAAACTACAACCTCATGCCCTTTGACGACCGCTTCAGGGCCGAGCTGCACAACACTTCTGAGCGCTGCGGATACAGAGACTACGTCGAGAAGTACTACGTGTATCCTCCGGCTGGAAAGCAGCCCTCCTTGCTTCCCTGGCAGGAGAGGCTCCCCAATGGAACCGTTCAGTACAAGGATGGGTGCGGCAACCTGTGGAATAGCATCTACCGGCAGGCCAGAAAGGACAACCCTTGCTTCAACATATACAACATCCTGGATCACTGCCCAGATCTCTACGATCCCTTGGGTGACGACCCCTACTTTAACCGGGAGGACGTGAAGAAGGCCATCCACGCGCCTCTCCAGGTCGAATGGAGCGTGTGCGTCAACACGGCCTTTGTCAAATATGACGAATCTCTCCCCCCGTCCAAATACGAGCTCCCCAATGTCATTGACAAGACCAAGAATGTCATTCTCGTCCAGGGCGGCACCGATTTTATTCTTCCCGCCAACGGCGTCCTGCTGGCCGTTCAGAACATGACGTGGGGTGGGAAGCTGGGATTCGAGTCTCGTCCCACCGATCCCTTCTATGTCCCTCGATACAGCACAGGCAGGGGGAGCGGCTATGGCACCGATCTGCCGGACAAGACGGGCGTTGTGGGAACGTCCCATCATGAGCGTGGCTTGATTGTTGTCGTGACCGGTCTCTCTGGCCACGAGGGGCCGCAGTACGCAGCCACGTCTGCCTTTAGACAATTGGAGAAACTCCTGGGACGCGTACACAGCTTGAGCGACACTACGCCTTTTACATTGCCGCAGCTGAAGAACGTCACGCAGGATGCCAAGCCGCTGGGTAAAGGAACGTTTCCTATTCCTTGGATCTACACCGGCTGAGGCGTAGGTAACGAACCCGTCTGAAGCAGGATTCAGAAGGCATAATATATCATATGAGTAATGCAAGTACGAATTGCCCAGTATAGTCAATACCTGTCAGGTCTTGCATCAAAAGCAACAGCGCGCTGGACTGCGACATACAAGTTCCAATTGCTCGCAAACGTGAACCGTAGCCTCTCCTGACAACGATTCCATCAATTACCAATGTGTCAAACGTATCTGATGTAGTTGTATGTGTAGCCAATGCGGAAAGAGAGTCAAGAAAGGCTATATATAATTCGCTCATTATGCACACTATATACAGATATCCAGTGCCGCATATGTACAACCAACCCCTGCGTCATGCGCGTTAGATAATCTTGATTCGTAACCCATCTCTTGATTCCCAGCAACGTTATAGATTAGTCCAGGACTGGAAGCAGGCCCTGCTCCTGGGCTTCCTTGACGGCTGCGTTGTAAGCGGCAACAGCCCTGTTATAGTCGCTTCTGTCACGCTTGGTAGCATCACCGCCGCCGAATTCCTTGACGGCCTCGTAGTAGACATTAGCGAGTCCGTCGCAAGCATCTTTGGCCGAGACGCCCTGGCATTGGGAATACAGGCTGTTTCACGTTCACGTCAGCCACCGTCCGTCTACTCACGTTGCGAACGGGTTCCGCAGAAGAAGCATGAAATGGCCACGTACTCGGACTTGAAGTTGGAGTCAATCTTGGCCTTGGCAGCCTTTGTGAAGCGCTTCTGAATGCGGTAGTTTTGGTAACCAAAGTCGTGGCGGTGGCACGCAGGGAGGAAGGGAAAGCCAAAGGGGTTGTCTGGCGAGCTGGTGCAGCCGTCTGAGGACCAGTCCAACGAGGGGGGTTCCTTGGCGTTGCGACGAGCCTCAAACTGAGGCAGGCTCGAGCTGAAGAGGAGCTGGTCGGTGACGGTGTTGATGTCCTGGCGCTTCGGGGTGGTGACGTCGGACGCGGGTGCGGCCAGGGCCGTGGTGGCCAAGGCGAGGAGAATGGCGTTGTTGAACTTCATGTTTGGTGAGGATGAGAGCCAAGAACAAATAGGTGGTATCCCTAAGAGCTATCACGGCAGGAAGAAGAAGTAGAGGATGAGGGAGGCCAGGAGACGGAGGAGGACGAGACTTGGAAACCCTTTTGAGCCTCGACAACTCTGCCCTCCCTCGACTTCAAGGGAAACGAGTACCATCTATATACTCCCGCATCTCAAGGCTCGACGAGATGAATAGACATGGCGCTCTCCCACACCCACGGACAAGGTTCCCGAATAAGAATATCGGTAGGCTCGGTTGGCGCCGTGAGCCAGTCAGGCCCGTCGCCATCTACACCACATGATTTGCCTTGCGAATAGTGACTGCCCAATCGAGCACACCACCTGTGCGAGACGTGCCATGCTATTTGCCAATGGCCGATCTGTTTCCAACAGCTCGAGGAACCCGGTGGAGTGGCAAGGGGGCAGAACAACCAAGTTGCCGCCGATCTACTCCTCTCTGGTACCAGCATCTTGGGTTGAGACAGCAGCAGCCGCCGCGCCAAGACGGACGTTGAAGCCTACGAACGGCAGGTGGACGAGCCGATTGTTGGCGTCTCTCGCTTCAAGGGAGGAGTTGAGGATGCGAAAGAAAAGAAACCAAACCCACGGCCAGGGGACCCTGGGCCACATGAGTTCCCACGCCTACTAATCAAGCGGGGAATGAGATGAGCCGGAGCGGCGATCGACACAAAACCGGGCCTGGGTTGCTACATGACAGTGATCACACAACCCCCAGTATTCCGGGTTATGGGAGCAGTGGGAGTCGAAGGGCGATGGAAGGGCCAATTGTTTTGCCGTGACCACTGGCGACAACTACCCAAGCCAAGCTGGGCATGGTTGGTGAGTGTGTCAACTGTCTCGTCGTCTGGCTTGGCCGGTGTCCGATTCGGTGATTCTAGGCGGACGGCCGCCAAGGGCCAAGACGACTAGATTTGGAGTCAAATTTTGAAAAATGTATCGACATATGTATGTATGTACCAGCATCTACACCATGACCGCTGCCAATGCCAAGCATCTGCCTCCACCCTCCCCGCAGAGATAAACTAGGCCAAGATGCGGGATAAAGCCCGGCGACCACGTTGCTGGTAGCTGCGATGCATCAAGGTTTTGCCTCTAGAGTCCATGGGCTGAAAGGACCTTTTGCCTAGTCGGACACCGAGTGCGCCATTTCAGCTGCGGGCCGGGCCAAGAGGCAACTTGTCTTTGGCGATGGGCCGCATGTTGTTGCCAGGATTCGTTTCATCCGGTCCTGGCCATTGTCTTTGTGCCTTTTCAGACTCTGATTCAGTGAAATGGGCGACATGATGTGTCTCTCAGCGTCGGCGAGGGAGCGAAGCGCGAAACATGAGACGTGGGAGTCGAGGACGGTAAAAACAGGGCCTCTCACTCACGGGGAGCTATGCATAATGAAGCAAAGTCAGGCAACTGCCAAGAAGAAGATACGGAGATGCTCCTTCCGTCGACTGTTGGACATTGGGCACATGAAACACAAAAAATAAATCACTTGCGCCTACATAATTTTTGGTATGAAAAGAAACAAAACCAGCCTATTTTACAGTCCCGTCTTGCAGTGCCATGTACGCTTCAAGCCGTCATCGAAGCGCGTTTCTAATTTCGCTCTCGTCGAATTCCCCCAAGTCCATCATCTCCTGCTCGCCATTCCTGTACGCCCCTTTCAACAAGCCAACCACCTCTAGCGACATGAGAGTGGCAAACGTCGCCCAGATGAAGAAGCTGAATGCAACAATGGGCTGCGATATGGCGTATATGCTCTTGCGATTCTCAAAAAGATCGCGAAGTATCGACGCAATGGCTATGGAGCCGCCCAGCCACACTATCGTCGTGACTGCCAGTAACAGCAAGGCCACGAGGTTGTGCAGCGCATACGATAACACGAGCGGCGTGATGGAAATAAAGGCCAGGGCGAGGATGGACCAGACGGTGTTGCCGAGCATGAACAGAATCGATTTCGACGGCTGGCTTCCTTCAAGGCCACTTTCTAAGCTGGTCGCTTGATTTCCAAAAGTGTCAGCGGCGGCAACTTTGTCCACGGTCAAATAGGTTACAAACCATAGCCAGTGAGCCCGAGCTGAACAAACAGCAGGACGGCGAGGAATGCCTGTCCAAGGGCGATCAAGTACGGATTCATGATGCCAGTTACGCCGGTTAGTAGTTACATGAATAAACGCAACATGAACTCTTCATCTTCCGGCGCAGCCCCAAGACACGACACTTCATCTTTTGTTCGTGTCTGGTCCCCGGGGCACATGTCTTGTTAAACCAAAGTTAGCAAACCCCCAAAACACCCACTCGACTCTCGAGTGATATCGCGCACAACCTCAAACGACACCGGTGGAGGCGCCCGCGAGCGGATTCGCAATGGCACACGCGGTCGGTCTGCAAGCGCCTCTTTTGGGCGCCCAAGGACGGTTCCAACTACGTCAGAAATCCTTGCTTGGCTCAATGTCGGCCGTCCTCAAAGGCTCAAAGACATCGACTCGGCCAATTGATAATGACTCGGTGGAAACGCGACAACTCCACTCTCGTATTGGCAAGTCCAATGCGCTTGCAAAGCCGCGTAAGCTGATACTTGATCTAGCCATGTTCAATCCTACATGCCAGCACTTGAGGAGAAAATGCCGATGAACTAACCTTAATCATGCCTTTGTCATTGCGGCCCGTCCGCGTGGCGCATCACTTACAAGTCGAGTTGCACACAGAAATAAACTCACTTGGCAACGCACAACAGAGAAGGGCGGGAAGAAGGCACTGCACTGCCATTCTACATACTCACTTGATTCATGCCGAGACACCTTGCTAGCCAGCCAGCCAGCTAGCCGTTTTACGAGGGACCAAGGTGGCAAACGTGAGACCTTTGTGGTGCCTCTGAATCCACGCAACTTGATCGACACGAGATACATATGCTGCACACATATATAAGGAACTTGGCGCGATTCGTTACCCCGATAGACCAGGCGCCGATATAGAATCGGACTTCTTTCCCATCTGCACTTTTACTAATTACCCCCATGGCGAACAAAACAGAGGCAGACATCAACATGGTGGAAAAGTCTCAGCCTGTCCCTCCCCCAGCCTACACACTGCGCACGACGCCAGAAGGACTGCAGACGGTCAAGCTTTGGATCCGTTTACTATCCGCGGCCATCTGCACAATCCTCATCGGGGTGGGAATCAAGCTCGGCGATGTCCCAGGCGTCATCATCATTCTACTTTCACCCGCAAGTATCCCCTCTCCCAAAACTGGCCGCCGCTCGGCAAAGTGTTTCTTCTAACGGCAGGCAGGCCGGTGCAACTCTGATCTGGAATGTGGCCATGATTCTGGTTCGATATTTTCGCAAAAACGGGCAAGACATTCACCCGGGAACTCGCGTCGGCATCGACCTCATCGTTTGGCTGGGGTTCGGCGCCGTTGCCGTCATGATGGCCGCGACGTGGTCGACATGGGACACCAACATGGCCGAGAGGTACTACGGCGGCGCCAACTTTGTCCTGGTCCAGATGGCTGTTGTTCTGGCAACTATTGAAGCGTTGGTGCTGCCGGCATCCGTTGGCATCGAGCAAGTCCGGCTAACGGTTTCAGATTCGTCCACATTGCCCTGTTTATCATCGCATGCCACGAAACCCACGTGCACAACCGATATAAAAAGTTTATCCGCAAGGTGAGGGCTGCTGAGAAGCACGCAGTAGACGGGGGGAACAAGGAGGAAATTTGATGCCGTGGTTTCCATCTTCTTTTGTGTGTGTGAGCACAGCAGAATAAGCTAGAGTAGCAGACTCATTGTGTGAATCGTGTGTCCCCGCTTGATAGTCGATGGCATCATTCGTGGTTCGCATGAATCTCCCGTTGGGCCCTCGTTGTGGCGAGAGGCAGGAAGCATATAACCAGATCTGGGACCTGATTAGCACGCCCTATGCTATGATATACTGTAGCACATTACTATAATTAATGATTAGGCAAACATATTCTACCGCCGACTGTAACCAAAATGACACAGAGTACACGGTCCGGTATGCTTTGGGAGTATTCCGTAGCGTACACAGTTGCCAGTCCGCGTTGGTAAGAAAATGACAGGTCAGGTAAAAAAAAAAGAAACCTTCATTAAATTATTATGAAAAAAATAAAAAAAAAAGGCTAGCTAATCACCAGGACCCACTAGTAACACAATCGAGAGTCGTACCTGGCTAATTCAACAGTAACACACAATTCAAAAAACAGTACACGCATCGCGATGCGTCAAACCCACTAAAAAGAAACCTTCATCTTGTTTATTCCAACTGTAGCAGTGTGGACTGATTTTCTTTTGCAGTGTAACGACGAGCTGGATAGCCTGCCATTGAACATTGATGATGATGTTGCTCCTTTCCCAAAGCCCTGAGATTCGCACTTTCTCTCTTATAATCATCATCATGAGCCATTGAATTCTGTTGCCGTTGAATAAACTGCCCCTGCACACCTAGTTGTGCTCGTAGCAATAATTTCAATCCAGTTCAGCAATGGCAGTCCACACGACATGGCATGTTGAAAGCTAAAGTGTATTCCCCCAAGACACCTTGGTTGTTGAGTCAATGTTGGGCAGTATATAGTTATGTACAATAGCCCAACTTGGCCCGGGTTCTTTACGACACAGAGCAGTTTGCCCCGAGTCACAGCGGTTTCGAAGCACGTCAGAGTACATTATTTCCAATCAGCCACGCAACTACCTAGGTACCCAGGGAGTTGCGTGACTGTGGCCGCCTCACATGTCGTGTAAGTGGTCTGGTGTTGGTTGGTGGACCCAGCCAGTTGAGGCCTTTTCGTTGTGCCACATTCCGGAACAAGCCGTCGATACATACATCTAAGCAGTAGCGTTGGATTCGTTTCATTTGTGATACACTTGACAACTGCGCACTTTCTGCCTCAGTGCAAAAGCTACCATGCCATGGGGATAAGCGAACCCATCTGCGCCGTCTTGTTGCATCGCCAGCGTCTTCATTAGCCGCCACAGCCGTCGAGAATTGAGTCGACTGGTGCTATTTTTTGTCCAGCTGCGAATGTCGCTTATAAAATCCCCGCGCTCTCCGCATCCGGCTCATTGTAGTACATGCCAGTATCTACAGATAGAATACGGGATGGCAGGATACCATTGGATAAAACTGCCTATTAAAAAGAACGCCGGCAGTACCACTTTGGGGTGAATGATCAATCAATTGATGGCATTAATTCAGCTGGCTCCTGCCTCAACCTTACACCGCCACAGCTCCAGACCCCACTATTATCGGAAATGCGGCAGGGTCAACAGGGGTTCATCTCGGTTCCCTCCTCCAGATGCAAAGGCACCGGCCTACCAGAGCGGCTGGAGACGGCCCCGCAGGCCCGCCCGCACCCTGCATGCACCCTGCTCAAAACTCACCTCTCGGCATCGCCTTCCCGACGAACCAACCGCACCTCAACTCTTCAGCATCCTGTCATGCTTTCTCAACGCCATTTGCTCTCAGGGTGTAGGTGGCGTCGCCGATGCTAAGGAACCCGCCCTCTTGAGGTGCTTGAGGTGGTTCCTTGGAACGCATGACATCTGTGCGTCTCACCTACGAGCTGAACACCAATATCGTCATCGCGGGGTGGCACGGGGTTGGCCAGGAGCGGTGGTGGTTCGTCCCGATGCGGTTGTCTCACATGAACAATGGTAAAGTGCATTCACTACAGCTATACTCTGTACACGCAGGTCATCTAATCGTGTGTGTGTATACACTGTACATTGCACTGCCCTCCTCTCATCGATGGAAAAACATCCACTACCATCGACCCTCGCTGCTCAGTCCCTGCTCAGCCTGCTGCTGGGCATGGCGCTTGGCCTTCTCGCGATCAATGTAGTCCAAACCCTTGGTCTCGACCTCGCGGTCCACGAAGAAGCCAATGGCACCGGCAAGGATCTCCTTGGCCGTGGCGTGGTCGTCAGGGTGGCCTGTCAAGCTCGAGTATTAGCATTATCCACGCGGATCGGTGTGGTCAGATGCACGCCGACTATTCCGGACATACCGTTACGGGCAACATGATCCTCATACGCTTTGGCGGCCTCGAAGGCGGCAGCACCGCCGATGAGCTCGTGAGACCACTTGGCTTCGTGGGGACGGTTCGTCACCTGGTCGTAAGCCTGTGCCTGATCGGAGTCATCTTGAGCACTGGTTAGCTTTGTTTCGACTACAAGATGCCCTTGGCACTGCAGATAGGAGTTGGAGATGCTCACTATCAAACCAACCCATTGTCGCTGAGATGGAACAAACGTAACGTGGATATACTGACGAAAGCTTGGTGGTATGCGTGAATGATGAGAAGGGATGTGACGGGCAGGGACAATGGGAGCCGCTGGGCTTTTTATAAGCCTCATCTCAGGAGACCAAACATCCATCCAGGGACCATGCGGGGCACGGAGTAAACGCCCATGTAACAGCTAAGCCTCTCGATGACAGATGCAGGATGAGCAACGGCACCGAGGCCGAGTGCTAAAAGCCCCGCAAGTGATGTGATGTGAACTTTCTGGATCTGGCGTGCCGGCGTCATGTGGGTGGTGGTGGACCCTGGACTAGTTGTCTGAAGCTTCTGCTCTGCTTCCGCGTTGATGGAGCTTGGGTCATGCTTGGATGGATGAGCGCATGGAACAAGGTGTTGACTTTGAATGTTCCAACAGCGTTGGCCATTGCTCTCATCCAACTCATACCGTCCGAAACACAGCCTGGGCATGGCTCCCATGATTTGCCGTGTCATCCAGCCAATCGATCGCCTTTTCTTACCTTTGTTTTGCTTTTCCCAAGGCAGCCAAGATTTCGCATATGCATATAGATAAGGTTGTTGAATGCCTGTTCCCAGTTCCCGAGCTTAACTGCCGCTTTATCCCGCCAAGCTGCGTGTACAAGTATCGCTGCCGTTGCTGCTGTTGCTGCGAGAGTTGACATCTTGGTCAAAGTCGCGCTTGAATAAAACCCACTTGATCGCCTCGTCTGCAGGTACCCTCACAAAAAGCACCGCTGTATGGTTTTCCATGTCGAAACCAGATAGGCCAATCCCTCCATCATCAGCAACTTAGCAAAGCTTCGAGCGACGTCGCTTCAAGAGACTAGAAAAGAACATGAGCATCTTTGTTCATGAGACATATTACAAGCGCCAGATCTTTCATGGGCGTTGCTGCTTCTTCCAGGTCCTCGTACACCAATTCGACTCCAGCTCTCCGCTCCGTCAAGCAAGGTTTGAGCTAAATATTAGTTACGCCAGCGTTGCAATGCTCAAATCGTGTATCGGCCGCTCAGTCTCTATCACTCTCATGGGTTTTCCAGATCTAATGGACTGTCGAGCTCAGTGGCGTGAATATGTCCTTCTTCTGGCACCCTCGACACGGCACAGACGCCATGGCACCATCGGGTCAGTCGTATGAGAAGGGAAGGTGCTTTCATGTCTGCCGAATCCAACATTTGATGATGATGGTAACAAGTGCGGTGTATGTTACCGACGGTAAACTGGCAGTCGTCGGTGTTTTTTTCTTTGCTCTAACCCATACCATGCTTTCAATCACCAGACCAAAACGGCTTATAGTGTCCATGCAAGTGTTTGCAAGACATTTGAAGGCTCATCACTGCAACAGCAAAGGGCCTACATATGTAGCAACGCGATGAAACCTTGTAGTGGCTGAACCGAGGTCTCTAGCTACATGATTTATGCCCAGGATAAATTTCGCTTCAGGCTAGCTATCATGCATAAATGATTGAAATTAACCCAATTTATATTAGTAATCTTACGGGTGACTAAAGCTGCAGCTTGTGCCAGCCGTACAAATTTACAATATAAAATACCAGACTCTGGGATAAACAAGGGTAGCGGCGCTGCTCCAATAATAATCCAGCATGCATGTTGACTTGTGCATTTTGCAACCATGGCCCAGTTGTGCAACTGGATAAAAACTTATCCTGCCTGCCGGATAGTGAGTGGCACCATCTCACAAGACCAGCATTTCATTCCATTCTGCCAAATCGTCCACGGACGCTGGCCCGTCATCCAAGTCGACTCTCATGGCGGTCGTACGGAAATGACTACTACTCCGTACTTGACCGGATATACGGTATGCGGTGCAAAAACCAAAGACAAAACAGAGGCCCGTCCCGTCCGTTCATGCGACAAATGTCTGGTCTGGTCGATTCCTCGGCGGCCCACGCCGAGACATGGCCAAGGCCGTTTTCGCAGCCGCCAAAGACTTGGCTTTATTGCGTCCACGTCTAGACTCCAGATTCTGGTGTCGTATTGCATCACGTTAATGCATGTCTTGTCCTTGGGCCCCTTCCTTTACGAATCCGTCGAGACGTGCGCCGTGAATTCTCGGTCCTTGGCCCGCTGCGGCCGTGATTCGCTCGCATCAGCGGTAATTCATGCCTTGTTGTCCGCGACGGGCGTCCGGAATCCCGATCTGGCCGATGAACTGCCCGCCACGCTCCATGAGTCCATCACCAAGTCGTGGCCGTTGTTTCCCGCACAGGCGCAGTGACCGGGCCGATGCGTCAATGGCGCAATCCTCGTGCAATGCGTCAGACGTGCCTCGTGGCATCTGCAGCAAAACATGGCCTGCCCTCGTTTTCGGCCATGGCGAGATGGAGGCTCATGTGTCTCATTATATTACAAGTACATGGCCACAGCCTGTTGCAACGGCCGATGAAACGCTCTTGCTCGTGCGTGGGAATATTCACAACCCTGGCCCCTTGCCTTTGGAACATTGAAACATTGAAACAGTAATCGTTGCTCCCACGAGTAACCCTTCTTCTTGCCCATCATGGTAATCATGCTTCTCACCCTGCTGTCCATGGCTCTACGGGCCATTTCCAGCCCAACGTCGTTCCATGTCCGCAGCGGCAGCAACAGCATGGAGAACCTCGTCACCTTTGGCGACAGCTACACCGACGAAAACCGCTTCAACTACTTCGCCCAACACCACGCGGCGCCGCCCATTGGAGAAATGCTGCCCCCAAGCAACAACACCTGGAGCGGCGGCTACGCCTGGGGACGGCTCGTCGCCAACGCCACGGGAGCAAACTACTACAACTACGCCGTCGCCGGCGCCATGTGCACCAACAACTTCGATTCCCGCGACCTGGACGCCATCAACGGCCCCTTCCCCTCGGTGCTGGAGTACGAGATCCCTGCCTTTGAGCAGGACATTCGCTACCCCGGCCTGTACCCCAGCCGGAGGCCCGACAACACCGTCTACGCGCTCTGGATCGGCACCAACGACCTGGGCATCGTCGGCATCCTCGCCGACAAGCAAAAGGCGGGCACCACCATCACCACCTACGTAGACTGCATCTGGACCGTGCTCGACCGCATCTACAGCGCCGGCGGCCGCCACTTCGTCCTGCTGAACCAGGCGCCTCTGGAGCGCGCGCCTCTGTACGCCACCCCCGAGTCGGGCGGCCAGGGCGATACCCCCGGCTGGAGCAACAAGACGGCGTACAACACGACCGAGTACGCCAACAAGGTGCTCCAGTACACCACCAGCGTCAACACCATGTACGACTACGGCGGGCCCATGTTCCTGCTCGCCAAGCGGCGCTGGCCGGGCGCCTCCGTCTCCCTCTTCGACACGCACTCGCTCATCATGGACGTCATCAACTGCCCTGCGAGTTACCTCGATGCCCCGGCCGATGTCGTCGCCCCGTTCCGCACGTGTCTGTTCAACGGCTGTGTCGACTCCAAGCATCCCAGGTCGAGCTTCTTGTGGTACGTAGCATCGCATCCATCTGTCAACCATTGTCCTACCACCATTTCCTTCCGTGGCGGAAGAAGAAGAAACATTAACAGGAATGCAGGTTTGACGAGCTGCATACTTCAGAGCGCATGCAAGAGATCTTGTCCAAAAACTTCATCGACGTTGTGCAAGGCAAGTCCAAGTATGGCACCTACTACAAATGAAATGACATGCTGTGTATCTTCTGTCGTAGCGACCAGGATAAAGATGGCTTAGTAAATATGAATTCAAAGCATATACTACTCTAATTCGCATCGCTCTTTAAACAAATGTGCAATTGTCGTGCCGTTTTATTATGCAGATACGTGCAAGTTCGCTTCCCGTTTTAGAAACTGCCCGTTTGGGCCACCGTCCACCGTTCACCGTTCACCAACGGAAGAAAGGAAACAAGAAAAAAATTATGGAGACAGGGCACACAAGCCGCCAGTGCCTGCCTGCCTGCTCAACGCATTCCTTGGACAAGTTCAAGTCATCAATCAATCAATGTCAACTTGCAAAAGCAAGCAAAAAAGATAGTCTCTAATCGCTTGCCCCGTACTGGAATCGAACCAGTGATCTTGTCATTACTAGTGACACGCTTTACCACTGAGCCAACGGGGCGTACGCGCGATTCGATGTCGAGGGGAGGAGTCAATATTGCTTAAGAGGGGATAGAATACCCTCTGACCCACGACGGAAATGAGGGCATACAACTCAGCAGGTGGTGTGGCCGCCACTCACGAGCAGCGGGGGCTGGACCAAAATTCAATTTCGGCGCTAGTAAGTCTGTGGGAAACTATAGGCAGTTACCTCAAACTAGGTACTTGAGTTGGTAAACAGGCGGAAGCAGTTTCAATGGTTTGAGCATCATAGGACCATTGATGGCTCTCGTGAGCTTTCAAGCTGCGGGCAGGCACAACATCCCTGTTGTTAAAAAAAAAAAGGCCAGTGCAACTAGGCGCAAATAAACACTTCGATGGCATATAATTGTCCAGGCAAGTGAGGCAGTTTCTCATGTTCAACTAGCATGCTATTTATCCCAAAGTCGTCGTCCTAGTACGAACGGAACCCGAGGCTCAAGGTTCCCCTTTGTTTCCAAAGTACTTCATGTATCGAAAAACGTAGTGCCCCCATTTCGCATTAGGTCCCTCGTTGGGCGGGGGCGCCGGTGCATATTCATCCAAGTCAATGTCCAGAGAGCGTACGGTTTGAAATCCGCACTTTTCATACATCGGCCAGGCGGGCTCTGAGGAGTGAACCCACGCAAAGACGCCTTGATCGTCGCAAATGTCGGTCCCCCAGCGTAACAGCGCAGAGCCGACGCCGCGGCCTTGGTGCTTGGGGGAAACCGACAGGCCAATGACGAAAAGACATCTTGTTCCTTCTGGCATCACCTCTTCCATCCATGCCTCCAAATCAGCCCCCGTCCGAGCTTGCAGTCTTGTTATGGGGTCCGTTTCCTCCTCTTTGTCAAGCCTTTCCTTTCCATTTCCGTCAGTGGCACCTTGCTCTTTCTTCTCTTCCGGGCCTGCCTTTGTCTCTTCAGGCTTCTCCAAGGGTAGGGGTTTGCCCTCCATCTTTGGCATCTCCTCAGGCTTGAACCCTCGAAATCCCCAGTTGCACACACCCATAATGTCTCCGCTGTCCTTGTCGACGACTTTGATGGCAATACAGCGCGGGTTGTGCAGCATACTCGGCAGGCTTTCCAATGTCATCTTGTTCATGTCGTAAGGCTCCTTGCCGAGGTTTTTCATTTGGGTCTGGCGGTCATCGACAAAGGCATCCGCAGTGAGCTGGCCAATCTCTGGTACATCGTCCAAACGGACCGCTGCTAGGGTGCATGTTGGTTTGGACATGGCGAGAGTGCGGCTGCAAGGAAATTAACCCCTTGTTGTGCGTTCTGTCTGTGAAAGGGGGCCTTTACAGCTTGATTCCAGGTGACCGTTTATAAATGCTCGCAAAACAGACCGTTTACCAACTTGCCAAACGTCGCGGCCAGTTGAGTCAACCGGCGAACGAGTTACCCTAGCGTCTCATTGGTGGCGGAGAGGGTAAGAACTAGAGAGAGAACTAGGGAGTAAGGGTTCGATGGCTTGCTTCGCGGAGCAAGCGTAGAATCGTCTCGGTATATTCTGGCCCGTCGCCTTGGATATCGCCAATGGCCACTACCTTGTCTCTGGACTTGATTCCACTGACAAACCGGAACCGCGATTTGGGGATGCCTATAGCATTGCTGAGAGCTTGGACAACAGCCTTGTTGGCCTCGCCATGTCTGGGCTGGGCAGCCACACACAGTTCAATCGCCCTGTCTGTGACGGCCAATATCCCCTCGCGGTCCTTACTTGTTCCTGCTTTGACACGGAGTTGAAGCTGAACAAAGCCGACAGAGAGCGAACCCGGTTTGCTGGCTATGAATCTGGCAGCAAGTGGCGAGGCCATTAGACAAGGCATTGTCCCCAAATGTAGCAGAGCAGAAGCGACAAGCTCAAAGGGGTCAAGTATGCGTGTGCCGGATCGGCCTCCGCCCAGTGCCTCAAACCCTCTGCTGTTTGTTGGTACGACTGGGTTCTCCGATCCGAGTGTAGGTGTGCCCGACAAACAGGGCCGCCGGCGTTGTGGCGTCTGTTGGGTTGATAGGTGAGGGGTCAATAGTAGTTACTAGATGCATGTGATGACATGGAAGCGAGAGAGTCAGACTCCAATTTTTGGGCCAAGATACGGAGGATACGGGGCAGGGGCAGGGTGTGTGATAAAGTGCGCCAAGGCCAACTTCGTCGGGCTGCTGGATTTCTGCTCCTTCCTCTCCAATGGCCGAGCCTCTCATGAGGCTCTGCCATCTGGTCCTGCGTCCTCCGTCCTGCGCCCTGCCCACGCCGCCGCATCGTTCGTTCACCTCATCCTTTGCTCCTGAACAAAGAATCCACTGAAGGAACATTGAAATGTTTGAGCTCAGCCTGGTCCGTCAACTTGGACTGCGTTGTGCGGTGCAACGACCGAGTTTGTGGCTCAGGCGTCTGAATGAGGCCCCCCCAGTGCCGCGACGTCAAGACGCGTGGTTGGCGTCCCAGCGGGGTCTTGCAGGGCCGACAGCGCGCTCCTCAGCGGCGCCAGCCCCAGTGGCACCCCTCAAGCTGTTAAAGCTGTTACCCCGGCTTGCCCTGTCCATGTCTGGCCGTGGCCCGCCTTCCCTGCTCAGGTGCCATGTCCCAAGCTGCGTCTGGCCGTCGCCGCACCCCTGTCCGTCGAGTAGGCAATCAACTTTTGCATCATCGACATCATCTGCTCGTCTCTTCCGCCCCCGTGTGAACGCGGCCCAACGCCATCCCATCAGTCCTCCGTCAAGCGCCATGGCCTCGGCGTACAGCGTGTACCATGGCGCTTCCAACGGTTCCCCATACACCATTACTGCCATGGGTCGATGGTCCTGTCTAAACAAAACTCTGCCTCGTAAGCTCCCCGGTAGCATCGCGAGCTTGGTGTGATGAGCCAGTTTCACTGACCATGGACCAGCTGCCGACAAAATCAAGGCCCTCCACGTTTACGACTTCGACAATACGTGTATGTGCTCCCCCGTGTACGGTCTGCGTCGGCCGTCTAGCGCAAAGCCGGCCATGCTAATCATTCGTTTCCAGTATTCAAAACGCCGCTGCCCAACCCGGCTCTTTGGGCTGGTCAGACAATAGGACTCCTGGCTACTCAGGAAGCCTTCACTAACGGCGGATGGTGGCACGATAACCGTATTCTCGCCGCAACGGGCGAGGGTCTGGAGAAAGAAGAGCCTCGGGCATGGGACGGATGGTGGAATGAAAAAATCGTGCAACTTGTTGAGCTGACCATCAAGCAGCCTGACGCTCTATGCGTCTTGTTGACTGGTCGCTCCGAGAAGGGATTCAGCGAACTGGTCAAAAGGATGGTTGCCGCCAAGGGTCTCGACTTCGACATCGTTTGTCTCAAGCCGCAAGTCAGCCCGACGAATCAGCGATTTCAAAATACCATGCACTTCAAGCAGCTGTTTCTCAATGCACTCATGGAGACTTACAAGGGGGCTACTGAAATTAGAGTATATGAGGACCGGCCAAAGCACACGAATGGGTTCCGCGAGTTTTTCAGCGAGTACAACCGTCGACAGAACGCCTCCCCAACCCGTGGCCCTATCGACGCCGAGGTAATCCAAGTAGCTGACACTTCAACCACGTTGGATCCAGTCATGGAGGTTGCCGAAGTGCAACACATGATCAAGTTACACAACAGTTCCATTATGCGGCAACCGATGCACCTACGACCAAACAGACTGCAGATCAAGAAGACCGTGTTCTTCACGAGCTACATGATAAATTCCGAGGATAGCAAGAAGCTCATGAAGCTTGTCCAATTACCATCAGGGCTGGCCGGCAACGAGCTCAAGATCCATGCCAACAATATCCTGATTTGTCCGCGGCCCTGCCCCTCGAGCATCCTCGACAAAGTTGGTGGCATGGGGAGCAAGATGTTGTGGGAGGTAACAGGCACCGCGTGTTACGATAACAGCATCTGGGCGGCCTGCGTGCGACCTGTGCCATCCACAGCGGCATATCATACAGACAATCCTGTGCCATTAGTGGTACTAGCCCTCAGGAAAGGCGCGCGACCTGTGGATGCTGGCAGAATTGAGCACTGGCAGCCGTTGGCAGCTGGGCAATCTTTTGTTTTCGAAACTACAGTAGGCGAAAAGGTCATTCTGCGTGTCGAGGACGAAGACCCCAGAAAGGACGAGTACGAGAGTTTATTTGCGAACAAGCATCCCAAGAGAAAACGTGTTGGCGATGACGGCTGGGTTGCTAACAGCACACACGGACAATACGGTGGTCGTAATGAATCAAGGGGTTTCCATTCAGGCAGCCGAGGGGGAGGTCGTGGCAGAGCTAATCCCTCTCGAGGCTTCCGCGGCGGTGCAAGAGGAGCAGGCAGGGGTGGTGGGAGAGGCAGAGGTGCTGGTTATCACTACCGATCCCTGGACGATGTCGAGCCTAAGAATCAGCAACCCGGATATGGCCAACCAGTTGGCTACGACGACGCCCACCCACATCTGAACCAGCCGCAATCTCAGGCTCCGCCAACAGGTCCGAAAGCATCTCTCGGTCGTGGAGGATCGTATCAAGGTCGAGGGGGCGGCCGTGGAGGTGGTCGAGGCGGTGGACGCCCCATGGGCGGAGGGCAGGCTGCGAACAACACCGACCTGCAAAACTACTACTAGTAGGGGAAATGAAGGCATGTTTTATTCGGGATTTCATGTATATCGGCCAAGGGAAAGAGGCGCGTCGAGGTTTTGTTATTTTGTTTTCCGGGCGTCAAGGAGTGCTTCGATACCATCGGCCTCTGAAAGGAGCATATAGCGGAATCAGGGGATAATACAGGAAAAGAGTCACACGCGTATAATACGCCAGTTTACAATAGTTTGCTTCCGCATTACAATTTTTTTTTAGAGTAGTAAATGCGTCTATGATTGCTAAAGGGGCGTACTGTCTTCATCTGCAAGAGGTGCTCGGGGCATGTGATTAGACGGCTTTTTCACAATGCGTATTACTGCAAACCGCCTTTAGAGGATTATATTGCCCAGTTTTTTTTAGTTTTTTTTTTCGTCATTGGCTTTTAGACGACCCATGTCATCTGTATAGGGTTTTTGGGGCCGCAACATTTCCCAATTGCACAGATGTCCACTTACTCGTCGTCACTGTCGTCGTCTTCGTCGTCTTCTTCCTCGGCGTTTTCCAACCATTCAATCAAGACCTTGCAATTCTCCTTTAGCGCAGCCATTCCATCGCCCTCGGCTGCCCTCTCATCTTGCCACCAACCGAGAATGCCATCCTCCTCCAGGATATCCAGGGTATACAGCTGCTGAAGCATTGCCGCCAGCAGGGTACTCAACTTGGCTTGCTCGGGATTCTTAATCTGCCGGAGTGCCTTTTGCGTAGCGAGAATGTACTCGGCCTGCTCTGTCTCCTCGCCGCCGACGCCGACTTCGTCGATAAAGGCCGTCGCGCCCTTCTTCGAGGTCAGCGCCTTCTCTGCCGCCTTGGTGGGTTCTAGGGAGCCGTGCTCCAGCGTCAGAAGCTCGGCGGCGCGGCGAGCAAAGGCCGTGGCCACGGCCTTTCGCATCATGCCATCGGAGGCGTCGTTGGCAAGACGCAGCCCCATGAATTCGAGCTTGGCGCCGTCAAAATCCCTCGTCTCGCCACGGAGTGCGTCCAAAAGGCCGTGTACCGCGTCAGCGTGGAACGACAGCTTGCCGGTGGAGTCGTCCGAGGCAAACGATGAGAGTCGCGACCGCGACGAGGAGGCGGCCCCGGGAGACAAGAAGCGGCCGTCTTCGTCGGCGTCCGAGTCCACATCAGAGGACAGTGTGGAAATTGACGACGTGGAAATGTTGAAATCGGCAAGTGAGTAGATGAGCGACCTTTGCAGACGCGAGGCGTCCTGTTCGTCCAAATCGTCTTCGTCGAGGTCAGCAAAGGCAGCGGCATTTGTGCTGGCACCGAGAAGCTTTGTGTCTCTGGAAATCGGCTCTCCGGAGAGTGTCAGAGCTGACAAGATACTGCCCTTGCTCAGCGCAATGTTGTCGTCAATCCGAACTCCAGAGCCTACCAGGGAACCAGGGGACAATGTGCAGCTCTTGCCAATGGATACCCAGTCGCCAATAATAGAGCGTGATATTCTCGTTCCTTCTGCAATTGTGGTGTTATCCCAGACTGCCGAGTCATCCAGTACCACGTTCGCGCCAATCTTGCAGCCTGTGCCGATAAAGCAGTTTGATATTTTGGACCCCGGTCCAATGGTGGTGTCCCTGCCAATGACGGTGTTGGCCATGCGGGCGTCGTGTGTATGAGAAACGTTGTGCTCCATCACGAGTCCGTTTGCATGACGCTGGTACGTCTGTTTCGGCACAAGATTATTCTCTGGAATGAATGGGAAGGTCCATCGTCCCAAAATATCACGGCTGATGGCATCGTACATCTGAAGGTTGCTTGCACGGGCCGCGTACCCATCCTCCAAAATCTCTGCGTAAATCATCTTGCCGTTCAGCTCCCAATCTTTCAAAACACCGTGAAGGAAATTTCTGCGGGGGAGCTCGTAGTCGAAACTTTCCGACCACAGCGCCAATACCTCTGGAGTGCAAATATCAATATGCGCGTCGATGAGGTCGGATCGAACTTCGAACTCGGTGGACAATTCGTCGGGGATGGCTGGGTCAAGTGCCAGGTAGTGGTCGCTTTGCAATGGAGTCATTTCGTCGTACTGCAGACATCGCTGGTTCTTGGCGTCAACTGCAAATATCGGCGTGATTCCATTTGTCTTGGTACGGTGGTCCTCGTCGCCACCACTGCGAAGGACAACCGTCATGATATTGGCGGCGCTGGTCTCTCTTCGTTTACGGTGTGCTGCCAGGACCCCATCCAGCATGAAATTTGAAACCAAGTCTCCATGAACCACTAGGAAGTCACCGTCGACAAGGGATCGCTTGTCCAAATCTCGTAATATGTCACCAGCCGACCTCGCATCTGACAAACGTACGAACTGGACAACCGAGAAGGGGCATGATCTCGACGTAGGAGCCCATCTGGACCGGCAGATATAATCTTCGACTTGGTCTGTGAAGGCACCGCAGTAAATGTACACTTCGTTGACGCCGTTCATGGCCAGGAACTCGAGGGTATACTCGATGATGGGCGTGTTGCCCAGTGGTAACAGACACTACCACCACGTGGATTGGTTAGCTACTTGGGTAAGGTGCAGGCATTTCTACCCATTCGTTCCAACTTACTCTTGGCTTGTCTATCGTAAACGGCCTGAATCTGTCCTGAAATGAGTCGGCAAGAATCTAGGCAGAACACCATGTTAGCCTCGAACTTGAGCCATCATTTGAGCATGAGCCCCGCCATCCCACGTACGACTGCTTGCAAGACATCCTCGCCTTTGCTCTCGGCGCCAGACTTGGCAGGCTTCTTGCCCTTGGCCGCGCTGTTCTTGCCCTTGTGCGACATGGCCGGAGCGACAAGATGGAAAAGTTGGAGGATGAACAGAGCTTGAGCGTGGGGTGAGAGGGCCTTTGCCAGCCCCAGTCCAGTCCTAGAGACGAGGTGACTCAATGCAGGGCTGCGGCCCGCAACTTTGCCCACCTCGGTGGCCTTGGGTGTGCGACCTCGGATGGCTACCCTATAGCGTCTGCGATTGCTGGATTTTAGACTGGATATCCTTGCGCCCCGGTAATAGTATTATAACTAGGTCTCAACATTTTCAACACCTGGCTCGATACGCCCAATACTTGTGGAACCTAATTTGTCCTTGGAAGGTTGGAAAGTGAAGACGCCGACTATCTGCGTTTCAACAAATGATCAATCGATTGATGCGGGGCAACAACTTGATCGCATTTTGACTTGTTCAGAGTATCTCCCAACTTGGGCGGCAAACGCAGTGCGTCAACTCATCAGCTGGAGCTGCCTAGAGAGAGTTTTGGGCGCACATAATGCAGCCGAAGGGTTAAAGACGACGACGAAGAAGCCATCAAACACTGGCGCAAGGCATCATTGGACATTGTGCATATGCGTCGCGGCAGGCTGAGCCGGAGAGATGCGTATTGATTCTCAATCCCAATCCCGTGTCCCCAATGTGGTTTCACGCAGCGCAAGGCGCACACCGCCACCGCTTAAATAAGAAGTGGTCGACAGCCCTCTTTTTCTTTTTTTCTTTTTTTCTGGTCTGGTTGCCCGTGGTTGCCCAGAATACACACATACAACGGTCTGCCTCGGAACGTTGGGTTTGAGGGGTCTGAAGGGATTTCCAACACCAACATGGCTAACGGAGGAGACTAGCCTCAACCTGAAAATGAGAATCCGACTCTAGTCACAGCCCAGGGTTTGCATTGGGCAGAAGAAACGTCCAAGAAGAAGATGCGGCTTGTCTCAATTGTCGACAGATATCCTTTTGCGGGGAGATGCGGAGTAGCGTTGCAGGCGTGTTGGTGTAGTATCAACAATGACAATCGATGATTCAACATGGCAGAACAGTGACGTATTCCGCACACGTGCAACTTTGGCATCTTTCTGCGGCGATATGACAAGTCGACATTTCAACATTACCACCAGGCACAAGGCCGCCGGTGTCAGGCGAAAGGAGCCCACCGGAAAATTTAGCACCTACGTTTACGGCGTAGCCTAGAAAAGTTTAATTAGAATAAGCCCATGGCCAGAAAGGCTTGTCTTGTCGGCTCAGGTCGTGGGCGTTGTTGGGTTTCGGGATGTGGCGTGTCCCGAGCATTCCTCTGGGGTGCAGGTGTGACGAGTCTCTCTGGTGGTACGCATGACGGACCGGGCCCTATTGCAGATGGCCCTACCAACGATCGGGGCGTGTGCTTAGCAGCATCGTGACAGGTAGAAAATTGGTGTTGACGACGGACTCAGCTGGACCAGCCTGGGAGCGAAAAGAAAGGGAGGGGAGGGAAGGGGGCCGGGCCTAGACCACGCGGACAGCGGCAGGGTCGTCAACGGCATGCAAAAAGGGACAATGAGGCTATTACAGCATCAAGGGCCAAGGCATGACACAGGTGACGAGGGTGATGAACGATGGTGGAGTTGTCGGCATTTGTATGGCCGAGCGAAAACATGGTCGTGATAGGCTGCGGGGGCATGTTTCGTTTCTTTGGGCCCACGACATGGAACTTTGACAGCATGGAGCGAGAGTTTCAACCCTCCCGGCGCCTTCTCGTTTACTTGACCTTTTTTGAAAAAGAAGAAGAAAACCGAGAAAAAAAACTGGGGAGCTGCTAGTCGCTCGATCCGCGGGCACATCGGGAGGTCCCCAAGAGTATCGGAGCCAATCTTGGAAATCGGGGACCCGCCGCCATGGTGACTCTGAAAAAATATTTTAGATGCTGGCGGGTGTTGCGTGTGATTGCATGTCGACTTGGATTGCAGCCCACGGAGTACGGAGTACATACATACTCCGTACAGTGTGTACCAAACTCGCAGCCGCGGGAGCGGCAATGTGGGAGGGGTGCGCAAGGTGGTCTCTCGGCTCGACGTGCCAGCATGATTCATTCGCGAGCACGTCAGCTGTGCACTGATGGACCGAAGCGTCTCAAGTGGTGCTGGTTCAACTGGCTCATGCCAAGTCGACCGACCGTACTAGCATAAACATCTACCGACTCCATGTCCAGTCTTCACACTCGCACACTTGCGAGGGAAGAAGAGAAAAAGGCCAGAGGGGCCCCACTGTGCGCGGCAGAATGCGCCACACGGTCTCTGGAGAAAACGTCCGACGGTGCAACGCTTGCTCCGGAAAGGGAAGGAACATTGAAAGGGCACGAGGTGCAAAAACGAACAAACAAAATTAGAGGTTGGAGACGGTTAGAAATGGAGCACGGGCTACTAGTAGTAGTAGTGGTAGTAGTAGTAGTAGTCGCATTTAAAGGCCAAATCAGAGCGACAACTAGGCGAACATGGTACCCATGCACGGCAGCAACTGGTCTCACGGTGCCCGACTGCATGATTCGTCACGGGTAGTACATACATATGTACGTGAGAAGAACAAGGGACGGGAGACGGGAGGCGGGAGGCGGGAGGGCCAAGTGAGCAGTCTGGAGCCTGGAGCCTGGAGCCTGGAGCTGGTGTCATCCATCTGGTGGATGTTTTGGTCTCGCCATCCACCAACCAAATGTGAATTATATGCAACTGCAGTTTGTGGTCATGCGTATTCGACCACCCGCTGGCCTCGATTGACTGAGGTTGAAATCTGTCAAATGTGAGAGATCCGGCAACCTCGGGATCGAAGCTAGGAGGATTTTTGCTTCTTGGCTGAGACGCCACGCACACGCAATGCCCCGGTTGTTGGCTGCGCAGCTCCAGTTGTTGTTTAAGCGCGCCGTCATTCTTCATCATAGCTGTCGCATCACATCCGAACAAGGGTATCTGGCGCCCTACGTTCCCGGACTAGCGGGCCAAAGCACACAAGTACGCGGCCATGTTGAAATAAGATGGGAAACATGCTCGCACCTCCTTGTCGATTTCCATTCTCCAGCTCCATCGACCGCGGAGCTTGCTGACATGGGCTTATCCAGACGGACAGGGATATTACGCTTATGTCTGGTAGTATAGATTTCAGCACAGGGGTAGTTCCTTGGTAACTAACTCTGTAGTATTAGTACTCCTGCTATTGACGCATTTTACCAGTTATTAGTCCCCCAGACTGAATTGGACGTCGTCTCGAGATAAACAGGCGCAGCTCGAGGCGTGCGGGCGCAGGTGATCGATCCGCGACATGACAGCTGGACGACTTGGAGTCTGGTGCTGCAGTCAAATGGTGCAGCATGCACAGAAGCAGAAGCAGAAGCAGCTCTGGGCTTGGCCAAGCAGCAAGACTCCTCTTTCCCTTGTCTTGTCAATGCCCGTACTCCGTACAATAAATAGATCTGGGCCAGGTCACGTATTGCTCAGCTAGCCGAGGCTTGTGGTGACATTCGATAGGCTTGGATCTACCTTAGGTAAGTACCTACCTGTACCTTTGACTTCAACACCGGGTTGACCACATTGTCATCTAAGTAGTAGACGAATTTGCGTTTCCCCCCCAATTTATTTTAAATTTCAGCCGTTTAGAAAGTTAATGGCTACCTGCTCAAGTGCAAGTAGGTATGGGTTCATTGATGTTCTTGGCTACGTGTCGGAATCCTGTGTCTGCTTCTGCGTCGTCGTCTGCGCCGTACGACAATTCACTACACCATTTCAAGTTCAATCCCCATGGCAAAAGTACCTCCCCTGGTACTGTTGGGGACGTAGGTACGTCTTCGCGCGACGGCAGCGTGGGTGGTCGGGGAAGTACTTCCGCTCCACTCTCGACTTTCCGCGCCCGAGTTAGCGCCAACTGCAAGTCAACTGCACGTCAACACTTGAGCGCCAAGCTCTGGAGTCGACAAGCTTGGTGGCCGCACGACTGGACGGACAAGATCGAGATGGCTAGCCCTGGACATTTGGCACGCCATCTTTTTCGCAACTGACAGGAGGCTGGCGATCCCACAGGTCCCATGTTCCGTGTTCGATTGCACGAGCAGGTGGGCAGCTTGGCCTGACACTATTCTGGTACCTCAGGTCCCTCCTGCCTTGGTATGTGAAATGTTGCGCACACTTGGTTACCCGACTTGACTCGAATATTTTCTCAAGCAACGCCCCACAAACATCGACAATGATGCATTTGGGTAAAGTACATAGACTCAGCGCTGGGCAACATGGAAACGAAGCCCACCACGTCTGTCCGCCATGTCCTTGATACCCAGGACATACTTTATCGATTGATCCTTGCCGGCTCCGGTGCCTCTGGCCCGGTGCGCCCGCCGCCAGCCCCAGCTGGGTCCTTGTCGCCACCGCAGTCGTGCATTCGGATTTTGCTACGGAATACTTGTAAAACCAGGTTCGGCAGGCGTTTTGTTTTGTCAGCCGTAAATTAATTAATTAACAAAAAACCCCGCCTGCACTCTAGATATTAATGCATTATTCATAGCAACTGGCACTCCATACGGTATTCGTGCTCTTTCTGCATACCGTTGACACAAAGACCTGACCTGACTTCCCCTGGCAGTCCTGGCTCCTCAAAGTGCCCTCGTCTCTCAGTGGCCTACACACTGTACCCCGGCCCACCTCTTGTACTTACCAGGCCCCCCAGTTGCCATCCATCCGTCTGGTTAGTCGAGTGGTCCTTTTCCACAATCTAGGCGACTCGTTCAAATCCACAATCTCACTTTGTTCATCTGTCGTCGACTCTCCCGTCTGTCCCTCAGTCCCTTCACCTCACCATCGCCAATTCCTCATTTTCGCGTCAAGCCACGACCCTATATACTGCCCAGGCCATTGGCGACCGACCTTGCGCCCCCCCCCAGCTGTTGACGCCGACGACTTCTCACTGTGGAGCTTGTACCGGAGACCCTCCCCCCGGTAACGACCACCAGGTGCAGACATCATCGCCGACCGAAGCCGAGTATACCTCGCCTCTCCTCTGCCATTCCCTCCCGCGGATTGCCTTTGCTAGGCAAGACGAGACAGACATAGCAAGTCTTTCCGTCCGGCCTCCGGGCGCATACAGAAACACTCGCCACCGGGGACGAACCTTTGGGCTTCGGTCCGGCGCAATCATCTTCTCCCAACCCAACAATGTCGGGAAGCGAGGTACCCGCTGCCACTGGCGGTAGCAACAATGCTAGCGAATTCGTACGTCTCTTCTGTTCCCCAATGTCTGTGTCCAATATTCGAATTTCTTCACTGGTTAACTCACTGTTCCCGCAACAGGTTCGCAAACTCTTCCGGTATTATCCATCCATGACCTTGCTCCTTCTCCTCTCAAGCTAAATGACCGATGGTGCTGATCGCAACTCTCACAGCATGTTGGAGGACCCGTCACATCAAGATGTAGCCCGATGGGGGAAAGACGGCGATTCATTCGTCGTGGTAGAGGTGCGACACACATGTCTCGTCAATCGTCCTCCAACACCAAGTGGCCCAAGTGGCGTTTCAAGACTGACAGTATTTCTACTCCGGCATAGGGCGAGAAATTCACCCGATCTATTCTTCCTAAACACTTCAAACACAGCAACATGTCCAGTTTTATTCGGCAACTGAATAAATACGATTTTCACAAAGTAAAACCGTCAAGCGACAGCGAATCGTCCAACCCGGGCGGAAATGTATGAAGGCGCATTGGACTGTACATCGAGAATGGGATACTCAAGACTAACCTCGTCTGCCCTTATAGGTATTGGAGTTTAAGCACCCCTACTTTCGTGCCGACAGCAAGGATGGCCTTGACAACATTCGGCGGAAGGCCCCCGCCCCCAGGAAGCCCCAAGTCACCGAGGACTTTACCACGAGCCAGCATGTCAGTGTCGTAACAGAGCAGTTAACCGCGACGCAGCAGCAGGTTCAGCAACTGCAAGAGTTGTATGCCGAGGTATCCCAGGCCAACCGACTGCTGGTGAGTGAGGTCATGACTTTACAAAAGATGGTCAATGCCCAGAAACAGGCACAGTACGAGATGCTCAACTATCTTTCTCCCTACGATGAGAGAAGTCGAGGCATCATGGGACAGTCGATGAATTCAAACGGCTCCAACGATGTCGAAGATGGCGTGCCGGAACTGCGCAGAGCGCGAGAACTTCTCTCTAGTGTGGCTCCAGACACCGTATCTGACCGAGAACTCGAGCGTCTTCATGACATCTACGCCGCTCCAACTGAATCCGCGACTCTGATCACGCCCGTCACCATGCCCCTCATGCACGACCCCATGACGGACCTTAGTCGGTATCCCGTCTACCCGGTGGGGCAGACGGTCGGTATTGATCCATTTCAACCTGACCACATTCACAAAATTCCATTCGCGATTCCCAATGAAGGCACCCCGAGCACCACTTTGTCAAGTGAGACAGCCATCTCAGCACCTGCGCCCATCTCTAGTGTGCCGGCAACAACTGGGCTGGGCACGGATCGAGCTACACCCATGTGGGGTCCGAAAAAGCCGCAGGTTCTTCTGGTCGAAGATGATCAGACTTGCGCCAAGATTGGCATCAAGTTTTTGAATTCGATGGGTTGCGAGGTCGAGCATGCTGTAAGTTTTGTAAACCAAAGAGCTCCCTAGTGACGTTGGGACGGTTTCGAGTATCGCGTCTTTAGAACTGCTGATGCTGATTTGTCGCAGCTGAATGGCGCTGATGCCTACACCCGCGTCAGCGATGTAGGCCGGGATCATTTCGACCTGATGTTCATGGACATTATTATGCCGAGGCTCGATGGTGTTTCGGCAACCGCGTACATTCGCCAACATTGTCCCACGACTCCCATTATTGCGATGACTTCGAATATCAGGCCTGATGAGGTTATCAGATACTTTGAGCATGGTAAGGACCCTCCGCAAATATACGAGACCCCATTAAAACCCTATATCTTGGGCACGTAGACTAACGACGCCACGTGAAGGCATGAACGGAGTGTTGGCAAAGCCTTTCACTAAAGAAGGAATGCTCAAATCAGTCCGGACGCATTTGGCTCATCTCCTCAAGGACCCTCCCGAGCAGTCGGAAGCTGGGTTTATGATGAGCAACGTTTCTTATGTGGGTGCCGCCCCCCCATCACTCAAGTTTGAGTCGAGCACGCCGCCTGGAGGTAATAGCTCTGGATGGTCCCCGAGTCACATAGGTCCAAGCAACGCCGACCAGTGGAATGGTATGATGAATGGGGGGAACCAATACAGTATAGGCCGTTCCAGCTTCGCAACCTCGGATCACGACAGCCCACCTGAGAAGCGCCAAAGACTCAACGTGTCCCAAGCCAACTATGGTTGAGGGCAAGACCAAGATTTTTTTTTTTTTGAAAAAATTACTTTTGGCGAAATGGAGAGTCGAATTCCTATCTCCTTTGATGACGAGATTCATTCGGTTCGATTGCCGTATACCGGAGCCTAATTTTAAAAAGCACAAAAAGCACCTTTTCTCGTTGATGTAGCAACGAATAATCTGCTCTTCCGGATGGTCCAATTCGATTGGTCGCATGTGGCGTCCAAGTGTTGGTCTCGAATGGGGGTGCTCTTCGCAGAGGAGACGTGATGCGACACGACGAAATTTGCATATCGTTTTCAAAACCAAAAGCTTCGAGGTGGTTGCGGCGGGAAGGCGTTTGGATACCGGGACTATTTTTTATTAATGATATCCTCGAGATCTCTTGATAATGAAGGCCATTTTTAGATGACGCCGCGTAAGGGAACGAGGGGGGCATTCACATAGGAAGCGACTTGTATACAGAACCTGTGGAATATGTCAACTTAATTCAAAAAAAAAAAAAAAAAAAAAAAGAAAAGAAAAGGAAGCGCGGTATATAGGCGCTGCTAACGTCAACGCACCATTTTTCTTCTTCAAAGCATACCGAGAGTGCTGGAAGTTGCACACATTGACCCAACTGCCTTCCATGATGCCTGACGACGAGCACATGTCTTGTAACAAGTGCTAAATGAAAAAAAGGTTGGGCCACGGTTTATAAATTGGAAGAAGAAGCACCACGAGGCAGCGCCATGGACTGCACCTTTTCCCCCCTTCGGATCACAAGCTATAGCAGAGGCTGGAGTATCGAGGATCTTGAAAGTGAGGGGGTGCAAGGGAGAGAGGGCAGCAGGCAGGCTGATATAATAATAGCGACCAGCTCCAGAGTGTGGCGCCAATCTCCTGGTCCGGGATCCCGGCTCCGGGCTGATGGTCCATCACGGTCTGGACCGGCGCGTAGGCGGGGTCTCGTCGGAGCCTCGGAGCCACGGCGAAGCGGGTTGGGCGACCAGACTCATGACAGCAAACACGATGGGGGTTGTTTGCTTTGCAAAGGGAGGGTGGGCACAGACCTTTTTTTTTTTTTGCCGGCCGAGAAGAAGGGGTGGTTCGGGCCGCTGGGGGGTTCTGGAATTTTTGAGGAGGGCAGCCTTGTTGACGATGCAGTACGGAGTAGTATGACGCCGATCCCCTTTTTTTCTTCGCCCACCAGGCAGATTGACCCCTTTGGGAAAACCAGGCACGGGGTACCGCGTACCTGGGTCGTCGGGCAGCGGCGCAACGGGGGCCGAGTACCGAGTACCGAGTGCCCGAGTGCGGCGTGGCAGGGGCAAGAATGGTTGGGATGGGATTGATGGCACTCGAGGTGAAACGGACAGGAACGGGCTGGCCACATATTCGTGTCGAGTAGCCAAGGAAACCGGCTGCTTGCTCGACGCCTCGGAGTTGCTGGGGGTCCAAGGGGAGATTCTAGGCCCCAATACTCTGTTGTGCTCGACAAGCCAGGGACGCAAGCCGTGCAGGAAAAATCGATGCAGTCTCGCCATGGCCTGGCCGTCCCCGTCCACGGACAGCTCCGCGGGGATGCCCGCTGCCAATTGACGTGTTTATCAGATGGCACGGATGCTACATGTACGAACGGTGACGACTGCGGCTGGAGAGGGCGACGAGGGATCCGTCCAGATGCGTTTTGACGGCAACGAGAAGCGGGCCTTTACAGGAAGAATTGGTTCCATGGTCGTGCAGGGTCTCATTTTCTGGAAATTTTGGAGGGGGCACACGGACAAGTCCCGGACACTCGACGTCCCATCTTGTCTGGCCCCCCGCTGGTGGTGAAGTTTGCCTCTTTGGCAAAACAAGTCCATTTTCCAAATTTCTGAAGAAAAAAAAAAGAAGAAAAAAGAAAAAAAAAAAGATGAGACGGGCCGCGTCCCAGCCTGTCAGGCGCGCGACTGGTCTCACCCAGCATCTTGATGGCCGTGTCAAAAGGCGAGCTGTTGTGATGGTATTACGAACCAGACGGTATTCTAGACCGTGTGATGACGTGCATCTTCTCCAGCTTTGACAGGTCTCGAATTCGCCAAGAGGCCGCCCTTGAGCGTTGAACTAGGAGATGCGACCCCGAAATACGACCGGGGCTGTTTGTGGGACCGTGGGACCGTGGCAACATATTGAACGTGCACGTCACACTTGTGCGCTCTGTGCAACGCGCGAAAGCGCAGAGTGCCTAATTTGACAGAATCACAGAGTTCAAAGGCAAACTGGCTGTGTCGGCCAGTGCGACCAGGTGCTTGCGGCGAGGAGCAGACTTGTGCTCGAGGACGGCGTATTTTGAGAGATTCAATGTTTGCACATTGGCAGCTACTCGACAGCGCTGGCAGTGGCTATTATGTCCATGTCTGTGGCTGATACTCGTGGCGAGTGGTTGTGGTTGTGGCTGTGGCTGGTACGTACTACATACTAGTGAAGCCATGACGGCCTACATCCATTTACGCGCCCATTTACGCGTCTGACGCGCTTTCTGCTAAACCTCACAACCGATACCGAGTACCCTCCAGTGTCTTGCGCTTCACCGAACCAACATTCGATCGACTTTGCCATCCGCAGACCATCCCGGCACTCAGTTTGAACCTGGAATGCCACATTCAATCACGGGCGCAAAGTCGTCTCCAGGTGCCGTCAAGGACGAACCCATGGACGACTCTGGCGTTGCTAGCCGCATGGGCCCGGCCGCCAGTGACGGCGACGACGTTGACATGGACCATGATGCAGATGATGTCGCTCTTGTCAAGAACGACATCAAGCTTACCGATATGGTTGATACCGACGAATCGGACGACGAAGAGTTTCCTAGTTCTGCGCCAGTTAAGCAACCGCCCTCCAGCCCACCAGCAAGGATACCATCGCCAACGTAAGTTGCGAGGCTCTTTTTCGATGTGTTACCCCTGAGTCATTGAATTGAGACCTCGCTGGGTGATGACTGGCGAGCACAAAAAGTATTGACCAGCCCTATACAGTGACATTGGTGCGTTAAAAGCATCCGATCCCGAGGTTATGAGGAGTTTCTACCAACGTCTGTTTCCGTGGCGCCAGCTCTTCCAGTGGCTGAATCATAGCCCAACTCCCACCAACGACTTTGGAAATCGAGAGTTCGCCTTCACTCTCCAAAATGATGCGTACCTGCGATATCAGTCGTTTGCAACAGCTGACCTGTGCGTACAGCACCGCTCTTTGGCATCAACACCCCGCCCTTCCCTGCTTGCCTGTTGCGGTACTAACATGATTCTTCTTGAAGCCTCCGCAAAGACGTCCTCCGTCTCATGCCCTCACGTTTCGAAATCGGCCCCGTGTACTCTACAAATCCGCGAGACCGCAAGATGCTCCGCAACTCATCTGCTTTCAAACCACTCGCCAAGGAACTCTGCTTCGATATCGATTTGACGGACTATGACGATATCCGAACCTGCTGCGACAAGGCCAACATTTGTAACAAGTGCTGGAAGTTCATGACCATGGCTATCAAGGTTGTCGATGTTGCGCTGCGTGAAGACTTTGGCTTCAAGCACATCATGTGGGTGTACTCAGGTCGACGTGGTGCCCACGCTTGGGTATGCGATAAGAAAGTTCGCAGTCTAGACGATCAGAAGAGGAAGGCCATTGCCGGCTATCTTGAGGTTGTCAAGGGAGGAGCGCAAAGTGGCAAGAAGGTCAACGTCCGGAGGCCATTGCACCCTCACTTGGCGTAAGTTTGCACTTTGAAACGGGGTTGTTGTTGTTGTTGTTGTTGTTGGACGAATACTAACAAAGGCCGCAGTCGAAGTCTTGAGATTCTCAAGACCCACTTCCAGGAAGACGTTCTGGAAGTACAAGACCCCTGGGGCACGGAGGAACGATATGAGAAACTCTTGCAGTTACTTCCCGATCGCAACCTGAACGAATCCCTACGTCGTAAATGGGATGCCGCACCTGGAAGAGCTTCAGTATCCAAATGGGCTGACATTGACGCTCTGGCCAAGACTGGCGCCAGCAAGAACCTGGATGCACGGGCGCTCCTTGAAGCCAAGCAAGATATTGTCCTTGAATATACCTACCCACGACTCGATATCGAAGTTAGCAAGAAACTCAACCATTTGCTCAAGAGTCCCTTCGTAGTGCATCCCGGCACCGGCCGTGTCTGTGTGCCAATTGACACGAGAGAACTCGAGGATTTCGACCCCTTGGCAGTTCCTACCGTCCAGGAACTTCTAGGGGAGATTGATTCTTGGAAAGGAGACGACGGCGCCGCGAGCCAGGACGACAATGGCAAAGGTATCTCGGATTGGGAAAAGACGAGCCTCAAACCATATGTCGAATATTTCCGGACATTTGTCAACGGAATCATGAAGGACGAAAGAGATGTGCGGACAAAGAGGGAGCGGGAGGACGTGATGGATTTCTAACGTTGAACAAATAGATGAAGCATGCGTTGTCGGACATGAAATGAAGCCTTCCACGAGGGTCATGCATGATGCATTTCAGTAAAGGTATTTATCCATTGGCCTTTTGTTTTGGGATATAACTATAATGAACATGTCTGAAAATTGGCTGGCGTAACCACGAGTCCAATAAATAACACGTATATACCTGGACCTTTTTGTGTCGTTCCCAGCTCTACTTTGGGTCTTGACTATTGCTGCCCTCGGTCTCGTCCTCTCCGTTCTTGTCTTTATCCTCTCCGCTCTTTTTTCCGTCCTCTTTGTCCTCCTCTCCGTTCTTCTCTCCACCCTCTTTGTTCTCCTCTCCGTCCTCCCCCTGATCTCCTTGATCCCCGTCTTCACCGCCATTGCCCGTCTTATCCTCATCCCCGTCTGCAATCATCTCAAAACCTTTTCTTTTCGGAATGACACGCATAAACGCCTCGGCCCAGTCCTCGCACTCGAGCCACCGCAACATAATCTCCACGACGTGGTTCGTGGCGAGAATCTGCCGCGTCCGCAGCTTCATGTACTGCCCTATCGGCAGCCTCGCCGTGCGAATGCCCCTTTCCACGGCTCGTCTGTAACACAGCCCCTTTTCGCGGTTCTTGTCCACCAGCCCGCCGATGACATAGCTCGTGTTTGGCTCCAGCCTCTCCAGCGTGTAGGGCGACTCGGACGTCAGATAGACCACGTCGGCGTGCTCGGCGTCGAGCTCGGGCACCGGCCCGGGCAGGGGGAACGGCTCCCTCTCGTCCTTTTCCCACCTGTTGGCCGCCGCCGCGTCGGCACTCCTCTGCAGAGAGTCTGCCATCTCGCCGCCCTCGGCGGACCTCATGCCCTCCCGCGCCCGCGCCGCCGCGGCCAAGAAGTCGCCCTCCTCCAGGCTGACGCCCTTCCAGTGGGCGTGCTGGTTCTCCATGGCCGTCTCGAAGCGCTCCCTCAGCTTGCCCCGCCACCCGCTGATCCAGAGGTGCGCCTTGTACTTGAAGTTGCGGTTCTCCGAGTAGCACCGCGTCACCTGGCTCGACAGCGAGACGCGCTCCTTGTCCGTCATGTAGGCCTCGAAGTCGCAGTCCAGGATGAGCGAGACGGGGACGAGCCGCGCCGGCGCGCGCTTGGCAAACAGCACGGCAGGGTCGGCTCCCTGGGCCAGCAGCTCTGCTCGCTCCTCGCGGCGCCGGGCCTTGCTGGCCACGCGCTTCTCTCGCCGGCGTCGCTTGCGGTCCTCCCGCCCGTCCTCCCACTCTTGCGCGCGGCGGAGGCGCTTGAGCGCGTTTTTGGACATGGGCGCCGCTGGCTCTGCATTTTCTGCTCCGGCTGTGCTTGTTTGGGCTGCTGCTGGTGTCGCGGTGGTGGTTTCTTGGGGTTGTTGCTGGTCGGCTTGCGCCGTCTGGCCGCTGGTAGTACTGGCTTCGGCAATCTCCATTTGATGTCTTTTTTTTTCTTCTTCTTTTGATAGAATGCCTCTGTTAATATCTGGTGAACTTACGGGTTTCTGCTGGATGTAGTTTCTGGGCTATGCGAATGTTTAATAGTGGACTCTTAAGGTATGTTCACTCGTCGATGAGTTGTGACTTATATGGAATGGCCCAAAAGAAAAATTTTGCTGCTTCACGCAGAAGCTTGCTCCGGGATTGATCAACAGGATCGACATGAATGACGGGCCTGTAACAAGAAATTCATATGGCAACTTACAAGAAAAGCCTGCCTCAAAATATGAATTTTGCCTGTGTTGAGCCCAATCGCGTGCTGAGCTCACTCACTCACTCACTCACTCACTTGTCGTGTGAGCACAGGAAGAGTAAATTGTTAGTGAGCCTCAGCTTGACCAGTCCTAACCATCCCAGCTAAAAGCGGGGACTCTGGCACCCAAGCTCCGACCCAGCCAATCTGCATCGTTCAATTGCTCACAAATCACGTGAAGCCATCGCCTTCACCCCAGATCCCGTCTTGACCAGCCTGCGTACAACCAGCTTTCAAACAGCTCCTCATCAAACCATCGCAGCCCGGCGCCATGGATCACCACTCGAGCCCGAGCCACCAGGCTCCGCTGGAGTCTGACAAGCCCTACGCTCCTCACGATGTCCTCGACGAGACGGCCAAGACCGCCGTGGTCGGTCTGGGAGGCGGCTTCTTCCTCGCGGCCATTCGCAACGCCATGTCGAAGCGCAACGTCGGCGCCCTGGGAGTATTTACCCGCGGCGCCCCCATTATCGGAATCTGCGGTATGAATTGCCCCCGCTGACCGGCCAGCCTGTCACTGCAATTGGCAACTGGCAATGCGGCGAGCTCTCAAAATTCGCGAGACTAACGGGTTGGTTGTTTGTGTGTTGCAGCTGCCGGCCCCGCCGCATACGCTTTCTTCTCCAGAACCATGATGAACCTGCGCGAAAAGGAGGACGCATGGTCCGCCGCCTTTGGCGGTTTCATGTGTGGTGGTGTCTTGGGCCTTCCCTGTACGTCGAAACATCTACAATAGACACGCACACCGCGAATGACAAGTCATCTAACCAAGCCGTGGGTTGAAAACAATACAGCTCGGCGAATGCCCGTCGTCGTGGGTCTAGGCAGTGCCGTGGGCGCCATCCAAGGCGCACTGTACTTCCTCGGTGGCCGCATTGACTCTTTCAAAAAGGAGTCTGACGAGTTCGAGCGCAAGGAGAGGATCAGAAGGACGACCAGGCTACCCGTGGAGCAGACTGTTGCCGAGATTGGCGAGGGACGAGGTACGCGCCGACTTGGGTAGCCCTTTCAAGTTTTTTTTTTGTTCTATGGCCTGCTAATCATGACCGCAATAGGCATTCAGCCTCCTGGATATGAGGAGCGGAGACGCGAGCGCATCAAGGAGACGTACGGATTCGAGATCAACCCCGTCAAGGCTACCGTGGAGGGCAGCCAATAAAGAAGACATGTATAGCTGAGAAGGAAACACGCGCCCGTCAGAGAAAATGTATATACCTCTTCCGGGGGCGGGGGGAAGAGATGTCATTACTAGAGAAATGGAGTTTCTTTGTTTTGTGTCAAGCACGTCAAAATGAGCTTCCCTAATACGATGTGACTGTGGTGCTGTCGTTGGGTTTGAATTAAGATAACCTGTAGTAATGGTATTTATTGCGGAAGAAGACGACACGGCATTGGGGTGCGGTGCTTGCCTCTTCCAAAGATGACCATGGCTTAGTTTGCTGTTTATACTCCTCGGCATGGCAATACCCAGCCAGACGTGTTACCGTTTCTGATCCGTGCACACATGTCTAGAGAACCAGCATCCGGCTGAACACTAGAGCCGGGGGGCAGTTGACACAAGTCACAACACAGAAGCGTGCCCGTAATATATCAATTTATTTTGTTTACTGTGTACCCATCCTTCTACATGCCCAAATATAAACCCCCCAAACTACCAACGCCTCGACCAACGAAACCGAATATTGTACAAGCCCAAAACCTATCTCGCCTGGAGCATTACCCGTGCCACTCACACTCACACTCAGACCTTTGATTACAGAGCCTTAACGGATTGAAAGAACGGGTTCGCCAGTAGCTTCGAATCAGCAGCCACAAGCTCCTTCAGCTTGGAGACCTTCTCTTCCTGGCTCATCTCTCCCTTGCCGACCTGCTCCTTCCACTGTATCAATAGCTGCTTGAGCATTGCGCTGCCCTCTTCAACATCTTCCTTGCTGTAAGCCAGTGCATTGTCCTCATGCTTTGTTGTAAAGTCTTCCAGCTCATCGGCCTTACGCTTCGCCATGCGGACCACCTTGTCCGGAAAGCGAACCAACTCCGCGACGTGAATACCGAAACTCTGGTCGCAGATACCGGGCTCTACCTTGTACAACAGCGTGACTTCGCGCTTGCTATTGTCCTTGCCTGTGCCGCTGATGTGTGCTGTGACGTGGAGGTTGCGCACCTGGGGATATTGATCTGCCAGGGCCGTCAGTTCATGGAAGTGAGTTGCAAACATGGCAAAGCAGCCGATTTCCTTGACAATGTGTTCTGAAATGGCCCACGCCAGCCCAAAGCCGTCGTATGTCGATGTGCCTCGTCCAAGCTCATCAATAATGATCAAGGACTCCTTTGTGGCGGATTTTAGAATATTTGCCGTTTCTAGCATCTCGGCCATGAATGTAGAGACACCCTTTAGCTGTGAGTCACTGGCGCCAACGCGAGCAAGAATGGAATCAAAGATGGTGAGCTCTGCCTCGGCGCAAGGTACAAAGCAGCCAATCTGGGCCATGAGCGCAATGACACCAGCCTGGCGGATGTAGGTAGATTTGCCGCCCATGTTGGGGCCAGTGATGATCAAGAAGGACGACTTGTCTCTGGTAAACTCGAGGTCGTTGGTGATGAATTGTACATCATCCTGCAGCTCCATGCAGGGATGGCGGGCACCGATTAACCGGGTTTGGCCTTCACCTCGGGTGTGAATCTTGGGCCGGACATATGCCTCTGGGGCATGGACGGAGCAATGGGCGAGCGAAACAATCACATCAAGGTGAGCCAGGACTCCGGCAAGGCGCTCGAGAACGGGGCAGTATGACGATGCAACATTGACAACCTCGTTGACCAGACTGCTCTGGGTTCTGTTGTAATTCTGAGATAGCTGATCGTACTCCCGTCGGTAAGACTGCATCTTTTTTGTGGTGAAGTAGACGCCGTTCTTTTGTGTAGAGCATTCTTGATAACTTGACTTGTTTCGAATACAGCCGGCTTCTTGCCTGGTCAATCGCATGCAAACTCCATGTACCTTGTGGCTAGTCTCTAGGAATATCTTCTTGTCTGCTTCCTGACCTAGGTCCCGCGCAGCCTCATGAAATTCTGCTCGAATGTCACGGTCGAGCTGATCGAGCTTCTTGCGAATAGTTTGCAGGCCCTGATCGTACTCGGATTTGATAATGTATTCATGCCTGTCGAGGGCATCCAGATCAACTGTCTGTTCCACCATGTCTTGCAATTTGCCGAGATTATCAGAAAGCTCGCGCAACTTGGTCGTGTACGCTATATCAAGAGGATCTCGATAAGCCTCATCCATGACCCCTTCAAAAGTGCCAATGAATCCAGGAAGTCGAATCACAACCTGGTACGCACGAACGACATCTTCCAAGTTTGCCTTGCCTCGCTGAAACCTCTTTGATAGGCGATAGAGGTCCGGCACGGAGCGAAGATGTTCTTCCTGCATCGTTTGTCTCAGCTCAGTGTCATTGAAGAATGCCTCCACTAGCTGTTGGCGCTTCTCAATCTCGTCCTTGTCCATCAGGGGCTGCTTCAACCATTGAGCGAGCAAGCGGCTACCCACTGGCGTCTTGCAATGATTGAGGACGCCGTAAATGCTCATAGTCTTTGACCCGTCCCGTGGACCAGGCATCAAATTAAGGGCTTTCAAAGCCGCTGCATCCAGCTTCATGAACTGTGCGAGGTCGTGCTGATAGAGGTGATACTGCCCAAAGTTTGAAGGGTCTTGCAGAACTCCGAGATATTTTATTAATGAGGCAGCGGACCCCATTGCAAGCTTCAGATCAGTCTGGGGGAGGAGATTCACCGACTTATCGTCCTTCAGCAAACGAGCGAGGTCCTGCTCGATATCTCGTGTACCAAAATCCCCCGCAGGACGTTCTGCAATAGCGACTCCGCAGTTGTCAATGATTTGTTTGAGTTTAGCTAATTCGGGGTCCTTATCCTTGTCGCCTTTATCGAGCTGGATGACACATTCCCGAACGCCCAGTTGGATGAGTAAGGACTCAAAGTTGGAGTAGAGATCGTTGTCTAGGAACTCGCTGACGCCAAGTTCTCTCACACTGGCATCTGCAAAACACACGCCGACATTCCTTGCCTCGGAAGCTTTCGCTGAAATCTTGACTGCTATGATCATGGGCGCCGATTCGATTTGACCGCCAAGGTCATCCTCGATGTCTTGCAGATTGCCGGGGGAAGCCTGTTTGACGCATTTCCAGTTCATCCGGCCACTCGGGCTCTCCCAGATTTCAATGCGCTTGCCCAGCTTGAACAAAGCTTCTCTGAGAAACTGACGAAACACGGTAACGGTCATTGTTACGGATGGGAGCCCGGTGTGGTCGTTTCGGCCGAGTTGGCGGAGAACGGATGTCGTTTTGTAAACCTGGCTGACATTAGCACACCAGTGGCTGAGGAGAGTCGAACGCAGAGAATTACCGTCTTCGCGATGAACGAGGCATTGTCACCATGCGCAGTATACCAGTCGCCCCGGTCAAATATTCTGATAGTGTCCTCCCCTACATCGGGAAGTGACTTGTAGAAACGAATGAAGCCGCCCTCGTCGTCGAGCTAAGTCGAGTCGAGTCGAGTCGCGAGTCAGCGAATAAATACAAAGAAAGTCAACACAGAAGTCGTCGTTTTTTTGCAGGTGCTCACCTTTAATTCGGGTCTTGAAGCCATAGTGCAGAATTCTTCCTCGTTGGACCTCACACACCTTGAACCAAAGGACGGGCAATGACGGAGTTGTGAAAGTCAAGTCGCGTCGCCAATCCCACTGAGCTTGGGAGACGCGTTTTTGGGGGATTTCAATTAAAGTGTCTGTGCCAGCGCGACCCGCTAATTTCCCAACATTGAAGTTGCTGGTTGGGGTTGGGAGCTCTTGCAACCGGTGGCTAACCGTGGCTGACGGTGGCTGACCACCACCATGTCGTGTGGCCAGCAGGCCAACTCAGGGACGGAAAGCATCTACATGCACTCCTTAACTACCAGCACCAAGGACTCTCCGCAGAATTGCATTGTCTGCAAAAAACTTGTAAATACGGAGGCCTCGCGAACCCTATGCCTCCTCCAGCATATTGTACTCAGGATTGCACTTATCGATGTCTTTGATGCACACCGCACCCAAAACCGCCACTCCACACTCCACAGAAGAAGTCAACTGGTACTTTGGCCTCACGAGCGACGAACACCGATGCAGTATCAGCGAGAGAGCAGCAGGTGAAGGTCCAGAACTTTAAACGACACCTATACTGAATTTACGAGGAGGCTAACTAACCGATTCCAAGCGTAGTCATGGTCTGATAGACCGGCCGGACCATGGCCGTGGCTGATGACGGCCTGCCCTTGTCCATCCCGTCAATTCCTGCATGAGATGACACCCCATGCAATGTTTTACGCCTCGGGATGATGATGGGTAACCCTTGTGCACACAATGTCACGCTATGGAAAGCACTTTTGTTGCCAAATACCTGCAACCTGTGTGCTAGTGGACGGTTCATCTCAGCTCGGGTGCACAGCGGTGTGCTTACACACATGATGAACAAGGCTCCGTGACTATATTGCAGACTGCAAACGCGCCAAGGACTCTGGATGGCCGAATCGTCTATAGAATTGGCCACTATTCGGACAAATCCAGGCAGGCCACAACAAGGGGCTTATTCCCGTCAGTTGCCGCTCGGCTACGGAGTACTACCTATGTGCATACATGCGTACATACATACATACTACATACACTTCGCACCCAAGAGTCAAGACCCATCCTATCGCAAGGTCACGCTCCTGGCACGACACATGGGACACCTGGGCGGACAACTTTATGGTTAATATAGTCTTGGCAGATCGGCCTTCTGTCATAATGAAAATGGCGTTGCCCCTTCTGGACGCCTCCGCGCCGGCATCAAACCCGAGGGCTTTCATCACCAACGAACGTAAAGGCAACCTTGATTACTATGACCAATGTCGAGGTCAGAATGCAATAACAGCGCATGTAAACCGCGAGGTAGCTGGTCTTGGCAACAAGGATCGTCCATACCATCAAGGTGCTGCCGCCCCTCCGCCAACCATTGTATCCATCAAGGTTCACCATCGTCGTCAAGCTGATCCCAGCCGCCCAAAGCGTCAGAGCCAAGGCCGAATTTTTTTTCCCTAGTGCTGCTCGACAACATGGGCTGTGCATCGAGATGGAGGCACAAGGGCATGCGTGGGGTGGGTATTACTGTAGCTGAATCAATCTTTTCCCCCTTCAAGTTCGGCCACCAAGTGACTTTTGTGGATTGGCCTCGCGGTTCATCGATACTTTATTATAACTGTATAGCCCAAGCTTAAATGCCCCAAGTCGTCCACGGCTTCTGGCTATCCGGCCCTAGCATCACCCATACATACACCGGCTCCGAAATCTGCCAACGTTTGGCGTGGCTAATGAAGCTTAAGTTGCAAGCTTAAATCTTGTCGAGTTGCAGCAACACCAACCAACCAACCGTACGGAGTACGTGCCTTCGACTACTTAAAGAAGCAGCCTGCCTTGCCTCTCTGCAAACAACAGTCACGGATTTCGACGACAACTCGCCGCGCTCTTTCCTCTTTCCTCTTTCTTTGCACAATCTAATCACCTCGACAATCATAAAATATTTCAATCATGCACGTATCCTCCTCACTGGCCCGACTGGCCCTCTTGGGCGCCGCAACCGCAAACAACATCTATCCACGACAGACCGCTGCGCCGTCTCCTACAAGTGCGGCGGCACCACAGATTACCGCTGTTACCGACTGCCATCTTCACGGATCCCAAGTGTACGTACGCCCTGGAGGAACCTGGTCCGTCATGGAAGCGCATTCAACTCACAAGTATCATGTTGTAGATTCTGTCTGGCGGGAGCAACCGAATATCTCGTCCACACCACGCCCACCCAGACCACAGACATTCCTGCCCAATTTACAGGATGTCACAGCCATGGCGCTGAAACGTATTTTTGATTCTATCCTCTTAGCAGCTGTATTTCTCTGTGTATGCTGACAGCATTGACAGGTTCTGCATCGCCCCCAACGGAGACGATGTCCAAGTCAACGTCCCCGGTGCCGGAGGCGACACCCATCAAGGAGGAGACCAACATGGCTCCGGTTCCAAAGACAGCGGCCACCAGCACTGTCATTTCCACGCCGGCGTAGAGTACGTCACATCTCGGCCCCTTTTCAGACCTCCACCCCGTCTTCAACTCGGCTAACTGTTCATTAGACACTGCGTAGGCGGCGACGAAAGTGAGAACGCCGCGCCAAAATGCGATACCACTCCCAGGGATTACAACGTTGGCCTGCGAGTCGGCCTGCTCTTCGTCATAATGGCCTCGAGTGCCTTGGGTACGCTCCTAAACTCCACCCAGGTGACAAAACATACACGACATGCACTAACGAAAAACCAGGTGTATTTGGTCCCATCTTCCTACACAAAGTCCTACCCAGGAGACTCTCCACAATCTTTACGCTGCTCAAACAATTCGGTACCGGCATCATCATCTCAACAGCCTTTGTTCATGTGAGCCCCCCTCCCCCAGCCAACTCTTCCTACAACACCGAGAGCAGAACCTAACTTTTTTCTTTCTCAGCTCTTCACCCACGCCTCCCTCATGTTCGGCAACAAGTGCATCGGCGAACTGGGCTACGAAGGAACCACAGCCGCCATCCTCATGGCCGGCATTTTCCTCTCCTTCTTGGTCGAATACATTGGTCAGCGGATCGTCCTTGCCAAGACCAGGTCCACTGCCTTGTTGACTAGAGAGAAACAAGCAGAGGCCTTGTTGTCCACCGAGGTGGTGAGCATCTTGGTCATGGAGGCGGGAATCCTGTTCCATTCTTTGCGTGAGAAACCTTTGCCCCCTCTATTCCTATTACCGGCATCGTGCACAAATATTTGTATTATGGCTTGTTAACCTCTTGATCAGTTATCGGGTTGACTCTTGTCGTCGCTGGAGATTCCTTCTTCATTACCTTGTTCATTGTCATTCTTTTCCACCAAGTCTTCGAAGGCCTGGCGCTCGGAACCCGAATTGCCACGATTGGAAGTTCCACCGATGTCCACCTCCTGCCTCCCGCCGTCAACCACTCTGGCAGAGCCGTCGAAAATGATACGGACAAGTCAGTTAATTCTCCGACTGAGGAGACAGCAGACGCCTCCTCGACTTTTGAGCGCCCTACATTGTCCATGAAGAAGAAACTCGGTCTTGCTTCCCTCTTCGCATTCGTTACGCCCATTGGCATGGCCATCGGCATTGGTGTCCTGCAAAAGTTCAATGGCAACGACAGATCAACCCTCCTTGCAATCGGCACCCTGGACGCCCTTTCGGCCGGCATCTTGGTTTGGACTGGCGTTGTGGAAATGTGGGCAGCTGACTGGATGACCGGCTCTCATGGTCACAAAGCCGAGTTGGCTGATGCAGATATGCTTACCGTCGGCCTTGGTGTATTTGGTCTCGTGGCTGGTATGGTGCTGATGAGCTTCCTGGGCAAGTGGGCGTAGACTACGCATAGTTTTCTTTTCTGGCTTATTGTTAAAATGATGTCGACCGAAATCATCGGCGAAAGTAACACCCCAAAAAACGCATTCGATTTCCCGAGCATGCAAAGATTGTTTGCAACCTTAAAGTTTGCAACCTTAAAAATTGGTATTATCCTTATGACGGAGGAAAAAGCTCGCTATCTGGCATGCCATCTAGTAGAGAAAGTAGCTTATAGCTTATAACAACAGGAAGTTATTTTCCATGAGTACATTTGACAGATGGATAACATCTGTTATAACATTGTGAAAGTCGTTTCTCTGCGGTTTATTCCTCTGCACTAGTTTCTGTTCATCATTTTAGTAATAGTAGAATTGGTCGCATTTCGTGGCAGTACTTGGATTGTGTGTCTATCCAAGTCTACAACATCCCAGTGATCCGATATTTTCGGGTTCCCGTATGGCCGCAAAGCAGCAATGCGCATGCTAATAAAAATCGTTAGCTAAATCTTCTTTACACGACTGAACAAAGTATTCTTGTTTTTTTACGTGTAGTTGCCTGGAGATATCTGTGTTCCGTTTGACAATTTTCCGAACCACCAATATCGCTGATATCCTCGAGGTATTCGAGTCAGGGGGAATGAAACAGTGTCATTTATGTCGACATCTGACGCATCGAACCATAAGAACTTGTCTGAATCACGCACGGAAGTAGCAGACCCGATATATTGTTTTTTTCCGATTTCGAGAGGGTATCGCCATTGTGATTCAGTCCAACCAGCTTCGAAAATCTGGTCCAAGATTAGTACAGCCCACCTATAAGACGCATAAGGTTTCAAATTTAACTTACATCCCAGCGGAGATGGAAACAAGGGTAGCTGAGTCGACTGGATACATCTGCAAAGTCGCTAGGCGTTTTTGCAGGGTCAAAAGACCACCTGTAGTGATGACATTAGTGTATGCAGACAGTAAAGGCGATCATTGTTCACAAACGTAGCACCGCCGTGCCAACCATCTATCATAGGTGCGCCATCGAACATCGTGTCAAATGCTTTCTCGGTATCATAAGCAGCCCCTGCCACAAGTTATCAGTTACCTAGATTCTAGAAGGTGTATACAATAAAATCTAGTGGTTACCTCCGTACGGAATGCATAGCTGCTCGCCATTGTTGCCTTTCATCCATATTTTGCCACTGTATAATGGAAGCATGTCATCGTCGGCCCCAGTCGGCAGCTCAAATCTAACTCTACATGGAGGAAAAATCAGCCTCACCTGACTAGTCTTTAACAGGACTTGCCTACCTGAATGTCTTGGCCTGACCAGAGTGAAGGGTCGTGTCTGGAGGGAGAGAAACGCCTGGCACAATTCTGAGAGGCTGTAGTTGGGATAAAGGGCGAATATCGCTGACTCCATCATATATTTCTACTCCTGGGAGAGACTCGTGTTCAAACGTGTATTTAACTGTTTGGTTTGCGTTGTTCGTTATTTCAATATCCCACTCAGCTTGGAACAACTCGGTATCGAGAAGCGAGATGGGTTCAAATGAAACCTGCGTGGTATAATTCAATATCTTCCAGGCGTCCACTAGCCCCGTCCCGACCTGGAAAGGGGGCGCAGATTCGTTGAGAACAACCTCGCCTGCACTCCAAGCAACATTTCGACCACTTGCAACAATTCTTTGAGCCAGGCTTTTTGCAAAACTTGGGCCATGGAGCTCTCTACCGCCATGGTGTGCGATATATAAAGCTGCGATGCCAGCGATGTAAGGTGCCGCCATAGACGATCCACTGTCGGTCTCAAATCCTTGGTCAAGATAAGTACTGAGAATATTGTACCCAGGTGCCCCGATGTCTGGTTTCATGATGAGTTCGTTTGTTGGCCCCCAAGAAGTAAAGTATGCGGCAATTGGTCTATGCTGTGAATCTGAGTCTGATAGTAGGGGATTGCCAGTGGCATTAATGGCTGCCACGGAGACGACGTGGCGCCCGTTCGATCCAACTCCAGAATAAAACGGCCCTCTTGTTCCCTCATTTCCTGCTGCGATAGATACAAATACTCCGCGTTCAACAATTCGGCTGGCAACCAAAGCCCACGGACTATCGATGAATCCGCCGGGTCGGTTGACGCTGGCTGTAATTACATCGGCCTGTCACGAGTCAATTTGAATCCTGAAGGAGGGAGAAGAATAACATACGCCGGCAGTATATGCGTCACAGAAGGCTTGTATAAGGACGTCTTCGGTTGTATCTGATGGGGTAGGCGCCTGTGGTTCCTGTAAGCTGTAAGCTTTCTAGGGAACATGTCTGACATACATCTGAGAAGACCTTGAATATCAAGAGTTCTGCGCCAGGGGCCACCCCAGTAAACCTGTTTCGAAAACTATCAGCAATATTCGCCGGGGGGTAGTTGGCTATAATTATAACTAGCCATTCGTTTTCACCCGCTATTATTCCAGCGACGTGAGTCCCATGCCCTTTATAGTCCATGGGATTATTATCCGGCTTCTTAGGGCGAGTCCGCTCAGAACGAGAATTCCCTGTAAAGGCTGAGTCAAGGGCTCTGCATTGACGAGGGTGGGACTATGAGAGTACATTCTGGTCCTACAAGATCATATCCTCCGGCTACCTTGCATCCGGGGCCAAAACAGCCGCCAAGCTATAGGAGTCAGTAGACCAGTACAGTCATATTCTTGATTCTCAGGCACGAACCGCCAGGTGGGAATAGTCGATTCCGGTGTCCACAACCGCGACTTTGACGCCTTTTCCTCTCATTCCAGCCTCGTGAAGCTTGTCTACCCCGGTCCAATGGTGAACTGAGTAGTTCACTAGTCTATTTTCGTTGATTTCATTGGTGACATCTGGCGAGCGAGGGGTTGACAGCGTTGTGACAGGCCACACATTGGCTACACCAGGAATGGCTTGGATGAGATCAATGTTTTCAGCATATGTGGTAACCGTGGCTCCGGTAAAAATGTCTTCGCACTCAAATTGCTTATGATCACCTGCATGTAGATTATCGAAAAGTCGAGATAAGAACTGTGGGGAGTCTCCCTGATACATGAGGTTAGTACCTGAAGGACGACGGAGAATGCAGAGTTGTATTGGATACCCCGATAGTTTCGACGATGTACTTTTGTACTATCCCGTTGCCCGGTGCACCATTCGAGTTTGTCGACAGTGACCAGGCCAGTAGGTTGGTGATAGCCGCTGCAGCATTAGATAGAATGCCCGCTGCTAGCACATGAAGCACAGAGGGAACCAGCATTTTGGCTCGATGAGGGGGATCGTGAGGTATGTCTCGGGTAAACAGCTTCGTATTGTCAAGTCTGATTAGTTTGAACAAGGGATGAACTTGGAAAGAAGCTAATTAGCACCCTATTAACTGAGAGTTCGTCGCCGAGGCTTTGGGCGTTCATCTGTGCGGGACTTCAAGGAACAATGGCGGTTGCAAATGAAGCAGCAAGATGAGTGATGATCTAATACACGGCCACGACTGCCTAGAAAGATTTGTTTGAATTCGCTTCATGGCTCTTGTCCGCTTCGGCTAGATCACGCCAGGTCGCTACTATTTAGCTCTCCCATTGGTTCATATGGGGAGAGAAATCACAAGAGGAAGGAACGGGTCATACAAGCCTCTGTGCCCAGGGAGATGATACCAACCCAAGATGCAAACATGCAACATTTGTTGGCGATATTGACGAGGACGGACTGAGCCATGACAAGCTTGAGAAGACAACATGGTTTTGACATGACCTCGTCGCAAGACTCCACGCAAACGGGATGCCACCTTGGCAGATAATCATCGCTTTTCAACGAGACAAACACACGGGACAATTAGCCGAAGGGGCGTTGCTTCGATTGAAAAAATATGTTCCGCACAATGGCTAATGAGGTCGACAGGTCTTCTGTCTCAAAGAAGAAACAGGCAAATAAATGAACCACACTTGATGGTCCTCTTCCACGACTAGTCTGCAGATACCAACTTGCAGCCAGAGGTGTCGTGCGGATCATCTCACAAGAAGCCTCCCTGACTAGCGGATTGGAAGAAGAGATCAAGGGAAAGCGGGTAATCGTTCCAGAATGCTGATTGAGTGGATGAGCTGGATCAAGCAACTTTACGAATCTTGCCCAAGTGGGTACAGGTGGATGGCATACAGAAACTACGTGAACGTAGGAGCTGGCGCCATTGTTTCCGAGATTATTGGTTGGGTTACACGGGTGAACGAAAGAACAAGTCATGTACACCCACTGTATGCACCACCGTTTAGTGTGACGGTGAGTGTTAGGGAGTATCCGACAATACCGGTTTGGCTGTTGATGACCCAAGCGCGACGAGAGGACGACACGACCTGAGGCGGTTGGCGGTCCACGGTTGTCGACATGCAGAGTAGCACCGTGAGATGAGCCAATCTAACGCAAAGGCTTGTCCTCAACAAGCAACATGGGCGGGAGAAACGGTCAACGGACTACGAAAGACGACTTGACCGAATTGTACCCCCCACACGATCGTTGGTGCTGCATGCGCTTCCGCATTTCGTACCTGCGCTAAACTTTCAAGGTTGTACGGAAGTACGTACGTGCTAGGTAGACTTTGAATATTCGAAAGCAGTCACCAGTCGGGCAGCCAGTGGCTGCTTCAAAGTGGTGCATAGGCATCACTCATGACAATTGATGCGAAGTCGGCACGAGACGTGTTCCGATCTGGGCAGTTGAAGCATCGATACGACGGGTTCCGTACAAAACTCTCTTTCGCATCAACTCGACTAATAATCATCTGCCATAAGGCGTTGCTTTCATTTCCCCATTTTGACCTCCGCCATGATCGGCGCACGGAAACTCCAATGACGATCCACGGTTGAGAAATGAGACATCATCAGCGCCGCCAGGGCTTGACGCCGGGCCCGTAGCACCGAACGCACAGACTAGCTTGGAATATTCAAAGATGGGGAGCCGAATAATTAATTGTACATGCACAGCAAACCGTCATGGATAGGGGGGTTCTCGATGGTGAGCATTGGAGAATCAACTAGGTAGAGACAAGCAAGAAACGCCGAACGGTCCAGAGCAACAGGTTGGCACATTTGGATACAAATGTTGGATACAAATGACTAAGTTACCTGCAGCTTGCATTGCGAGAAATCCATATCAGCCTGCATGTGCTTGCGCCAGCCGATACTCCGTACCAAGGACTCTACCGCCACGCCACCAAGCTGGGTCTTTTCACTGGTGGGCATCACTATAACCACTTGCGCACCTAGGCATACTCCGTACACTATGCCAGGCTCACCAGTTGGCCCGGTACTCCAGACCGAGTACTAGTACGGAGCATTCCGCCAGCCAGCCAACAACATGCTGTGTTTTTAATCTACTAATGACTTGGTTAGTAGTATTGACTGTACTGAGGATCTGACTGGGTGCCTGCCTGTCGCGAGGAGGTAACCCTGTTGCCGTGTTGCCATGTCGCCGTGGTGCCAGATATTACTTGAATTAAATCCTGGGGTGGTAGGGAATACTAGTGGTACACTCCGTATTCTGTGGTGCTGGGCACGCGGTGGGCGCATGGATAACACCGACATCTGGACGTCTCTGATACAGGAACCACACCACTCAGCTCTTAGCACCGTTAACCATTTATTGCCCCTGCCAGCGGCAGCCGGCCCCCCAGTCTATTCTGAGGGTTGATTCCTGCAACCAGTCAAAACAGCCAGCCAATTACGTTGCCCGACCCCCAGACCCAGACACCCGAAATGGACCCAGCAGCCATGTTGCCCAAAGTTGCCAATCATCCAGGCCACTAAGCTAAAAGCATCCCCTGTTGCGCATCCACCGTCCATCCACTCACTCCCAGTCAGTCCATGTCGACATCTGGACCTTCTCCCGCTCGACTGCTACTTCGTCGTGTCGTCCATGTCCGTCCCTCCTTTTCGCTATCACTCTCACCAGTTACCCCTGCACTGATTGTGCTCTCGCTCTCTTTTCCTTTGCTATCGTTCCTCTTGGGCCAAGATTGGGATACTCCTGGTGAATCCCTACATCGAATTGCTCTCAGTACACTCTCGTTTTGAAATCACAAAACCGGTCAAGCAGCCTCGTAACCGCCAAATTAGTACCAGCTCCTCTCGAGGCGCGCACCCTTCCTTTTTATATCCTCATTCGGCGGAACTACTACTCAGTCTTTAATCTCGACGGCGGCTTCAACTTCTGTCCACCCCCGTACTCCCTATCTGCCTTCTCTTGGTGGCCACTTGCGCAGTCGAAACAGCTCCAATCGGCTTCTTCCAACTGAGGACGTTCATTTCCTCTTCTTCTCCGACCAGTTACTTCGCTCTACCCTTCACCCATCATGGGCCAAAGCCTCATCGACAGAATCCAGGCCAAACTGGAGCTCTTCCGCCTCGAGCAGCGATATACCCGCCGTCGCAATCGTCGATCTACCTTCCAGTCGAATGCAATCTACGTTGACGGCGAATACGTCTACCAAACGCCAAACACCACTGGCTCGTCCACAGATTCCAGCAACGATCATGTAGACGCACTCCACGGTGAAATGGTATCGCCCGGCAAAAATATGCCCGTCACTACTTTCCCCCCCGAGCCCCGCCCGGAAATCTCCATGCCTGAACGCAAAAAGTTGAGCCGATTCAGTTCCATCCCCAGCCTCGGCAGTGTTTTCGGATCCAAGGAAAGACCGCGAGTTGTCGAGCGACGCACCAGCATGATCAGATGATGTTCCAACTTGCTTCTTGTGTGTATAGTTGTTTAACATGGCCTGATATGAGATGCGCCCTTTGCAAGGATACATCCTTGAAACCCTCGATCCAAGGGCCCGCCACGTTGAGAGAGCATGGCGGAAATCAACGAGATGGTTTCCAGGTCCGCAAGGAGGGAGGGCAAAGGAAGAGCAAAGAATATGTCTAATGGATCTCTCCCGTCGCGAGGAAATAACACGGGTGCGACTCTTTCACGAATTACCTCGTCATGCCTAGTTCAGCGTTCGTCATCAACCTCGTTATTTTTTAATTTTTTTTTTTTTTGGGGGGGGGGGGGGGGGGGGGGGTTCATGGGTTACGGCCTCATTGGTTCTGAGGTTTCGTCTCCAGGGAGTTGGGTACATCCAAAAAGCACTGGCCATCGGGCACGTCGAGTCTCGACGGCTTCATATTGGAGCTCTTGGGCGTGGTTTTGCCGTACATGCTTGTAGAGCGTATTTTGGTTTTTTTTTTAAACCACGGGCTTCCACTTGTACATAGATTTGTCTGGATGAAAATGTTGGCACTTTTTTTTCTTCTACATGTGCGCTCTGTTCCTTCAGAGGGCCGAAGCTGTAATCAAGTCCCCTCCTCCCCGTGGACTGGGGGAATCAATTGCACAAAGGGCCAGACGTGGCACGAGGGCCACCATGTCTCTGACCCTCGTTTTAGACACTGGTGGCCAAGTGTCTCGTGTGAGCACCCAACTGAACGGTGCGACAGTCCTGAACCAGTTTGTTTCGAGCTGATGTCGTCCGCCAGAGAAGGGCGCCTCGTGAGACCGACGAGGTTTGAAACCGGTGGGGGGGCGTTCATGCCCTGGGGCCCGAGTGCTCGTCGCCAATGCCGCTGTCAAGCTGTCATGTCTGGTGTCTGGTGAGTTTCAAGTCACTGCTGTCGATTGGCCCTGGAGCCATTGGCCGTTGTGGGGAACGCCGTCGCGGCGACTACGGAAATAAGGCCTTGATGCTTTACCTTGTTTGGCTTGACACACACACACACACACACAAAAGGGAAGAGGAGGATTCATTGATGTGCTGGCAATGAATGAAAAAAATCCACGACACAGATGTCTACTTGGGTGAACTGAAATAACTTGTATAAGATGCCTGGCCGGTCCTGGACCTGGACCATGAAGACCGTCGCCTTCTCGCCCGACGCTGCAGGGCAAGCTATCGACTGAGACACATCACATCATGTGGCTTAAAAAAACGCTAGACTTTGATGCGGATATATTCAAACACCTTATTCACAGACATGGCAAACATGCGACTACGCCATGTTCGTTACCCAAGCAGGTACGCAGACCGTCCCATCCCACACTATGCCGCTCAACGCCATTCAAATATGCTAGCCCTGCATACGCAGGGTATGCAAATCACACCCTCTCCAAACTCTCTATCTATATGATGCATATGCAAAACAAAATGGCTTTTACATCCGTCAAGTGGCCAAACCGCCGCCATTTAGTAACTCACGAGCCCCCTTGAAGGAGCCAGATCCCGAGCACCTAGTACAGTTGTCGTTTCGTTGACGTCACCGTATACTTGCAGCTTGGCCATGGATTTGGACCTCGACTTTCGTGGCTTGATCCTGACAGTGTCATCATCTAAAAACTCCTCCTCAACATCCGCTTCGTCCTGGTCGGAGGTTGTGCCGTCAGGGTTGATTGTGAGGCGTGTCCGTCTCAATTTTTTGTCATGTCTCAGGGGGCTCCTCATGGGGCTTCTCATGACGCAAGTCTGCTCGACTGAAATTCCCAATCGGTTTCTCAGGCGTTGAATCTTCCCAATCAACTTGGCCTGTCCTGGAAAGAATGGCAGTGCCATTTCGTAAGCTCTCAATGCCGAGGCGTCGTCACCCTTCTCCCTGTGTTGCCTGGCAGCCAGCAGAAATCGCAGACCATCAGACTTCGAGTCTACACGAGCATCTTCACTCTCGATGCGCCGCTCGAGGGCCTCTAGGCGTCTTTGCATAGCTTCGCTAGCGTCATGTTGAGAAGACGCACCGCGATTTTGGCTTTGCACTGCCTTCTCGGCGGCCGTCCTCGCTGCCAAGATCTCGCCAACCTTTTTCTCGACCATGGCCTCAATTTGTGATGCAGTTACTGTGATGGATGGCTCATCAATGGACGGTCGAGCAAGCTTTCTGGGTCTCGCAATTCCGCTCTCGTGGTCCGATGGGCGCTTGTAGGCGGCGCTGAGGCGAGGCACCAAACTAACATTTACAGCAGCAGGTCGCGGCAGCGATGTTGCCATGGAGATGGTCTTGGTCGGAGACTGCCTGGCCTTGTCTGTGTAAACACTGAACGACTTGATGGGTCGAGTTGCGTCTGCAGAACCTTTGGCAGCTACGTTGCCATTGTGCACGTTGTGAGCGCTCAAGGCATGAGCCAGCGGTCGAAGTGGCTGGCGCTGAACGGTATGAGAGCCCGCCGATCTGGGGAACTGCTTGAACACTACTTCGTTCTCAATCTCGCGGACTTCTATCCGCTTCGCCCGGGAACTGACGTTTAGACTGCTCAGGGTGTCAAGGTGGTAGCTGCGGAGAGGAGCCAGGTTCAAGAACATAATAGTGATGCCGTTGTTCTGACCAAGGGAGAGAATCCGGGTCATTTTGGATTCTCTATACGGAATGCGCTTGTCACCTCTTGAAATGGCATCGATACACTGGCTGAGGACAAAGAGGCTCTTGTTGATAGCCGCCGATTCGACCAGTCTCTCCTTGCCATTGTCAGTGCGGCGGTTGTCTTCTGAACCTGCCAAGTCAATGGCAGATACAGTACTCTCACGGATCATTCCGTCCGTGGTTTGGGTTACCTTGACGCGGAGGATGGCGTGACTCCGACTACTGTGCGCGTTCAGCTTTGTGGACGCGGTAACACGGTTGTTGTTAGCCTCAATGTACAGCTTCTCAAAGTCTCGGAGGTCCTCGCAGGCTCGCTCAGATAGCCCGGCTACAACGGTTCTCCCGCTGGCCTCGGCGCGAAGGGGCAGTCCGGATGGTGTTCTCTTCTCGGGCGGCTCGAGCAAATCAAACACCTTGTCATTGTAAATCTCGTAGTACGACAGGCTGACGTTTACCGTCGTGTTGCCCTCCGAGTCCTTAGCAATCTTCTTGCCTCTTCGAAACACGCCGCTCAAAAGCCGGGGAATAACTCCTCGGTCGGCGAGCTTGAGACCGCCACGCATAGTGTGCGTCTTCCCCGTGCCAGTGACACCGTAGGCGAATATTGTGACATCATATCCCTGGAATAGTGACTTGAGATGCGGCTGTACTGTTCAAGGCTTTAGCATTGGGGGAGGGATCGAGGTGGACGCGTCCTTCAGACGTTTGGAGAGGGGCAAGGGCAGGAACTGCCGTTTCTTTTGCAACCCATACCTTCAGAAGTAAACAGCGTCTCTTGTGATGTCGACTGATCGTACACGGCATTGAACGCAAAGGAAAAGTCCTCAGCCTGGTTCTTCGGGTTGGGGATCTTGACAATGGTATGCGGCCCGCCTGCTTCAGCACCGTCAGGACGAACAATGATGTCCTTGTCCAGCTCTGTCTCCAGCAGCGGACGTATCCTCGCAACAACACGAACGGACATGGCTGATGTTTAAGGGAAAGAAGGCATGCAAGGCAAAGCACCAGACACGACAGAAAGGACGCCAAGTGACAAAGGGAACGTCGCGATGCAACCCGAGGCACGCGACGGCGATTTACAATGAACGCTCCCGGCACTACTCCCGTACACGATACTTGTGTCCAGGGAGATGACGGGTGATGGAAACTCGCTGGCAAACCGAGTAACTACGGAGTACTAAGTCCAGCCAGGATCTTTGGTGTGGAGGTGCCAATTCATTGGCAAAGCAAAGCGAGATTGGCATGGTTGTCTGGGCAACGACAGCTCCAGCCAATAGCTGGGCCATCTCAACAGAGTTGCCCACGATTGTGGGGCCAGTGGACGGCATCGGAAAAAGCCGCCCTTCCAGTCAAGCGTGCCACCCAAGCATGTGTGAGCTGCGCATCGACGTCAACCGTCCGTTCTTGCGACCGCCACGGACGAACAAAAGTCTCTTCAAAGAGACTGCGACGCCATGATGCGAGGGTCTTCGCCGCTGGTGAGGTCGACACGTGGTCTGCGTCTTCAGCGGCCCGCGTCCTTTGTCTGCTGGCAATGCAGGAGTATTCACATTAGCGCCGCACCGAGCACCGAGTCCCCAAGGGTGCCGGGCGATGCCTTCGGAGCTCCCATTGACGGCGCGCGAGATATGGCTGGTAAGCCGACTGCTCATTTTCGCACTCGTAGCTTGGCTCAGCATAGTTTGAAGCTAACATGGGACTTTTACAGATGCTCGATTCGAAGTTCTTGGATCTCCATACTCACTGCTATCCGTCACCCTTTCAGCATCGCAGAAACTTTACACGAGGCGGGGCACACTTGTTGCTGTAGCTGGAAAGCCAGATAATGTATGAATGATGAAGCCGTGTGATTATGGCATGCGATTCGGTCCAAACTTGTTGGAGAAATACTTCTAACTGCATGCTTGCCCAAGGCCCAATCGACCTTGTCACTGTTGAATCCTGTAACCCGAGCTGCTTTCGGAGTTCCGTTTGTCTACCAGCGAATTTCCGCGACGACACCCATTACCGCTCTCATCTCGACAAAGTCACCGACGACTACGTTTACCGTGCTTCACCTCGATGGCACTACCGATTGGATGGTTTCGCAACGAAATGCGCTCCTCGCTTGGACAGGCCACACTCTGACGCTGTCTTCCCGGATCCAGCGCAGGCTTGCGCTTGCACACTGGGGCAGCACACAGTTAACTGGGCGGGGGCTAGCCGCCCTATCTGCTCCTGGACAAATCTACCAGCTTACACTGGGAGAAGGCGAAGAGTTTGTCGCTCATCCGGGCAGCGTTGTCGCTTACTCTGTTTCAAGAAACGCACCGCAGCCATTCCGTTTCAAGAGCACCAGCCTGCGTCTTCAGGTGCCTTCATTAACATCTTGGATTCCAGAGATGGAGTTTGTCAAGACGGTGCGAAACTCGGATGTCTACAAATTTCTTGCTGGGGCTTTGCACAACTTCCGAACCATGGCACGACGAACCATCTGGGGTGACCGTCTATTCCTTCAGTTCAAGGGCCCTGCCACCATCCTGATGTCAAGTCGGGGTGTGCGTGTCGCAGATGTCTTGTCTCGAGAGCAAGTCAATGAAATTGCCGATGCACCGGCGGGAGTATTACCCTCAGCTGTCGAGCTGGCAAACAAGCCGAAGCAGGGAGGGCAGATGCTAGACAAGTCTCAAGCAGACGAGGCCGCCAGCAATCTGCGAGTTGGATCGCCGCCAAAAGACAGCAAGGTTGTATTAGAAGAGGGAAGGGAGCTGAAAGAGTTTGTGCGGTAATGAGAAGCGCTGTTGGCTGGGGAGAGCCAAAATGACACGAACAAGACACGTTTGCTCATTTGTATTCCATATTGACGGTAGAAGTGTATTAGTACTACAAGACAAGCTACTGAATATTCATAGATTTTGAGTGGACGACAGCGAGCTTTCTCCTCCCAGTTGTCATTCCGCTGGGGCCGGGTTTGGGACCGGGCGTGTCACAAGTACTCGCATCCAACGTTGCGAGTGTAAATCAAATCCAGATGTCCGTATTGACATGCCGAATACAGGCGTCTCGGCCGGTAAGGTTCGTTGTGTTTCAGTCATACATTTCTCTTTTCTATGTGGGCGTCAAACAAGCCAGCGGATATCTACCGCCCCTTTGCGTCGTGTATACTGCCGCTCATCTGCATGAACAGTTGCTATACTTCCATAGTCTTCACGCGCCGGCGCCCGTGGCGGGAGCTGGTGAATGCATTTCCGGCTCATGGGTGTTTGAATCGTCTCGCGGTGCCATAACACAGCCATGCGGCCCTTGGAGGGTTTGCACCGACAACCATGACTCGAGTGGCTCTACCGACACAGTTGCTTGCTTGCCTGTTGCCAATGCACTGCCAAGCCCGGGATGTCTGACAGTTTTGGTCGCCGCGGGCACAATAGAAACCCGGCAGTCACAATAACAACCGGCGCTCAGGTTCCCCGGATCTCTCTGGACGGGTGAGACACGGAGCAGCCAACAACGAACCACCACATCCGCATGCGGCGTCTCTTCACGACAGGTGCGTCGTGATGGTTTCCTCGGAACCTTGTACGTTGTTGTGGGCGAGTGCACTGGGCCGCTGCCCGGATGTGTTGTTGGCTCACCGCGACCGCGGAACAATGGGCAACAATAGCATTTTGTACAAGATCATGGCAAGTGGGATGAGTGCCGAGCGATGCCATAGCATCTTTTTGGTGTATTGTTTGCCCAAGCAGAGTGCTGGCTGGTGGGATATAACATCGGCCAAGTGTCCTGGACTCTGCTCGCCGCCATCCTCCGCTCCTTGTGTCTTCTTCCGCCCTTCGCTTATAATCCAACATTCATTACACAGAGGCGTCCGTATTGTTAGAGATTGCCGTCTTTTTACAAGTAGCGATTTTCACCGTTCTTGTTCCAACTCGCGGAAACGATTCGCCCGATAGATAGACACGGTGTAAGTCGGCCGAACCACTGTAACCACAACACAACAGTTGCCAGGATTCTGCTGCGCTTTTCGCATGAAGCAGCAGGTATAAACGGCCACCGCGGCGTCTTTCACTTCAGCAAGTCATCTGCGCTGTTTGCCTCGGTCAAGATGCCGTTTGCAAACTCGGAGAAGGCGGTTGACGGAACCAAGTCCTCCACCGAGTCGCTGGGCTCAACGACTCTCTGCCTCAGCTCGTGCCCGTCCGGCCATCAGCTTGGCGAGAAGCAACCCCAGCCGACTGCGGCACGAGCGTCCCAGAGCATACTGAAACACGGCGTCCCGAGCGCCGACCCGGAGGCAACGGCTACAGAAGCCGGCAACGACGCCCACTACCCCGACGGCGGCCTTCGCGCATGGCTCGTCGTGTTCGGCGGCTGGTGCGCCTCCTTTTGCACCTTTGGGCTGCTCAACTGCTCCGGCGTGTTTGTCGAATACTACGCCTCTGGTCCTCTGGCGCACCACGACGCCTCCGCCATCGGCTGGATCACGGCCGTCCAGGCATTCCTCATGATATCTGCCAGCACGGTTGTAAGCCTGCCCCTCTCCGCTCCTCATCTCTCTCTTCCCGAGGTTTTCTAACCCTCTGGTCTTGTTCCCCGAATAGTTCGGGCGAGTCTTTGACAACTACGGGCCGAAGGGGCTCCTGGGGCCCGGCGCGGCCTTCCTCCTCTTCGGGCTGGTCATGATGTCCTTCTGCACAGAGTACCACCAGTTCTTCCTCGCGCAGTCCGTCGCCGCGGGGCTCGGCTCCAGCGCCGTCTTCAGCGCGTCCATGCCGTGCGTGACGTCGTGGTTTTCGAGACGCCGCTCCGCCGCGTACGGCATCATGGCCGCCGGGGGCTCCGTGGGCGGCGTCGTGCTGCCCATCACGATGGACCGCCTCATCCGGGGCTTCGGATTCCCCTGGATGATGCGCACGCTGGCGTGTATATTCCTTGCCCTGTTGACCGTCGCCTGCTGCACCGTCAGGCCGAGGCTGCCGCCGCGCCTGCGCCCGTTCAAGCTCACGGATTGCTTCGGCGCCCTGGGGGACATCCGCCTGGCCGCCACGACGGCCGCCTTCTTCTTCTTCATGGTTGGCATGTGGCTGCCGTTTAATTTTGCTCTGTTGCAGGCCCGGGCCGCCGGGGTCCCAGCGGCTCTGATTCCGTATCTACTGCCGATTCTCAATGCTGCAAGGTACCATCTCTTTCTTTTTCTATACGTGTCAATTAGGAAAGAAAGGATATTGCATGGCTTCCCCCCCCCGGGAGAACCTCCCCTTTGCTGACTTTGGATCTTGTTAGCATCTTTGGCCGCATCATTCCGGGGATTGCGGCCGATAAACTGGGCCGCTTCAACGTCATGATCTTTATCGGCTTCCTCTCTGCTCTCTCCTGCCTGGCCGTCTGGATACCCGTTAGAAACGCGGCCGGCATCGTCGTCTTCTTGGCTGTATTCGGCTTCTCCTCAGGCGGATTCATCTCCCTGTCTGCCACCCTCATTGCTCAGATCTCCGACATTAGCCAAATCGGCACAAAAGTCGGCACGGCCTTCGCAGTCATGTCCCTTGGCGCCCTGGTGGGAAGTCCTGTCGGCGGCGCCCTCGTTGCCGCAGACGACGGCAACTACCTGGGCCTGCAGCTCTTTTGTGGCCTTTCTCTTTTGGCCTCGACTTGTACCTTTGTCGTGGTAAGGTTTCTACTGGTTGGCTCCAAATTATCCGCCGTGTAAAGGTGGCATTGGAACTCTATTCCCTCTCCCATTGTTTTTTTCTCTGTCTAGTTGACTGTGCGTGAGGGTTTGGGGGCACGGGCAATGGTTGCTGTGTAGATAATTATCGCGTTGGTAAACATGATGCCGCTGTGAATAGCTGCAAGAAAGGCGCCAAAATGTAGCGGTTGAGGAGACACAACGAGCGATGCAGATAGTTTTGTACATTCCATCATTTACTTCAAGGCAAATCTGACAGAAACGGACGTGGGGACGACCGGGTTGAAGGACAATCGTATTTCGCATTTACTATCGCACCAAGAAATGGGCGTGGCCACGCCACATGTAATTGTGTGTTTACCCCCTGTATCCTGTGCGACATTTACATGGTATCCCCACGCTGAGCCTTGGGAAAAGCTGCTTTGCTGCGGCTTCATTCAGATGAAGCGTGCCTAAAAGGACAGCCAAAATACATGACGTTTTTTGAGAGAGAGAGAGGTTCAGAGAGTAAACCCCAGCTGAAGGCCTAGCGCTCTATTTTGAGAATCCGTCGACGCTGGGAAATGCCCATGCATGCCTCGCGCTCGCGACCGCGACTCTCACGGATGGCGTAAGCACGATCCAGCCATCAAGACCCTTTGACTTATCCATCTCCCCCCAATCCAAAGCCCAACGACACAGCTACATGATCCAACAATATCTCCGCTCCTCCGCATCTGCCCAGCCATGCCCGCCGACCAACCGGCCATGCTCAAAGCCCTTCACAGCGCGCTGCGAAATAGCAATTTCCACAAACGCTGCTTGCCGGCCTCGGATCTAACCTCCCAGCGGCAATACGTCAACTGGATCGAGAATAACACGGCCGACCCTATGGCCCACGTCATAATCGCTCACGAAACCACTCCCGCGGCCCCGATTGCCGGGTGGGCACGCTGGGTCCGGCGTCCGGCTCCGGCGCCGGCTCCGGTTCCAGGCGCCAAGCCCACGGCCTTCACCGAGACCATGTTCCCCGCCGCCGGCGATGCGAAACCCGCTGCGAGCTTCTTTCAAGCCAATTTTGACGCGATGAACAAGGCCAGGGCCAATCAAACGTGTAGTTTCTGTCTATGCTCATCGTATCAGAGGTGTCTGAGAAGCGTGGGCGGCTTTTGGAAATACCACCCCAGAAACAAAGCCACTGCTTGAGAGCCTTGGATTCTATGTTGCTGAACGTCATGAGTTTCAAGGTGGCTTGGTGACAAATCACATGTTGAGTGAGGGCGGCGAGTCCACAACCACTTAGTTTCATCGACGACGCCCAACCCGTCGAGCAATACGTATCGCCGCTGGATATTTTTCTACCTAGCCATGCGTATTGAGCCAATCAATGAAATTCTCTTGCCATACAACTGGTCATAGAGCGATAATATTGTGTTGAGGTTCAGGCCGTCGAATTCAAAGAAATCTTCATACTCTGAAACATTACTAGTTACTTAAGGAGACTAGAAGCGGTAGAAACAAACCATCATATGCCACCTTGCAACGTATTGCGCCACATACTTATACACCGCCAACTCCCTCTCAGACAAAACACCCCCTTGAATATTTATTTCGTATGAATGGTCAATTTTTCAGCAGCTTTCTGCCAAAGTCCATTCCGCTGCCATGTCCACTCTGACAATGCCGGCGGATCCATACCCTGCTCAAAGGCCTCGTTACGGGCAGCAATCCGCTGGTCCAGCAGTGCTTGTCGAGCCGAAGCACCACGGTTACCCAGAAACTTCATACGGTCAATAGCATCGATAGCGAGGCTGAAACGATCAGTCTGATTGCGAATAGCCAATTCTAGTGGCGTGTCGATGTTGCCTTTCTCACGGTATCCTCGGACGTGCAGATTCTTGCTGCCGGGTCGCTTGTAGGTGAGACGGTGCACCATCCAGGGGTAGCTGTGGAAGTTCAAGATGATGGGGGTGTTTTCAGTAAAGATGCTGATCCATTCTTTGTCTGTGAGACCATGCGGGTGATCAGTCGGGTGAATAAGCTTGAATAAGTCGACACAGTTGACGACGCGGATTTTGAGATCGGGGAAGTAGTTGAGCAGGAGATCGACAGCGGCAATGGACTCTTGAGTGCTAATGTCGCCACAGGAAGCCATTATCAGATCGGGCTCACAACCTGAGTCAGTACTAAACTTTGTCCAGATGCCAATTCCTTTAGTGCAGTGCTGAATGGCACTCTCCATGTCTAGGTATTGCAGGTGATCTTGCTTGTCGGCAACAATAACGTTGACATAGTTATTCGATCGGAAGCAGTGATCCATGACTACGCCTGATTAGTAATGCCATCTTTTTCTTGTTCCAAGTTTTTCCCCTCCTCTCTAGGAACCACATTGGCCAAAAGCATGGGATGAGACTCACCAGACAAGAGACAGTTGCCATCAGGAGGCAGGTAGATGCGAACAACCTCGGGGCTTTTATTGGCAACAACGTCGAGGAAACCGGGGTCCTGATGGGTGAAGCCATTGTGATCCTGTCTCCAAACAAGAGCGGTCAGAAGGATATTGAGCGAAGCAACCTTGGCTCGCCATTCCACCTCCAGACACTTTTCAATCCACTTGCAGTGCTGTAATGTTGTTAGCACTATCGTCATCATAGGCATCGTTGCATGGCCGACATACCTGATTGACCATGGAGTCAATGACATGAATAAACGGCTCGTAGCTGTTCAAAAGGCCATGGCGACCACTCAAAATATACCCTTCGAGCCACCCTTCGCAAGTATGTTCGGAGAGCATCTCCATGACACGCCCAGCCATGGCAAGGTTGCCACCATTGGCGTCTTCCTCGAAGTAATCACCCATCCAAACCTTCTTACCCGCCTCGTAAACTCGAGCCAACTTATTCGATTCCGTTTCGTCTGGACCAAACAGTCTAAAGTTGTGCATGTTCAGTGCCATGATGTCTCTCAGGAAGCCGGCCATATTTGTCATGCTACCGTTCATTGTGGCGCCGGGTTGATCGACCTTGATGGCATAATCTCTGAAGTCAGGCATCTTGAGAGGCTTCTTAATAAGACCTCCATTAGTCACCAAGTTGGCACTCATACGGCGATGTCCCTCGGGGCACAGAGCTCGCAAGGCAGCGACTGGTGCACCTTCCTTGTCGAAGAGTCTGTCCGGCTCGTAGCTACGCATCCAATTTTCGAGAACCTTGAGATGCTCAGAGTTTGTGTTGACATCGGTAATGGGGACCTGGTGCGCTCGCCAGAATCCTCCAAGATAGTTGTTATCGACCTTTCGGGGCGCGGTCCATCCCTTGGGCGTTCGCAAGACAATCATTGGCCATCTGGGACGGAAAGCTTTCCCGCTCTCTCGGGCTTCTTTCTGGTAGTCTTTGATCAGGCGGACGCAGTGTTCGAGAGTTGAGGCCATGGCCTGGTGCATGCTGTCCAATTCGTCGCCCTCAACAAAGAAGGGCTCCCAGCCGTAGCCAATGAACAGATTCTTGAGCTCGTCGTGGGAAATACGGGCAAGGACGGTGGGATTGTTGATTTTGTACCCGTTAAGATGCAAGACTGGCAAAACAGCTCCATCTGTTATGGGATTTAGAAACTTGGTCGAGTGCCATGAAGTTGCCAGAGGACCAGTCTCGGCTTCACCGTCGCCAACCATGGTCAAGGCAATCAGGTCTGGGTGGTCAAAAACTGAGCCAAACGCATGGGAAATGGAATAACCCAATTCACCACCTTCGTGAATGGAGCCAGGAGTTTCGGGGGTGGCGTGAGAGCCAATGCCACCAGGGAATGAAAAGTACTTGAAGAACTTCTGGAGGCCTGCAGCATCCAAGGATTTCTCCGGGTAGACTTCTGAGTAGACGCCCTCCAAGTAGGACTGTGAGAGCACAGCAGGCGCGCCATGGCCAGGGCCAGATACGAAATAGGCATTCAGGTCGTACTTTTTGATTAGACGATTGAAGTGCATATAGGTGAAGATCTGACCGGGAGCAGATCCAAAGTGGCCAAGAAGACGCTGCTTCAAGTGTGCCTTGTTAAGAGGCTCGCGAAGCAGCGGGTTATCTCGGAGGTAAATCATACCCAAAGACAAGTAGCAGCTGGCCTTGAAGTAGTCGTTATACAGAGCAATATCGGAGGAGCTCAGCGGATTGCCCTTGATAGTTGAACGAGCTGGGCCAAAGGCCCGGATGGATTGTTCGTCAGCCATTGCGAATTGCGAATGGCGGGTGCTGGATGGCGAATAGCTCCGGCGCTGGTGACGGGGCCGGTTGAAGCTCAGAGAGAGCGAGACGAAGAAACGGTTTCGCAGTGTGAGCAATGTCAGCAAGCTTCCCGAGGAAAGGCAATCAAATTGGCATGAACAGGCCAATTGGATGATGAAGTAAGAAGAGGAAGCAAAGAAATTGGCATTCGGGGACCCGGCACGCCCATGGCGACAGTTTTGAAGGGTAGCATGACGATGACATGACTATTGTATGTCCAGAGTCCAGACGCAAGGTCCTCTGGCCGGGCCGTTTACATCGGCGATCCGCAAACAGAATGGGCGGCATGGTGCGAAGGTTGTCCCACGGTGGCTCAGCGATGGAATTGGAAAGGAAGTTGGCAGCAGCTAATTCGACGGCGAAGCTGCTGGCTGTACGGCGTCGGTGGTGGTTCGTGGCCCAATGGGCAGATGCGGAACCACCGGATGATGGAGGACTGGGAGAAGTATTGAATGCGATGGCCATTGGTGGCGTCACACGGAAGGAAGGACCACTCGACGAGTTAGAGGTGGCAGGTGCTGGTCCAGAGGCTTGGCGAGACATGACATTGGGAACATGGAAACTCGTTAAATTCAAAGACCACAAAGTACGGCGGTGCGCAGAGCTTTTGTATTTTCCCTGCTACCTCAAATATTGCGGCATTCAAGGAAAGGAGGTCAATTGCATCTTGATCTCGATAGTGCTTGCAGGTCAAGATGCAACATCAATTGATAACGATGGGCCCAATCTAAATTGATAGCAGTTGCCCTTGGGCAGGTACCGGACAGTGGGCGTACTGAATTACATAGCTCCGTACATGTACGGAGTACTGTGCTCGAGCTTGCTGAGCTACCAGACAGCAGCAGCCACATGCAACATAGCAAGGGCAGCTCGTGAAGCTTCAAGAGGCAAAATCAAGTGGCATTTCGCGTCAACCGGGATCTCCCATGTCGAAGCACTCGCAGACTTCACAAGACCGGTTTCTCTCAGTCGGCATTGCCAGCGAATCGCATCAAAAATCGATAGCATCTGTGCATCAAAATCTCCTGAGCTTTTCAATGCTACACTACGGGATGCCTGCTTCATCACTCGATCCCTCTTTTCTGGATCACGCACTAGCGTCATATCTGCCAACCTGCCCACTTACAGTGGGTGTAGCATTTGCCTAGCAGCTGTCATCGCACGAGGTCTGCATCAATTAATGCGTCATCCAGTTGTAACGTGCAGCCGAGTAGCGCTGAGCTGTCACAACTGGCCACCCAGTCGGCACGTACCAGTTTCTGTCAACCCACCAGTTGACATCAATTGATGCAGCTTCCACATGTGCAGTCTGAAGTTGCCCCTCCAATCACTACAATATCACCTGACGTCAATTGCGAGGTTCCCCGCCGCCAGCGATGAAAAGATTGAATCCAAATGCCGCTTTTGCCCATCGTTCGATGCCGCATCCAGTCCGTCATAGCAACAACATGTGAACTTGACGTACCTTATTCAACAGCAATCAATTACTGAAAACCCCTTGTTCCTTTTACCAAGCCAAGGAAAAGAAGAAAGACGGAGAAGGAAAAAGACAATGGAGCATCGACCGGAGACGCCCGCGCCTGTGCCGTCAGCTCCTCTAGATCCAGAACCGGTGCCAACCAATCCCGGTGGCGATGGTCCAGTTGACTATTGAGTCTTTGACCATCGATGCCCGCCGCGGGGAGGACAATCATGTCCGCAAAAACCCATAGAGAATGATTTGGGTAGATACCAGCAACGTATCCAGGGACTCAAGACGATGAAGCAGATATGCGCAAGATGAGAGCTCAAATGTTGAAGATCAACACTATGGCTGCAACGGTAAAAAAAAAAGTGCAACGTCGTTCAAAGATGGCCATGATGATATCAAGAACATCGGAAGTGGCCGGGTTTTATGTACACGCGTTTGATGACTGGATGACGAATATTTGTTATTATTACTAGATTGTACGATAGGGGTTGAAACCGGAATACAATCAATTCCAAGCCGCGGAAATTGGCACTACTTGATGCTCTTGAATCAATCTAGTATGCCACCAAGTCTGCCGCCTTTTGTCGACGCCGGTTCCCTTTCAACTCGCCCCACTTGAACCGTCAGTTTACATCATCTCACATTCTCAAATACCTTCATCCGCTGCACGACGTTGCAGCTGCCAGAGTGAGTTTGTTTACTTGGCTGAATGCGCATGTGAAAGAATTTACAGCTTACGATTAATCACACAAGTACTGCTTCGAGGACCGCGGCGAACACTTCCTCCCCCAACATCAAACACCAAACCGACAGATCCAACATCCGGAAAACTCGGCAGCATGGACGGTCCGTCCAGCTCTCTGCCTCCAGAGGCCATCGAATTGGCCGGGCGCATGTACGACGCAGCAAGGGCCGGTGATCTGGCCACTTTTCAACAAGCCCTACCTGCCGGTCTGCCGGCGAACCTGACCAACGAGAAAGGCGACACGCTGGTTTGTACAGAACCACAGACATAGTTGACCAGGAAAGCCACCTCTAACCTGCGAAATTCGTAACCAGCTCATGCTTGCGGCCTATTACGGCCACGCAGAATTAGTCAGGCTCCTTATCCAGCACGGCGCGGACCCAAACCGCCTCAATGATAAGAACCAGAGTCCTCTGGCGGGAGCTGTGTTTAAGAAGGAAGATGCCGTCATCGAGGCAAGTTGTTACATCTGTTCCGAAACCGAGGCAATGACTTATGCAGTTTTCGGCAGGCACTGTTAGAGGGAGGCGCAGATCCAGAACATGGAAATCCAAACGCTATGCAATGCGTGGCCATGTTTAAGCAGGAGGAGGCGTGGAAGGCCAAATTCGATGCGGCACCTGGGCGAGGAAAGGCGAAAGAGCCGGCGCAAGGTCCATCGTTGTAATGGTGTTGAATATATGAGACCAAAAACCCCAGAGGCTTCAGTCGAGGGCCCAGTGTGTTTCTCTGCCGCCTTCTTACGGACATCTCGCCTCGGCCGTCTCAATAGGCATGCTGTGGCGCCCCTTAGAAGCTTGATTAAGTTAGGTTGGGCGTTTGCCCCAGCTCCTGTTGAGGGTTGGCGCTGTTATCAGGTTCGGGTTCGCTCCCCCTGAGTGCATTGTTTCCTATGGGCGTTGTTGACTGAGACATCACGTCATCCACAGGTTCGGGTTGACTCCAAGTAGGATTTGGGTTTATCGTCTTTACAATGTGCCCCCAATGTCCTTGAAGGTGGTTACAACACCGTATTCTGGACTATATTAGTATTGGTGTCCCAGGAGCGGTTGTGAGATAATCTTAGTTGGCCCTAGGGTAATTTAACTATAGCCAAGGAGGGAATTATATCTCAATCTGGAATGGGGTGAGACTGAGCGACGGGCATCTTGATTTACTATGTTTCTTGTCCTTTGCTTCAATCATCAATCATCTCGATCCCCTCAATACATAGAATTTTCAAGGCTGCGGCTCGATATTCAGTGACTTGGATTAATCATGATCAAAACCCGTTCCGCACATATGAGATACGTTGAGTGGCTTTGTGTCCTTGGCATAAGCTGCAAATCTTGTGCACACGAGGATCGCATTTCCATGTTTAATCCGTCCTACACTTCAACTAGAGAGCTAATCCAACGGAACTACATTCGTCCCCAAGACCCCCTTGAGACTCGGGAGAACACAAACCACCCAATAGATTCCTAACGAGGGGGACGGGGAGGTAACTAGACTTGGCCCTAGACTTGACCTATTAACCACGGCTAGCTCACTCATCTGATGGCTACTATGTCTTGGATGATATGCATTCTACACTGACGCTCGTAGAATACAGAATCAGAATGTAGAATCATCATGCAGGACAAACGTGCTTCGAGCTCTCGATCAAAACCTCAAGGGGCCTGGTCAGCTATTCTACGTACAGTGCGTGTTGTACAGTGTTCCCCGCACTGTCCGACAACACCGCGCAGAGACAACAATTTTTTTGGCTGGAGCTCCCAAGGCAGGCAGGCATTCTGTGCATCCACATCCCACTGACAACCGTCATCGCACTTCGTGGGACTCGACCAGCACGAAAACCGCGCGCAGAATTCGCTGTCGAGCTCCAAGGCGACCGGCAATCTCACGACCACCGCCAATATGTCGTTTGGAGGCCAAACTCCCACCATCATCGTCCTCAAGGAAGGTGAGAGCTGCCCCACCGCCATCACCACCCCTCGTCGCTTCCGAGTCTCGTCTCGCCGCCGGGAGGCTTCACGCGCCTACCGTACCGTCTTGAGAACTCCCTTCGGCTAATTGCACTCTTCCGGGAATAGGCACCGATACCTCCCAGGGCAAGGGCCAAATTGTATCCAACATCAATGCCTGTCTCGCTGTTCAGGCCACCATCAAATCGACCCTAGGTCCTTACGGCGGGGACCTGTTGATGGTTGATGAGAATGGCAAGCAGACCATCACCAACGACGGCGCCACCGTCATGAAGGTTCGACGCTACTCCAAAACTCTTGACACATCTCGTTATATACGACATGCGGCTTGGCATGAAAAGCCCATATGCTAACTTGTCCGCAAAGCTCCTCGATATTGTCCACCCCGCTGCCCGGATCCTCGTCGACATCGCTCGATCACAAGACGCTGAAGTTGGCGACGGCACAACCTCCGTCGTTGTTCTTGCGGGCGAGATCTTGAAGGAGGTCAAAGACCATGTCGAGCAGGGTGTCAGCTCTCAGATCATCATCAAGGGTTTGAGAAGAGCATCACAGTTGGCTGTTAATAAGATCAAGGAGATCGCTATTAGCACCAACGAGGGTAATCGTCGCGACACGCTGAAAAAGTTGGCCGCTACCGCCATGACCAGCAAGTTAATCAAGCAAAACACAGGGTTCTTCACGGAGAGTAAGATGACTGACACTTTGTCGACCCTTCAACCAAGATGGCAGCTGCTAACCCGGCGTTCACAATGCAGTGGTTGTCGATGCCGTATTGTCCCTCGACCAAGACGATCTCAACGAGAAGTTGATTGGAATCAAGAAAATCCCCGGCGGCTCCCTGACCGACTCGCGATTCGTCAACGGTGTGGCTTTCAAGAAGACCTTCTCGTACGCCGGTTTCGAGCAACAACCCAAATCGTTCAAGAAGCCTAAGATTGTATGCTTGAACGTGGAGTTGGAACTCAAGGCCGAGAAGGACAACGCCGAGGTTCGTGTGGAGCAGGTGTCAGAGTATCAAGCCATTGTCGACGCTGAGTGGCAGATTATCTACAAGAAGCTGGAGGCTATCTACAAGACTGGTGCCAAAGTTGTTCTGAGCAAGCTGCCCATTGGCGATTTGGCCACTCAATATTTTGCCGACAGAGACATCTTCTGCGCCGGCCGTGTCTCTTCAGAGGATATGGAGCGTGTGGTCCAGGCTACCGGCGCTGTTATCCAGTCAACGTGCTCTGACATCCTGCCCGAGCACCTGGGCACATGTGGTAGCTTCGAGGAGCGCCAGATCGGCGGCGAGCGATTCAACTTCTTCGAGGAGTGCCCTGAAGCCAAGACCTGCACCCTGGTGCTGCGTGGAGGTGCAGAGCAGTTTATTGCCGAGGTTGAGCGATCCCTGCACGACGCCATCATGATTGTCAAGAGAGCCATCAAAAACCACATGGTTGTTGGGGGTGGTGGTGCTGTCGAAATGGAAATCTCAGCCTACCTACACCGTTTTGCGGACAAGAACATTTCCCACAAGCAACAAGCCATCATCAAGTCATTCGCCAAGGCCCTCGAGATCATCCCGCGACAGCTATGCGATAATGCCGGCTTCGACGCCACCGATATCCTCAACAAGCTGCGCGTGGAGCACCGCAAGGGCAGCACCTGGGCAGGAGTGGACTTCAAGAATGAAGGTGTAGCGGACATGATGGAGCGGTTTGTCTGGGAACCGGCCCTTGTCAAGATCAACGCTCTGCAGGCCGCTACTGAAGCCAGTTGCTTGATCCTGGGAGTAGACGAAACCATTCGAAACGAGGAGAGTGCGAAGCCCCAAGCCCCCGGCCAGTTGCCGCCGGGCGCTGCTCAGCGGGCAGTCCGTGGTCGTGGCCGTGGAATGCCCCGTCGATGAGCATGGTGAAAACGGGGGCGCAAAAACAAAATGAGAGAAGTTGTAGGACACGGATAGATGTGGGTTGCAGAAAATGAAAAAAAGGGTATATAGGGAAATGAAACTATGGGGCGTTGAGGGTCTGTATGATACCTATAAGACGACTTCTATACTAGACCTGTTGTCATCGTCACCCGTCTAACTTGACGCGCTTATGTGTGTCTCTTGGATGCGTATTCCCCGTAATGCCGCAGTTGGCGCCCACCAGTGACAGTCGTTATGAAACGCTACATGTATGTACAAATACTACCGCTGTGTGAAGAATCAAAAGCACAAGCAATGCTATACCTATACCGCCGGCCCCCTATCCCCCGTCAAACCCAACGTCGTACAGCCTGTCGCGATGCCCCGTTCTCCTCGCTTCATCTAGACAGTCCATGGGACCTTCATGACAGTCGACGTCTTCGTGCTCGATCAACATTTCCAAATCCCTGTCCACCGCTGCGGCGGCAGCAGCTTCTGCGGCGGCCGCGTCGGAATCCTGCTCCGGGCCCACGTCCTCGGTCGCGTTGAGGAGAGCCTGAAAGTCGGCGTGGGGGTGGTACTGGTCAAAGGGCATGTCGTCGTGTGCCGACGAGGCATGCTGATGGCCGTGGTGGTTGATGATTTGGGGGTCGATGGGCTGGTAGGCCTCGTGGGAGGCAGGCCGGTCCTGGAGCATGGGGTTGTGGCCGTGGTGCCCGTGGCCGTGGGGGTGCGGCACGGCGTGGGAGTGAGCGCCGTGCAGCATGTGGCCGTCCTGGTGTGCCGGCGCGAGGACGGATATGTCGCTGGGGTTGGCGTACGGGCCTTGGCTCGGCGCCGGGCCCGGCCGGGACAGCGAGTCCATGAGGCTGCCGGCGCGGCTCTGCTGCTGCAGCGCCAGCACGCGCCCGGCGTCGACGCGGATGTCGCCGTCGCCGTCGCCGTCGTGCTGCGGCACGGGCGACTGTGCCTGGCGGCGCTGGGCGTCGCCGCTGCCGCTGCCGAGGCCTCCGGACGGTGTTGCCGAGCTGGGGGGCGTGCTGGCGCGGCGCTCCCGTTCTTCCTGCTGCCGCCGGGGTTCGGCGTCTTGCCCAGCTCCTTGCACTCGGCGCAGGCGCGGATCACGTCGCTGACCGTCTCCTTGATGCGGCTCCAGTGGAACTTTTCTGCAATGGTGGCGGTGGTCTTGTTGATCCCTCCGTGGTGGATGGCGTGGACGTTTCTGGCAATCTCGTACTGCCGCCCCGGGTCCGAAATGACTTCCTTGTCCTTGAGCATGAGCTTGTCGCCCTCGAGGAGCTTGTAGTGGGTTGCCGCGCTGCGCAGCCTGCTCTTTTCGGCGCGGTCTGCCCCGTTGGGGTATTTGCCGTACTTGAGGTAGAATCGTATCTTGTCGAAGCGCTCTTCGCTAACGAGCTCTTCGCTCTCTCCCGGAGCCAGGTCTCGGCCGTATATGATGGCGTCAATGAGCCGGTCCGGATGGCTTCGCAGGTTGCCGCAGGCTTTGATGCGGCCGATGCGTTTGAAGCCGAGGGCGTCCCAGATACGACACGACGCCACGTTGGTTTCGTAGACGAGATTGAAGACGCTGTATGTGTAGCCCAGCCTCGGGGCCCAGTCGATGTACGCCTCGCCCATGAGTCGTCCCACGCCACGGTTACGCGATGCGTCGGTGGTGATGAAGCTGGCGTTGCAGATGTGGCTGCTGCGACCAGGATAATTGGGCTTGATGAAGAAGCTTCCGAGACACTCCTTGGCCCAGTCCTTGCCGTCCAAGACATCCTGCGCACAGTCGATATTTCCCATCAGCATGACGGCGCCAAAGGTCTGGAACCAGTAGTCTGCGAAACCGTCCACGGTAAAGGCTTCCATCATGGGATACGTATCACCTCCCTCTATCTCGCGGTTCAGCTGGTCGCACAGATACACCAGCAGCGAAGCGGGAAGCTGGTGCCGCGAGACAAAGGGCACAATCGTCGCAACCGTCTGGCGATCCCGCAATGTCACTTGGCGGGGGACAATGTCGGGGGGCAGCCCGGGGCAGTTCGGGTCCGGGAACGGAGGCTGCCCGGAGACCCGGTAGACGGTGGGGCCGGCCGGGTCGTCCATGACGGCTGGCATTTTTGTTTTTTTTTTTCCCTCAGTGGCCAGTTGCCAGGGACTCCGTACCGAGTACCCGGTGAATCAATGTCGATCTATCTCAGGCCATACAGGCTTTGCTGGCATTGCTTGCTTCCCTAGTCAAACCTGTTGTTGCCAGTTATAATACAGACGCACGAAAGCTCGGCCGGCAACTGGGTCTTTTGCGGGTGCCAGTGCAGGCAAACGGCCAAAATGCCCTCCTGCTTGGTGCAGGCGAAAAACGGCCGATGCCACGCTCGCGCCCACGCCAACGCTCTAGGGTACGCTTTCTTGCGCACTCACTGGCGCGTCTAGCTTCAAGGCCTGACGTCTCGCCGTGGTCGTATTATGTGGAACAACAGGGTCCCGTTTGGCCTGGCTGTGCTGAAATGTTCGTCGTGAGGTCGACTGCCTGGTGAGGGGAAATGCGCAGGGCGAAGTTTACAGCCCGCCTGCACAAGTGTGTGTGCGCCTGCATTTGCATATCTGCATGCCCACTGGCTACTCCGTGCTTTGTGCCACTCTCTTGGCCATAAAGGCTGCGGCCACCGGTTAATCCGAGCCGACATGCCGCTGCCTAGCAGGCGGTAGAAACCATCAGCCACAGATGGCTTGTTGTGCTGTAAGACCTGTACCCGCCTATAACAGTACTAGTTACAACTAACGATTACATTATACAAAGCTCACTCTTTTTCGCAATCGCACCGCTTCCCATACGCTTGTGCTATGATAATACATTGCCATGTCTGCTAGGTATTCTCGGCTCCATATATGATACACGTCTCCATATTTTTACATAAGTTTACACCGGCTCGCTCACTCCTGCTTGCTTCCGACTGCCAACTCGATATGTCTCGTTTGTTGCTGCACTCGTTGCAGTTGCGCCTCGATGTCCGCAAGGCCCTCCCCTACTTTCCAACTCGACGTCTTTGAAGAATCTACATGGCCTGCTTCGGCGACAGCTTCTCTGGCATCTTTTAGTGCAGTCTCGCCCAACATGTTGACCATTTCGTCCTCGCTCACTTCGAGGTCCACCTCGTTATTCCGGACTCGCAAAAGTTTCTGTTCCTCTTCGGTGAATCCCTGAACATTGGACTGTATTCGGCCCATCACTTCCTTGCGTTTCATCACCGCCGCCTGGACTTCTTTCTTCATGTGTCTTTCCAACTCTGGTGACGTGTTCCATGAAACGTTGCCCCGGGAAGAGTCCTGGAGGCGACGCTCCTTGCCCTTCTGACCAGCTCGGCCCAGGACTCCGGCAACAACCGCCATTGCTCGTAAACTATAATGCAACCCGTTAGCCAAATTCAATACTAGGCAGCAGTAGTTGCGGCACATACCTGTCGTCATTGGCAGGAATAGTGTAGGTAACCCAGGACGGGTCGACATTTGTATCAATGACACCAATTGTAGGAATGTTCTTCAGACCACATTCGTACAACATGGTGTAGTTTTCCAAGGGATTCAGGCAAACTACCAAGTCAGGCAGTAGCGGTCTGGCCATGCCCTTGTACATGTCGAAACCATCCAACTCGGAGTCCAAATGATCGACAACCTTTGTCGCCTGGGTCTTGAGGATAACATCTCGGTTTGTAATAGCTCCAGGCGTCCACTTGGTGAACAAATGACATGCACCAGCCAGTTCAGCGGCCTTGGTGACAATTTCCATCTGACCCTTTCGAGTGCCAACAAAGAGGATGACACCGCCCCGGTATGAAACCTCTTCAACGACTCGTGCCGCTCGTCGAAGATGCGCAGCAATCGTCTCGAGTGAGATGATGTGAATTCCCTGCCGGACGCCGTAAATGTATCGAGAATTGGCGGGGTTCCAAAGAGAGGTATTATGTCCCATGTGCGCTTGTGAAGCCATCAGGAGCTCCAACGACACATGCTCTGGGCCGGGAGGGTTGCTAATTAATTCAGTCGGCACGTAACGCCTCTCCACATGAGAGCCGAGGCTTCTTGTATTCTTCTGAATTCTTTGAAAATCTGCAAACTGCTGCGCCGGAGTCACTTCTTGCCCCTTGCTTCCGATCTGGTGCGGTTTTGTCCAAGAGGCTCCCGAGTGTTCCTGGGCGGAATCAGAACCGAGGCTCATGATGAACTCTTGCACAGTCTTCTGCTTCCTCTTCTTGGACGACGATCCTGACAGGATTTTCGGCTGGGCAGGTGAAGATTGCCCCGCGGGCCAGGCCTGGACGGATGCATTGGGGCTCGAATTGACTGCGTTTTGGCTGTTCGCTTCGGTGGATAGCAGTCGCAGGGCAGATCTCGAGATCGGAGGCGCCAATGCACGGCCTATCGAGCTATATAAGCAATTGCGAGACCGTGACACATTCTTGACCGACTCACCATGCCGTATAGCGGCATTTCTGAGTATCATGGCGACGTAATGAAACGGGTTGTTTGCCCGGTTCAAATTCCCATCGCCGAAATTCAGGTCACCAAAAAGTTGACCATACGACAGGGGCCAGCTGTTGCAGGCCGGAGACTAAATTTTCCGGCCGGATGCACAATGAGGCGGCCCAACGAATATTACGGAGTACAGCAGCCCGTTGTGGCTTGAACCTCTACCAGCCTACTGTTCCCCCAAAGTACGACAGTAAAGAGCCAGTTCTGACTTACACCATTTTGCTAACCGTTGCCTTAGCTGTCCAGTAGTCGTACTTGACAGGTAAGGAGAAATTGTTTAAACGACTACCCATGCCCTAGACAGTGCGTAATTTTTGCAGACGGTGCTTCAACGAGAAACCCGGGGCACACAGTTTGCCGATCCGCTGAGCCAGCGACCACTGACCAGCATCACGAAATTGTTTCAACCCAACTGCCGTGTAGATAGCGACCTAACGCTGCCTCGTGTCCATGTCTACCCGATACCACCTTGAAGCCGGGGTATTGGATCGATGCACATTGCCTCCATTAGAATGATAAGGACTCTATATCGAAAGGCTAGAAGGGGAAAACGAGCACTGCCAACACCCAAAAAGGCTTAAAAGGCCGCTGAAGTCGGCCTTTGCACCCAAGTCTATAAGCACTACCGTTGTAGAGGGAACGGGGAAACCACTACAGGCCAGAGGCAAGGAACTTGGATGACATCTTTGACGAAATCAACAACAATAAAGAGAGATGAGAAAGAAGACTATATTATGACGCCCATTCTGGCTGGATAGGTAGAGGGGAAGCAGGGTGGGAAACCAGATATATGGACAGAAATCAAGGGGATAGAGGACCAAAGACAGGAATAAGGTTCGCTGCCAAATGACTCCCTTTTCTGACCTTATTAGGCGTTCCAACACCCATTTCGCCTTGTACTGTCCAGTAGCTTGGGTTGCACTTTTATTGCACTAGCCAAAGTACCCAAAATACAAATGACATACTCCCCAACTTATCCCTTCTGCCCTTGACACCATCAAGTCGTGGCAGCAGCAATGGAGGCTCAGTATAATTAAGAGCTAAAAAGTACTAGAAAGAATCCCTCTATTAAATACACAAAAAAAACTTGTTATATATATTTACAGTCGCGCACTGTCGACTTCGTAACTTCGTTAGTGGTACAAGAAGCTACTGCAGCTCATCTTATCTGCTGGTGGCTCTTGCAATGGTAAAGACACCAACAATAACTACAGCCAGTGTCACAATAGCACCAGGAAGCAGAAGATCATTTGGCACTCCTGCGATAAGCTGTTCCTGAACAGGTGCGCTTCTCGTCCGCCGTGAGCGTCGGACTGGTGCGCCATCACTCTCGTCCTCATCCTCGTCTTCGTCTTCGTCATCATCGTAAAGTCTTCGGCGCTCGCGGAGACCAGCAGCAGTAGAGGTTGGCGGCGTGGGAATAACGGGTGTCTCAACGGGAGCGGGTGGTGCCACAGGTGGTTTCTCAGGATCATGAGCGTAGAGGTCAACCTTGTCGTGCCGGCTTTGACGAGCGAGAATGATGGCCTCGAGCAAGTCGTTGTCGGTAGTGATGGAAACAGTGTCACCCTCATTATCCATGTAGCTGAGAGCAAATCCAGCACCGCTCATTTTTCCGTCTTCTACAGCTGGCACACCACCAATGGCATCAACCTCGGCACCAAGCTTAGCCGCGACAGCAGATACGAAGGCCCCCATTCCCTGAGCTGCTATTACCTGCAAGCGATGCACTCGGCCTGAAGGTGCCTTGAACTTGAAGGGGAACGGTACATCAGCAGGGTTCTGCTCGGGAATCTCGGGGGCAATCGATCGAGGGGGTGATTCAACACCGACGTGGGAAGCAGAGTCGCCTGGAGCCACACTGTCCCCATGGCGGTCCCTAGTTACATCAGGAGACATCATGCGAGATCCAAGGTTAGTATGGTGATGGCTGTGGCTGCCCTCACCAGACATCATTGACTCTGTCTCGTTATCAATTGAGAGCCAAAACTTGTTCCAGGCAGGCCCTTCACCATCTCCACTAGACATGGTGTTGATTTGCTCAAGAGTGGCATAGGTGAGTTTGAGGACATCAACCATGCCGACAATCTCGCCACCATCATTCATGACGGGTAGGTTAAGATAATGGCCATCTGGAAGCCAACGTTAGCTATTGGCATTTCAACCAGGTCAAGGGCGAGGGATTTGAACCAACCGTGCATCTTGCGCAGCGCAGCCTGAATGGTCATGTCCATCGGCGCGAAGTCTGGATGAGGCGTCATGACCCGAACAACGCTGCAGTTTGCCGGATCAAGGCCAGGGGCGATGACGCGCAGAACAACGTCCTTGCTGGTGAAGATGCCAGTAATAGCACCCGCATCTTGCACCAACACAGCCGTGGTGTGGTTCTCCTTCATCAAGGCAGCGGCCTCCTTTACCGAGGTCCTGACACTGACTGTTGTCGGGGGAATGCCATTCAAAACAGATTCCAAAGTCGGCCCAGACATTTTGGATCGAAGTGCCTCGACATACTGGATAATCTGCTGGGGCTGGGAAGCGCCCAGCTCGGAGTGCACACCTTCCAAAGCATCATAGAGCTTTCTAGAGGACGAGTAGGCTCGCTCCAGCTTCTCCATGGCATCGTAAAAGCACTTGGTGATATCCAAGACACCAGAAATGTCCTGGTTTTCGTCCATGACTGGCAAGTGGCGGAATCCCTTGCGAACCATCAGATCCAGCGCATCTGTGGCACTTGTGTCAGTGCGAGCACAGAGCGGGTTCTTTGTCATGATGTCCGCAATGGTGATATTGGCCGCCTTGTGCCCGGCTCCAACGACGCGGAAGGCAAGATCCTTGGCTGTGAAAATGCCGGCAATGCGGTCGTCGTCATCGGTGACCAGAACGCAGTCCTCTCGTTTCGCAGCCATGAGCTGGGCAGCCTCGGACACGGTGGTTTGCGGTTTGATCTGCAATGCCTGGCTGGGCTTGAGAGCCAGCACAGTGCCAGGAGGAGCTTTACGAGAATGCCTGGCGCGGTTCGTCAAATGCTTCTTCTTGGAGAGGTCGTTCTCCATTTTCCTGCGGATAGCCTGGAGCCAGGCAGTTAGCATGCGTGCACGCTTCCGCAGATGTGTCCAACTCCGAGACTCATGTAAACAATTGAACGCACCTCATCACGCTTGGTCTGCTTCTGCCGGCTGGCGCTGACGGAGGAGCTCGCCTCACTGGGCTGGCTATCCAGAACCGGGCGAGGGATGTTGGAGTTTGCCGGGCTGTTGGTAAAGGGGATGTTTCCCCTGCCCTGGTTGCGGTTGGGAGTCCCTCTCATGGTGTTCCCTGACATGTTTGCAGAGCGTTGTCGGCCGTGCCTCGTGGACAAAGGGGAGCGGTTGTGGATGTGGATTCAGAGACAACTCTCGAGGCCCGCAGAACTGCTAACGCCAGAGGGCAGATGCAAAGCACAGGAGAAAAGCTTTGGCGGGATTTTCACAGGTGAGCAAGATGGGAACGGGGGCTCTCTGGTGGTCTGGTCTCGTCTGGTCGGGTCTGGTCCCGGCAGATTACCGCGTTGGAGTTTCTCAAGACAAGCGTCACGTTGTCGAGGTGACAGGGATCGCTGAGACGAGAGCTCTGTGACTGGCCAGTCTCTCGTTTTTACCCCGCTTTTATTTTCTGGCCATTGGGAATGTTCCCAAAACAACCTGGTCTTTTTTTTTTTTTTATTTACGACTTGACATTGTTCAATTCAGCTTTAGAAGCACGGCCGAGGCCAGAACAAAGGCTGGTGGTTTTGTGGAGTGAAGCCTATGCTCGAGCGTGATACTCAAGACTCCCGACCTGTCCATTTTCAACTTCAATCCACAAAGACGAGGTAGCCAACTTAACATCTCCTAGCACAAACTCAATTGCCCAAAACGTCAACATTGAGGCCTCTATGGTGGCCTGTTCTCCGGCCAACATTGCGCCCTCTACTCGTTGCTGGTGCGTCTGGTATTCAGCAGTCGTTATCATGCGATGTTGGGCAGAGTCATGCCACCACCTCAGCAACTCACGACGAGGCGGGCTGAGCCGAAGAGTGCCCACCTTTCTTGCCAGAGCGAGAGTGAGAAAGAAAGAAAGAATCTGAATAAATTTCAATCAGAGTCAACTAGAAGCACTATCCACCCTCAGCTTCCTCTTGTGTGTCATTGATAATAATTAATTTTTAGTTGTTTCGCTCTGTAGTCAAATGAAATTACACGCATAATACAAGTATCGTGCAAGCGTAAAATCTAAAACAGTATTGGGCTGTACCAGGCCCAGGACAGTAGGAGACTAGAAAAGTAGACCGTCTACGCATCGTGGTGTGTCATTGATACAATAATATCCCTTCTCGTCTGGAAGGCGCTACCCTGTACACATCCATTGTCCTCCTGGCCAAGGCCAAGAACGTAGAACTATAAAAGCGACGAGCAAGAAATAATGACCCAATCAATACTCTCGAGTACGAGATGTGATGTGCACAAAATGTCTATCCTTTGCACGCGCCGGCAGCTACGTTCCAATTGGGCGAATATTGGTTGTGCTACTGCACGACAACGTGGGCATTCTATTTGGCGTCCATGTTCGGCATCAGCAAGAAACATAATGCGAGATATCCCTTCGAATTGATAACTCGGTGTCCCTGCTTGTCTCAGTCTTCACCCCGAGGGATAGCAGGAGGCTCCATTGTCATGAAACAAGACAGGCAGAACATGCACAGAATAGACAGCTCGGAAAAGGGAGAGAGACTATGCCGGAAGAGATGTAGTTATCATCTACTCCGCATATACAGTACTGCTAGAATATTCTGTCAAGGATTGACGGGCAACATCGACTATGTATGCTCCGAACCTCTGCGAACCCAAGCGCTCACATGCAAGCCACCCGCAATAACAGCATCATCCCATGACACCAACGGCATAACAAGTTAGCCGCTTGCTAAATCGGGAACAAGCATTGGGAATCGGATCGCACAAGACCACAGATTGAGACATGGTAGTCGGCGCCCTGGTGACGTGATGGAGGTGCCGCCAGCCTGCGCCAGGGAGGCTGAGGTCCTCTGTGAGTGGCCGCTGAGTGGCCGCTGAGTGGCCGCCGGCGTTGCCGTGGCAACCAAGTCAACAATTGCCGGGGTCATTACACCACCATGATGCCCAGCTACTCTGGTCCATTCATGTTGCATTCTGAATCCACTTGCCAAAACTCCATCCTTACTCTTCTCCAAGCTTCAGATAGAGCTCGAGAATACCTGCATATTGAAAACTCCGGCTCTCGGGGGAGAAGACCTCCAACGAACGGCCCAAGCTCGTCCAAGTTGACACACGTCCCATAGCCGAGCAAAGGCTCGCACTTATACACAGGACCCCAAGATTCGTGCAAAAGTCGCCCCCGACTGAGCACAACTACAACTTTTTTTAGCCCGGCGCTCTGTGCTTGCGCTGCGTGAGGTGAGTTCCTGCCACGCCCACGAGACGACCAACAATCGTCTTGACAAGATGGCGCAGTTTCGGACCCAGACGGTTCCCCATCGACAAAGAATATCGACCGACGACAACTTCCAACATCCGGACTCCCTTGCAACAATAATGCTGCCCAATTCGCCGACGGGTGTTCACGCCAGGCAGAGGCAACACCGCCGCCAGAATTCGACACCCTCTGCTCTCGAAGGCGTGAATATCTCGCCGCTGTCAAACGCCAACAACAGACGACAAGCCGCTGCCCACCGGCGCGGCCTCAGTCTCGACATGAGACGACAGCAGACGACACCACAGACAGCACGGCAGGACTTTAACCAGGTAAGAATGGCTACTAACAACACAGGATTAGCAAACACCTCGCAGCATCATGTTCTGCCAGAAGCGCAGCAGCAACGCACCCAAGCACGCCCGGGCCCCAACCAGATGCAGTACGCATCCATGGTATCAAATAGCAATGAGAGTTTCTTGATCTCGCCACATGGTACTCCTCAGACGCAGAGGTTCGCTCCGCCGTCATGTTTTGACACAAATGCTGGCCGCTTCTCGTTCCCGGCTCACGTGGACATGATGATGCGGAAGAACCAAGAGAACTACTACAACAACATGGCCGAGAGCGCAAGTTTTGACCTCTTCTCCAATAACAGCGCCCTCTCAACTCCCACCTTTATCAACTTTCCAGACAGCCCTGCTGGCCAGGTTTGGCCCGCCGATGACGCAAGTTCTCGACGGAATTCGAGGCGGATTAGCGACGGCATCATGGACCGTGTCAACAAGTTTGAGGGCATGGGCATTGAAGAGGCTCAAAGACCTACAACACCACCTAATCAGAATGGAACTAGTGAGTTTCTTTGGACACTATGCGACATGTTTGAAAAATGCTGACCACCGCTGCCAAAGATTACTACCCTCCCACACCAGTGGAAACTCCCCATGGCCGTATTTTCAAGCAAGAAGCCAGGCCAGGAAGATTTTCTGATGACTATGACGAATCAATGGAAGAAACCATCAAGCCCAACCGAAACAGCCGTTCTGGTCTCAGAACCCAGTCCGTCTTTGCACATATGAGACAGCAGGCCGAGCAAAATGCTGGCTCGCTCAGCCCCCCAGGGACAAACAAAATCTCCGATGCCGAATGCCTCAGTAGCCTCCAGATGCAAAACTCAGACTACATGAACATGAATGCTCTAAGACACGAGTTTGTCAAGATTGAGGACCAGAACGACGCAGCAAGACTTGAGCTCGACACCACCAACTCCCTATCGGATCTTTCTCATCACACTTCTCCGGACACTCAAAATCATGGACAGTTTGTTGGCGCTGCCTTTGAGGGCAAACTCGACTTGCAGCACGTTGCTCGCCCGGACTCGGCTGCGCAGTCCAGAAAGTCTTCGCCTCATCGTCGGACAGAGTCTGTGGCTTCCATGGCCAGCGCCGCCAGCATAGCTGACATCAACATTGACGAGACTCGCACTGATACCGGCGTTACCCTGGAAGAGATTTCTCAGTATATCCACAGTCCCGAAACCACGGACGGCAAGTGGATGTGTCTCTTTGAAGACTGTGGCAAGAAGTTTGGGCGCAAGGAGAATATCAAGTCGCACGTCCAAACCCACCTCAATGACCGACAGTACCAATGCCCTACTTGCAAGAAGTGCTTTGTGCGCCAACACGATCTCAAGAGACACGCCAAGATCCATACCGGCATCAAGCCGTATCCCTGTGAATGCGGAAACAGCTTCGCGCGCCACGACGCCCTCACGAGACACCGGCAGCGAGGAATGTGTATCGGCGCTTTCGATGGCGCTGTCCGTAAGTCGGCGAAGCGCGGCCGCCCTAGGAAACGCCCTGACCTGGAGACGAGGAGGGAGAAGTCTGCGAGAACAAGAAAGAAGAACATGTCGATTAGCTCCATGTCGTCATTTTCCGGCTACTCTGACAGCTCTGCCATCAACTCGCCGGACAACGAGTATAACATGCTTGACGACATGGTAGACTTGGATATTGTCAGTGCCAGAACCCACGGAATGCCATCCATGTCAACGGCTCCTATGCCTACGCTGATACCTAGGGTGATGAACCAAGACATGGCCCAGTCTCCTTCAGTTGTCAGCGCACACTCGTATGTGTCGCCAGAAGCCATCATGGACACGGCACCATCGCACCCAGCATCACCAGCAAAGAGCGGTGTCAGCCATTACAATACGCCGCCGCCGCCGGAGCTGTCCCAATCGTCATCGCCGCCACCATGTCACTTCTTCGACTTGGCTCCCAACACCTCTTCTGGCGCCGATCTGGCGGTCATGCCATCCACGAACGGCATGATGGGTTCTTCGGCCATGAGCGGAACTCTGCCCATGGGTATGGGCGACCAGGACGACGACTTGCTGCTGCAGTTTAGCCAAGACGACGGTGGTCTTGTCCAGCTGGATCGTGACTCAAACATGCTCATGTTGAGTAAGTTTGACGACGAGTTTGAGGCTGCGGTCAGCATGTTCACCAACAACGACGACATGTTCTTCAGCAACTCGTAATTGCGCACGAGTGGCCGACTGCCCCGTTGTCTTCCATTTTTGTCAAATATCGTCTAGGTATCTAATCAGTACGAAGCTAACGTCTCTGTGTGTCTGGTATGATGGGCTACGTTGGACTTGTCGGGTTGAATTTCTTTTTCTTGTACACGAGATGGCCCAACATGGGGTCTGCGCGTCTCATAATCGTCAATGGATTTAATGGGAATACTTTCTGCGACAAAAAAAAACTTGTATGATAGGGGGACTGGGGTAAAGGAATATTTATTTTCGATGCAGGGCGAACGGGTTTATGTTTTTTTATCAACACGTTGACCAAGGCGCTTTTGCAGTGGCGATGGAGCCGTCTGCTTTTCTTCGCTGCTGGAGTTTCGATGTGTATTTGCTTTGGCTTATCGGTATTCCAAAAAAATATGAATCGACCTTCATTGAAATACATACATGTGCGCTTTGTGCGTTGTGAACTGACGAGGATTGAAGCGGTGTGGCTGGTGAGTGCGGCGTTGCCAGTGAATTAACCAAGGATTTCTTCCGATTTTTTTTAATAGTACTACTATTATTTCTGGGCTAATTCTTAACTTCTCCGCCGTCCGTCTGAGTTGGCCAACAAGAAACAAACAAAAGCTACGTCGGCTTCCAAAAACTCCCCCAAACTTGTCTTACGCCGCCAACTTGAGGAGAACAGCTATCGACGTCTACGCACCTGTGATGCAGGTATCGGAGCACACGAAATGCTCACGCCCACCGTTGCCAACCGTCTCAGCTTCCTATATGCAATTGGCAATACACCTGCCACGAGTCTCACGCGCAGCGTCCCCATTGGCAAGGACGTCGACGTTCTGAGTCTGGGGTGTGGCGATGTGCGAAATATTCTCTTCACTTCATACGTGGAAAGAGGACTAGGTAATGCATGGAATTTTGCTCGACTTGTGGCCTGGCCGAGACTAATACGAGGTAGCCAAGAGAAAGATTGACGTGACCTGCTGCGACTATGATGACAGAGTCATTGGTGAGTGGTCTCCATTGTTGCCGGTGTTTGGCATACGACATGGGCGTGGCTGACGTGAACTTGAAAAATAAAAAATTAAGCGCGGAATATCTTCTTCTTGACGCTGCTGCTGGATGACCCCGGGCATGTTTCGCCGAGCTGCCTCTGGGATATATACTACCACCTCTATGTGGATGCTGCTGCTGTGGAACAAGTCCTGAAGCATGTGAAGAAGCTGCTGCCCCTTCTCGAGACTCTTGAGGCCTGGAAACGCGGGCCGTACGCCAAGGTCATCAGAGTCGCTGACCAGGACACTCTTGATGATGTTCGAGCCATGTGCCGCAGAATTAGTGATGGCGCGGAGCAGCGAGACACTGCTTCGTACGCTAGGACGTTTAAGAAGAATTTGAAAAAGACTTCCGAGGCGCTAGAGGCCTTTTCTGGAAAAGACGGTGTCAATATGACTGGCATGAGGTCTGCGGCTCCGCTCTCGCTGAATTCGCACAATGATATGATCAAGGCGTTTCAGACGTATTCTACCCACGGGACGGTGACGCCTCATGATCCAGGAAACACGGTGCCGAATCCAATGTTTGCGAGTCTGGTCTCCGAGACGAACGTCTTTCATTACGGAAGCGATCCCACTCTTGGGTATCATTTGGCTGTTGCGTTTGCACCGCTGTCTGAGAATTCGCCTCTTAAAATGCATGATGAAAAGACGGAGTTTCAGACGGCAGAGGCCGCAAGAACCCAGTTTACCGAATGGATTACCGCTTTCAGGGAGCTTGCGTCTCGAGGGATGATGGTGCGGTTCATGGTCGCCGACGTATTTGCTTGCTGCCATACATTGCAGCACTCAGCGAGCACCGGCAAGCCATCTGGGAATTGGTACCGAAGACAGTGGGATTTGAAACCCTTGAGGCTGGATGGCGATGAGTACGGACCGGCCGGAAATGCACCCACTGCGTTTGACGTTGTCGACAGCTCCAATCTTTCCGATCATGTTGGCGCCTTGAACATCATCGTTGCGGCTTCGTCGCTGCTGAAGACTGAGCCGTGGGCTACACTGTACACTGAGACTCTCCTCAAACAAGAAAAATTGCAGCAAGAAGCGTTTGAAAAGCTGCTCTGCGGCAACATTGTCACGGTGTTGCTTCTCCTCGGTATCAGTCCCGTGCAGTACTGGACGAATGCCAAGTGCGAGTCTCACGTGGATGAGGTCTTTCTTACCATGCTTGTGGGCGCAATGAACGCTCCGCAAACCCAGATCCATAGCCGTATGGCGTGGAAGCGAGATGACCAGCTGTCTGGGACGCTGGGGGCCCGAGGAAAGCTACACATTGATTCCTCTGCCCTCGTTCGCATCTTGTTTGACATCTACATGCGCATGTTCTCGGGGGAGAACTTCAAAATCTCTATCAATGCGGCATTGGATAGATCTTCGGCTTACACCCATTTTCATCGGGGAAGCTACGCCTCGTTTCTGAAGGTGGTCAAGCACCGGGTCAGAACAGATTGGCCTGCTGTCTGTTCACAGCTCTTTGACAAGATATCTCAGGATCGAACTCTAGCCCTGTCGACGAACCAGCTTCAGGAGCTTGGAATCCAGATGCATTTGCAAGACGTGAGCACCGAGTCGTGGCTCCTTCGCGAGAGCGACAACTTGTCCACCGGCGGGCGGTTCCGTATGTGGAAGAACATCCCTCTCGCTGTGGCCGTTACTGTTATTGTTCCCCGTTCTGCTGTTGAGCGGCTTTACGCAGGGGAAAACCGAGAAAAGTCTTCTCCAACCTTTGTTGGCTCGCTTCGCGCGGGTCCGAGCTCGCCAAACCAGTGGCAGAACATGTACAGCGATGTTCATATTGTCTTTGGAAAGGTCAAGAACTCCCCCAAGGACGAAAACACGCCCATTATCGTCGAGCAGGATGACCAAGGATGGAGCGGCAGCTCAGCCTTGATTGCATCCTTTGTTGTGCCCACGGCTGCGCTGCAAGTTGATCCTGTAGACGCACGAGTTGCGATTTGCATACCGCCATCGACGCAAGCTGCATTTCTGTATATGGGAATCCTGGGGATGGAAATGACAGTTTTTGAAACAAAGCTGTCGGCAGCCTCAAGTGTCTTTGTCACCAAATTCATGCCAGGTCTCACGGGACACAAAAATGTGTGCAGCAGGGTTAACAACTTCACTGATGTTGTGGATGATGCTGGAAACGGTACGAGTAACAAGATTATGGCAGAGGTCCCTGCTTCGGAATCCGCGATTACGACAATCACCGGGCATGTTGACATTCTCACGGACAAGGGCAAAAAGATGCTACAGGACAAGATCCCGATTGAACTTCAACAGCGCGACGCGTTTGTCATTGATGTCATCTTTGGGAATAACGCCCTGGTATGTCCGCTACGGTTCCCAATACCGGTCTCACAGACAGGCAGCCGATTACGAGTCGCAAGAAAGTCAGGCTACGTTGAGGTTGTCGCCCCAGTGGCCAGTTCAAAGGACTCGGACGTTCTTTCGGATTTCATTTATCCCACGAGATTGGACGGAAAGGGCTTCCCGGCTGCTCTTAATGCTTCACATATGAATTTGGACGCACTCCCTGTTCTGGATCTAGAAAAGAAAGACCAGATGCAGTGGCTCGTGACATTGGCATCATTGGAGTTTTCTCCCCGGGAGAAGAGCATGAGAGACGAGGCCGATAAAAAGAGCGGGATATCCGAAAACCTGCGAGTCAACTTTAAAGAATCCTTGCTTACCATGTTCATGTTGACGTCCGGACTACAAGGAGGGCAGACTGGCATGTTCGCCATCAATCATCCTGAAAAGGGGGGTATTCACATGCTGATATTCGTCTCGGCGTTGAAGCTCGACGCAGACTGTTCTTCCGTAGTGTTGGATGCAGCAGTGGTACCCATGACTAACCAGCTCGTCGCTTCTGGCAGCATGGATCCATTCTTGGTTCTCATACGAACACTGGAATGCTGCAGTATCAACGTCAATGATGCAGAACTTATTCTGTGGAAACGAGTGTTGCCAGCGTTGGCAGAACGTTGTCGTACATGGAGCCATCGTTCTGACTGCGAGTATAAACGAAAGGGGGCAACAGTTCCCCTGAGCCTGGTGCAAGGAGAAAAGTTTCTGTGTTCTTGTGGAAACGGAAAGTTGCCCGAGAACTTTGTTTCAGTACCAGAATGGGAAACGGCAGCTCCAAACGCTGTTCGTATCGCCATCAGCCCGACATTTTCGGTGCCTCTTGTGGAGGATGTCGTTGACCCTGGGGACATGGCCAAGGGGAAAGAGCAGTTGGCGGCAGGCGATAGATGTCGAAGCTGTGGATCAGCGGCCGCTAAAGATGGAGGTTCATTGAAGAAATGCATGAGGTGCCAAGCGGTCAAGTATTGTTCGACGGAATGTCAGAAGAAAGACTGGAAGAAGCATCGTATGGAGTGCTCGGAATCTTGATGGATGATGGTTGGGGAGCCGAAACAAGCAAGACGGGGAATAGACGGTTTAAGGATGATAGACATTAAGAAAAGCGGCCTGCTAGTAAATTGAAAGCGATTTATTTTAATAATACTACCCAGATATTTATGTGGATGTCATGGCGATGTATTATTTCTACTTCACAAGCCCGCGCTGCTGGGCCTGGAGGCAGAACCAGGCAGATGAAAATGGAAAGAGTAACCATGTAACCGTTGCCACCCCACCATCGCTCCTGCCTGGCAACAGGGCACCAGATGATGCACTGTTAGCCTGTGCTGCGTTGGCTCACACCGCCTTTAGCCTCGAGGCAGAAAAAAGTGACCCCAATCCAGCCCACCACGACTTCGTGCGGGTCGCCGCTGTCCAGCTTGCGAAATCACCATTCAGCGACCGACACTCCTTCCACGACATAAAGCACCTCCCGGCGAGCTCGCAAGCATCATCATGTCGGCCGCGCAGCTTCTCAACCCCAAGGCCGAGTCCCGAGTACGTTCTCTTTTCGTCAAAATTTCCTGAACAGCGATGTGTCGTGTGCATGCTAACTTGTCTGTTAGAGGAGGGGTGAAGCTCTGAAGGTCAACATCAATGCTGGTATTGGCCTGCAGGAGGTCCTTAGGTCCAACCTTGGCCCTCTTGGTACAATTAAGATGTGAGTCTATGGCATCGAAAACTAATCTTCTGGCAGTGTGGCTGACCTCTTTTTCACAGGCTGGTTGACGGCGCTGGACAGGTGCGGACCCTGCGATTGCTGCCCCTCAGGGGAACACGATGAAGCTGATATTATTTCGCCCTCAGATCAAACTGACCAAGGATGGAAACGTTCTCTTGAGAGAAATGCAAATCCAAAATCCAACCGCCGTCATGATTGCCCGAGCCGCGACCGCCCAGGACGATATTTGCGGAGATGGTACCACTTCGGTTGTGCTGTTGGTTGGTGAGCTCTTGAAGCAGGCGGACAGATACATCTCAGAAGGGCTGCACCCTCGTGTCATCTGTGATGGCTTCGAAATTGCCAAGGCCGAGGCCCTCAAGGTTTGACTTATTGTTCCCAGTCTTTGTAGAACGATGCGTGTCGGGCTCTAACTCTAGTTGTCTAGTTCCTCGATGACTTCAAGCTACCCAAAGAGGTCGACCGAGAACTACTCCTAAACGTGGCGCGCACATCTCTCGCCACCAAGCTCAACTCTACGCTTGCGAAGAAGCTCACGCCCGCTATAGTCGACGCTGTTCTCGCAATTTACCAAGAACCTGCCAAGCCCGATTTGCACATGGTTGAAATCATGAAGATGCAGCATCGTACGGCTGCCGACACCCAGCTTATTCGTGGCCTTGCTCTGGATCACGGTGCTCGTCACCCAGATATGCCCAAGAGACTGGAGAACTGCTACATCTTGACCATGAATGTCAGCTTGGAATACGAGAAGACTGAAATTAACTCTGGCTTCTTTTACTCTAGCGCTGACCAACGCGACAAGCTTGTGGAGAGTGAGCGCCGATTCATCGATGCCAAGTTGAAGAAGATTGTGGATCTGAAGAAGGAACTTTGTGGAACAGACGGCAAGAAGAACTTTGTCATTATTAATCAAAAGGGAATCGATCCACTGTCCCTGGATGTGCTGGCCAAGAACGGCATCCTCGCGCTTCGACGTGCTAAGCGAAGAAACATGGAGCGTCTGCAGTTGATTTGTGGCGGCGTGGCTCAGAACAGCGTTGACGACCTGTCTGCTGATGTTCTTGGATGGGCTGGCCTTGTCTATGAACAGACTCTGGGTGAGGAGAAGTACACCTTCGTTGAGGAGGTGAAAGACCCCAAGTCTGTGACTCTCATGATCAAGGGGCCTAACCAGCACACCATCGCTCAAGTGACCGATGCTGTCAGAGACGGATTAAGAAGTGTCTATAACATGATTGTTGACAAGAGCGTTGTTCCTGGTGCGGGGGCGTTCCAACTAGCCTGCGCTCTTCACTTGAAGAGTGATGCTTTTTCCAAAACAGTCAAGGGAAAAGCCAAGTCTGGCGTTCAGGCCTTTGCCGACGCTCTGCTTATTATCCCCAAGACTCTGGCTGCCAACGCGGGCCATGACGTTCAGGATGCTTGTAAGTAGCATATGACTCAGACGAGCTCTTTTCAGTGTGCTAACACCTAAGCTACAGTGGCTGCTATGGAGGACGAATTCAATGACGGGGACGTTGTTGGACTGAACTTGGAGAGCGGAGAACCTATGAGCCCCGAGTTGGAGGGTGTCTTTGACTCGTTCCGGGTACTGAGGAACTGCATTGCTTCCAGCTCTAGCATTGCATCCAACCTCTTGCTTTGTGATGAGTTGTTGAAGGCTCGGCAAATGGGTAGAGCTGCAGGTCCTGGCCCTGGAATGGATGGCCCTGATGACCACATGTAAATGTTAATACCACTAGATGGCACGGTAGAATAAAAAATCTATGGGACAGTATACACGATTTATCTGACTCTGAACAAGTCTTTGTTCATATCCAGTGAGCACGACATTGCGCTCATGGGGTATTTCTGTGGCATGTCAAGTCAGTCGAGGGTTGGAGTCACAGTGGCGGGACCACTTGCCCGCAGTCATGCCAAATAGCCCCGCGTCGACTAGCTTCCTTTTCAATGTTTGTCCAAAAAATTCTTGACCCCACCATCGATATCAGCTTCTCGCAGAGTCCTTGCGAAACACGCAAGACTTTGCAACAATGACTTCATACGATTCTGATTCTTCAGATGGAGGGGAGTTTACAGAGACTAATGTTCTCTTGGGATATGCCTCTAAAGATTCGCAAGATGAGACTATCAGCAAATTAGGCGGCATACCTGTAAGTGCTTCTGCTATAATATAAGACTTTGCGCCCTGCCTTGAGATGAATCATGATCGACTGACATTTGGATAAGGAATGGTTGGAAGCCGACAAGCCACCCTCGGCAGCTCTTGCGCGGTGCAAAGTGTGCAAAGACCTTATGGTTCTCATTCTTCAATTGAACGCCGAATTACCAGAGAGATTTCCTGGCCACGACCGACGACTATACGTGTTTGCTTGCAAGCGAGAATCCTGCCGTCGCAAGCAGGGAAGCATTCGAGCTTTGCGAGGGGTGCGAATTTGGGGAGACGAGACCCCAGCAGCTTCGGCGGCGAAGGCAGAAGAAGAGCCAAAGAAGCAAGAGACAAGACCTAATAACGACGGCCTCGCCTTGGGTGACGCTTTGTTTGGAGGCAAGGGTATTGGTGGTGGATCAGGAGCCAACCCGTTTTCCAGCAACGCGAACCCGTTCAGCACCTCGAGCAGCGCCGGGAGCTCTGGCAACCCATTCAGCTCCGGACAGCAGAAAAAAGATACCCCCAAGGAGGCAGAGAAAGATGCCAAACCTGCCACACTCAGCAAGAGCTTTGCTGAAACATTATCGCTGGGCACAACACCCGCCGGTCCGCCGCCTCCTCCAGAGCCGTGGCCAGAGACTTCGGCCCAGCCCAAGCCATATCCAACGCTATATCTAGCAGAAGCCGACTACGAAACTCTCGAGCCGACATCAACCAAGATCCCCGACAATGCCCGCATAGAGGAGGCAGATGCGCCGGAGACGGTCTCCGTTTTGGACCGCGAGGCGTTCGAGTCGTCCATGGACGCTGCGTTTCAAAAATTTGCGGATCGTCTTGCCCAGAACCCAGACCAGGTCATCCGCTACGAGTTTGCAGGGACGCCCCTCCTTTACTCAAGGACAGATGCTGTGGGAGAGAAGCTATCCAAGGGCTCGATCCCTGGATGCCCAAACTGCGGCGGCAAGAGGACGTTTGAGGTGCAGCTGACGCCGAATGCCATCGCGGAGCTGGAAGCGGATGACCTGAGCCTGGAAGGAATGGAGTGGGGGACTATTATTGTTGGCGTTTGTGAGCGGGACTGTGTGCCTGGGCATGTAGGCAAGGACGAGGCTGGATATCTGGAGGAATGGGCTGGGGTGCAATGGGAGGAGCTTACCAAGCAAAAGTAGCCTGAATACAGTACGACTTGAATAGACAGGATGCGAACTGCCATATGGTGAGCTGTGGGTAGAGCTCGGCGAGTCACGAATATCTCAGGCAGGTGGTTTCATAGATCTGCGTTATATGCTAACTCCGATCTCAATACCGCTATCTCAATGACATGTCCGATGTAACGCCTGGATTGAAAATTTTCCCTTCTTTTTGGTTTCTATCCACCCCACCGTAACCCTCATGGTCTTAAGGGAACCCCCATCGTGTGGCCCATCATGCTTGCATCATGTCCCGTAACGTTTTCGACTCTCTTGCGTCGTTCACCCTGGGGCTTCGATACCGCCCCCCCGCCCCCCTTGATGACATAGCTTACACAGTCTCCTCCCATGATCGCCGGATTACCCTTGCGAACTGCTCCACGTTCACATCTTCCCGAATCTCGGCCTTCTTAGCTTCGTTATCCGGATTAGAAGGAATCTTGATGCTGCCCTCGCCGTCGACTGTCCATCCGCAGACATCGGTGACGAACTTGCGGGTAGCGTCCTCGCTGAGCCCGAGCCAGGATTCAAGGTGGGCGAGCTTAAGCTCACGGAAAGCTTGGGAAACCAGCTGGGCGATACGGAGTCGGATCATGTCCTCGAAGCCGGAAATATCGGCGATCAGGTCAGCGCACAGGTCGTCACCGTCGACGGAGGCCCAGAACTGGGCATACTGAGCACCCTCGAGTTGCGAGTTCAATGATCGGAGCTTGGTCAGGGCCTCGTGGAGTTCGCCGGTCGCGGCCGCTGAAGGATTGATCAGGTGGAGGGCAAGAGAGAACTGCGCGGAGGGAAAGAGGGTCATGGCCTTGACGAGAATGTTGGTGACGATCTCATCCTTCAATCGGTCAGGGTTGAGCTGGTACCTAGGTAGGTGGGCAAGATCAGCATTAGCTGGTACTCCTCGCGAGAAAAAGGCATGTTGAGGTTCGCAGAGCACATGGTTTGCAGGCAGTTGTCAGAGCTAATATGCTGACTTCATGTGCATGAGATTAATCGCTCTCGTCGCTGTCAGGTAATAGGAAACGTTGACAAATAGTCATCATTAAACTGCCACAGGACCCAAAAAAAAAAAAAAAAAAGCTATGAAAATCGCAAAATAGTCCCGGTCGTGTTGGTATTGAGGGGAGAATTTTCGACTCACAGCTTGAGCAAGGTTCGGTTGGCATTGGAGTCGCAAAACTTCTGTTCACATTGTTCTTGCAGATATGTCTCGAGAGAACCGACGGCCTCAGGGTTGTAGCGCTCGAGGCCGTTGATAATGTTGGTAATGTAATCAGGCCTCTCAGGCGGGTCTTCGCCGTTCATTTTGCCGGTATTGATGCGGATGTTGGTATTTGAGGGGGTTGATGTCGTGGAGAGGTTCGTGATGGTGGGGCAGAGGGAAGTTTTCGACGGGTTGTGTGAGGGTGGTCGGTTGTGGGCGTCAAAGGGGCTTAGTGTATGGAGATGGGGCTTGTGTGCCGCTACAACAACTTGGAGCACCTGCTCGGTATGACCTTGGCGATGCCGTCACGTGGTCTCGCGACTGGAACGTCATAGAGTATGCAGGCCGACACGCGTTCACGATCATGACCCTGGCAACACTGCAATTTTTTCTTTGACTTGTGAAGGAACTTGACGAGATGGATATGGGATGATGATGTAGTACGCTATTTCTGCGCTGACTATGGCTTTCAACTCGCTGGGCGCGCTCCTCCCCTCTTCAAGCTGAAACTAACAAGTCGTCTATAGATATCTGTGGCCAGACAATCTAGAACAATGTCTAGTCCGTCCAAAAAGAGGAAGCTGAATACCGGCGGAAAGCAACATGGACCATCGACAAGAGGTTTAGAGTTCTTTTTTGCCAAGCAAAGACAGAGCAGCGTAGCCACTTCCTCAGCAGATGCCGCTGACGTGCCTGACTTGGCATCTACGGAACTAACAGATGAAGAATTGGCCCGTAAGCTTCAAGATGAATGGAATAAAGAAGTAGCAGATGAGAGTAAAAATGAAACCGAGAATACTCGAAGCACTTCACCGGCTTCGAATCTGGCAATCGATGAACCTTCGCCGGCTGCCCAACCCGAGTTAGAGCCTCGTGTGACAAAAGAGGCCGAATTGCCTGCTTCAAAGGAGGATACTCTTACGTTGCAATCTACAGGAATGGCCGAGGATGCTATTACTACCAACATCCCTCTTGATGAGCCCCCTTTAATATTTCAGCCATCAAAGTATCTCGACTTGTTGAGGGAGCACTGGGCAGCTGAAGGTGGAAACGCCTCCTATTCTTTGCTCACCAGATGTTTCGTCCTCGTCAGCAGCACGGCGAGCCGCATTAAAATAGTTGATACGCTTGTCAATTGCCTTCGACTGCTAATTGAAGGAGACCCTTCAAGTCTCCTGCCAGCCGTAAGTTGCTCTACTCCCATGTGATTTCAAGCATCCACTCAACAAGCGATAGGTATGGTTGGCGACGAATTCTATATCGCCAGCATATATATCCCTGGAACTGGGACTGGGGGGTTCTGCAATATCTAAGGCTCTAAAGCAAGTGTGCGGCTTGGACAATAGATCACTCAAGGCAATCTATGACAAATACGGTGATGCCGGCGATGTAGCCTTTGAGGCTAAAAAGAAGCAGAGCTTCACACTGAGAAAGCCAAAGCCACTTACGATCAAATGCGTTTATCAGGACCTTGTTAAAATTGCTAGCTCTCAAGGACAGGGAAGCGCACAGGCGAAACAGCGCATTGTGGATAGACTATTGCAAGATGCGAGGGGTGGAGAGGAGAGTCGCTTCATTGTGCGGACGCTCTGCCAGCATGTAAGTCATTGCGATGTTTTGTCAGCGAAGCCAAAACCTTGCTAATGCTGCTAGTAGCTAAGAATTGGCGCCGTGAAAACCACCATGCTCATTGCTCTGTCAAGAGCCTTTCTGCTATCTCGGCCTCCTGGTGCAGACTACTCTTCTCTGTCTATCACTGAACTTTCCAAGCTGAAGAAAGAAGAGCTGGCCGAGATTTGGGGGAAAGCCGAGGAAACTGTCAAAGCCTGCTTTGCACGACGGCCCAACTACAACGATTTGATCCCAGTTCTTCTGGAAATTGGAATATCAGACGAGTTGTTGATTAGATGCGGACTAGCTCTGCACATTCCGCTTCGACCCATGTTGGGCAGCATTACCAGAGACTTGTCAGAAATGTTGACGAAACTTCAAGGAAGAGATTTTGCCTGTGAATACAAGTACGATGGCCAAAGGGCCCAGGTGCATTGCGACGATGGAGGAAAGGTGTCAATCTTTTCACGACACCTAGAACTTATGACGGACAAATATCCCGATCTTGTAGAATTGGTTCCTAGGATCCGTGGAGAGGGTGTCAGTAGCTTTATCATGGAGGGCGAGGTGGTCGCAGTGGATCGAGAAACTGGCGAGCTCAAGAACTTTCAGACCTTGACCAACCGGGCGAGAAAGGATGTGGAAATCGGCAGCATCAAGATTGATGTTTGTCTGTTTGCCTTTGATTTGATGTTCCTGAACGGGCAGCCGTTGCTGGACCGTCCATTTAGGGAACGACGAGAGTTGCTTCGATCGCTGTTCACCGAGGTGCCGCACAATTTCACCTGGGTGAAAAGCCTCGATGCGACGTCCAGTGACTCCGAAACGGTGCTCGAATTCTTCAAGTCGGCCACGGAGAGCAAATGCGAAGGAATCATGGTCAAAATTCTTGACAACCTGGTTGATATTCCATACTTGGGCGACCAAGAGGGGCCGGCTGCCGAGGAAACAGAGAAGCTTTCGACACCAAAGTCAAAATCCAAAGCAAAAAAGAAAGGAAATGGCGCAACAGCAGCGGGGGAGGGAGACAAGAAGAAGACGGGCTCTCGACGAAAGCCCCTCCTCGCGACATACGAACCCGACAAGCGGCTCGACTCATGGCTCAAAGTGAAGAAAGACTACAATTCCAGCTTTGATACCCTGGACTTGATTCCGATTGCAGGATGGCACGGACAAGGTCGAAAGGCAAAGTGGTGGTCGCCAGTTCTTCTTGCCGTTCGCAACGAAGAGACTGGCATGTTGGAAGCAGTGTGCAAATGCATGTCTGGCTTTACCGACACATTCTATAAGGCCATGAAGCAGTTCTACGACAACGGCGAAGAGAGTGGAGAGCGCAAGAATACACGATCGCAGATGCCAAGTTTCATCGAGTACTCTGGCCCCATGCCTGACGTCTGGTTTGAGCCTCAGGAGGTGTGGGAAATGGCCTTTGCAGATATTACCCTGAGTCCGACTTACACGGCGGCTATCGGCCTTGTCAGTGATGAACGAGGTTTAAGTTTGAGATTTCCGCGGTTCCTCAAGAAACGGGACGACAAGAGCCTGGAAGAAGCAAGCACGAATGAGTTCCTGGCCGGGCTGTGGAGGAAACAGGAGGCAAAGGCGGTCCCGCGAGAGGCACCAGACGGGAGAGGAGATGGAGAGCTAGAGCAGATGGAGGATGAATGAATCATGTGTCTACTTTGTGCAGCGCAAACAGAACAATTAAGCCGTTTATTTGGGGTATATCCTCATCTTGTGTTATACATGGTCGCCTAGCATTCGTTGGTATCATGTGTGCATTATATCCCTGCAACCTTTACTTTCCCGCGTTCAGCTTCTGTGCTATCAAACTGAAGACAGCGACAGATGCCATGAAGAGCACTGCGTTATAAAACTAAGGTTTGTTAGTTGGGTTCTTTTCTTTCGTCGTCATTCATGTGTGCACTCACAGCTTTGCGGGACACGTCTCTCTCCTCATCGTCCGTCCGGGACTCGATGAAGAGGCGCCTCAAATTGGGGAAATTTGCCTTTTGAATATTATTAGCGGTATACTTTGAAGACGGCGTTACTGAGAGACCGGACCATTTTGCGGCGGTTCGATGCTGAGCCCTATGTCGGGGTGATTCTTGGTGCTGGACTGCTCTGATGTCGATGATGGGTCAACCCAGGCGCCAATTGCACAACTGCAGACGCAAGATTGGGCACTGACTGTTGGTGGATCGAACCAGCATTCGAGTCTCCTTTTAGCGGGGCAAAGCCTACCATCAGCACCAGGCGCCAGGCGAAGGTCAACTGGAGGTACCCTGTACTGGGTGCAGCAACAACTGGGTGGAGACCAGGTGGAGCCTCGTACCCGTTAATTTTTAGGGGAAGCACGAAGCCAAGCCTACCGTGAAGTCGCCAGGCCTTGTCGACATCTGTTCAATGTTGACGCTTGTCCCCAGCTCCAGCGCCAGTCCGGACGCCAATGGCCAATGGGCGCAACAAGGTGCATGTGTTTCTGGCCCCAGTGCCTGGAGCTACAGAGTACATACATAACTTCCAAGTTGACTTGGTGCCGTAAACTTAATAACTAATGCCAGTGGATCACGGCTCACGGCTCACGCACCATCGTCCCCAACTCTGTCCTTGCACTGGCATCTTGAGTGCTGGCTGCACCAGACGACACCATAGCCAGTTGTCGGGCTTCTCAGATGCCTTGTTGATACAGAGAGACCCCGAGCCGTGAACCACAGGCCTGCCGCAGCTTCCTGGGCCAACGCACGACACGCCGTCGTCACTCGTACGGCCATACCACGACCGCTTCCATCTCTGCCCCTCCAACCTCTCCCGACCCCTCGACGGCATCGACCATGGCGGTGAATCGCATTCGCGGCGCATTCGCCGCTCCCAGAAAGGGCGAAACCTTTGAGCTCCGCGCTGGTCTGGTCTCCCAGTATGCCTATGAGCGGAAGGAGTCCATCCAAAAGACCATCATGGCCATGACCCTTGGCAAGGATGTGTCTGCCCTGTTTCCGGACGTCTTGAAGAACATTGCCACGGCCGACCTTGATCAGAAGAAGCTCGTCTATCTTTATCTCATGTATGTACACTATTGTTTTCCTGGCGCTGGGGTGGTCGAATGCGAATACGCCCCGTGGCCCAAAACATGTTGGGAGGGTCGACACCACAGGAGGCTGACCATAGCACAGGAATTACGCCAAGTCACATCCAGACCTATGCATTCTTGCTGTAAACACCTTTGTTCAAGATTCAGAAGATCCGAATCCTCTAATAAGAGCGCTCGCTATCCGAACCATGGGTTGCATTCGAGTTGATAAGATGGTAGACTACATGGAAGAACCGTTGCGGAAAACGTTACGAGACGAATCTCCATACGTGCGAAAGACAGCCGCCATCTGTGTCGCCAAGCTGTTCGACCTCAACCCTACCATGTGTATCGAGAACGGTTTCCTAGAGACTCTCCAAGAGATGATTGGTGACCCGAACCCCATGGTTGTCGCCAATTCCGTGCAAGCCTTGTCTGAAATCAGCGAGACCGCCCCCGAGACGAGAGCGCTGGTCGTGACCTCGGCAACTCTGAAGAAGCTTCTCATGGCGCTCAACGAATGTACAGAGTGGGGAAGAATCACCATCCTCACCACCCTGGCCGACTACCCAGCCTCAGACGTCAAGGAATCAGAACACATTTGTGAACGAGTAGTGCCGCAATTCCAGCACGTCAACCCTGCCGTTGTCTTGGCCGCTGTCAAGGTCGTTTTTATTCATATGAAGGCAGTCAATCCGGAGCTGGTTCGGTCCTTGCTCAAGAAGATGGGACCTCCCCTCGGTACGTGTTGCAATATTGACCTGGCTAGTACGTGGTTATATGGCCCACTAACCAAGATTTCTATAGTGACTTTGGTGGCCTCGGCTCCCGAGGTTCAATATGTCGCTTTACGAAACATTGATCTCCTACTTCAAGCCAAGCCCGATATCCTTAGCAAAGAGCTCCGGGTCTTCTTCTGCAAGTACAACGATCCGCCCTACGTTAAGCTCCAAAAGCTCGAGATTATGGTTCGGATAGCAAACGAGAAGAATTATGAACAGCTCCTGGCCGAACTGAAGGAATATGCTCTGGAAGTCGATATGGACTTTGTCCGCCGCGCTGTCAAGGCTATCGGGCAGGTTGCCATCAAGATTGAGGAGGCCAGCGCCAAGTGCGTGCAAGCCTTGGAAGACTTGCTGGCCACCAAGGTAAACTATGTGGTGCAAGAAGTAATCGTGGTCGTCAAGGACATTTTGCGGAAATATCCCGGCTACGAGGGTGTGATCCCCACGCTGTGTGAACATATCGACGAACTTGACGAGCCGGAGGCTCGAGGATCCCTTATTTGGATCGTTGGCGAGTATGCTGAGAAGATTAGCAACGCCGACCAGATTCTTGAGAGCTTCGTCGAGGGCTTTATGGAGGAGTTTACTCAAGTACGTTTATCTGCCGCTAGGAACCTGATTAGTTTTCGAAAGTCACGCTAACAACGAATTCAGACACAACTACAAATACTCACTGCAGTGGTGAAGCTCTTCCTGAAGAAGCCTAGCAACACTCAAGGACTTGTGCAGAAAGTTTTGCAGGCTGCTACTGCAGAGAACGATAACCCTGACATCCGAGATAGAGCCTATGTTTACTGGCGCCTGCTCTCTGGCGACCTGGACGTTGCAAAGGTACCTTCAGTCCCTGGTACAGTGCTAGTTTATTCGATTCAGCTGACACTTTTTACGTAGAACATTGTTCTCTCCCAGAAGCCTACCATTTCCACCACCATGACCACGCTGCCGCCGTCATTGCTGGAACAGCTGCTCTCAGAGCTGTCCACTTTGGCTTCGGTATACCACAAACCCCCAGAGTCATTTGTTGGCAAAGGACGATTCGGTGCCGACGAAATCCAGCGAGCCGCAATTCAAGAACAAAGACAAAATGCGGCTGACAATCCCATCGCGGCGTCTGTTGCCGCAGCAGCCGCCAACGGCGCTGGTCCTGGCGCTTCTTCTAACAACATTGAGAACTTGCTTGACATCGACTTTGATGGCGCGGCACCGGCATCCCACGAGCAGCAAAGCGCGTCAGCGACGCCCGACCGAGTGGCGAGCCCAGCCGGTGGTGCCGCATCTGGTGGCATGGCGGACATGATGAGCATGTTCGACGCTCCTCCAATAGGCGCAACCAACAATGGAGGTGCAGCAGGACCTAGCTCTGGTAGCGGCATCAACGACCTGATGGGCGGGTTTGACGGGCTAAGTTTTGGCGACAGCAACTCGAGCCAGCCTCTCCCCGCGGCGATGCAGCTGAACAATGCGCAGGGCGGCAGCAGCACTCAGACGCAACAAAAGGATAGCGATGATTTGTTGGGGCTGTTGTGAGGAGGGTAGTTGTAATAGTTTTATTTTTTACTCAAATTTTTTTCTTTCTCAAACAAAAGAGGTTGCCTGGGAAAGCAGTAGGCGCACCGTTTATAGATCCACGGAAGTGTCAATGGAAGAAGCATCTTGGTTTGGAAGCAAAGTTGGCTTAACTTGCAATGTTGGGCAATTTTTGCACTCGTGCAATTCTCACGAAAATACGTGCTTTAGGTATCTAATGTAGGCAGTTTCCTCGAACCTTTTGTGATCCAATCCCCCCAGTCCCGATGACATGGCGTCTTCTTCCCTTTTTATCCACATGGTATTTCGGCCGGGCGCAATAGACGCCAAGGAACCCCAGCCTGTAATTATAAAATGCCATATCCCGCGCTCGTTCCGCAATCACGCACTCGTTCCGCAATCACGCACTCGTGCCTTGGACGTGGCCCCCGACAGTGCCGTCCATGGGGGGCCCCGCCTTGGCCTTGTCCCTCTCCCACTCGTCTGGCGTTTGGCATTTTGCCGTCCAGGCGTGGATGGCGGCAATCTCCTCCTTGAGAGCGGCGTTGGCCAGGCGGTGGCGCTTGAGGGAGTTGAGGCCTTGGAACTGGGGCGCGACGATGAGGCAAGTGAATGCTTGGCCGCAGCCGCCTATGAGCCCGTCCAGTTAGCTTTTTTTTGGGGGGGGGGGGGAGAACAAGAATGGGAGGTGGAAGTTGTCGCGAGATGGTGGATGGAGGGGCATTTTACGAACCAGACATGTCGGTGACTTCGACGTGGGTGGCCCCTAGACGCTGCGTGATGGCGTCACGTATGCTGGCATCCGTTATTTGGGACATGGTGACATGGGATCCTGAGGGTTGGCGCACGCGTCAAGTCAGGGTGGTTTGGTGTCGTGGACGCTGCGGGCGGACGAGCGATGTCGCAAAAGATGGGATTGATAAGATGGACTTGGCCGCGGGGCAGCTGCAGTTGCACTTGCACTTGCACTTGCACTTGCAGTTTGGGGTCCGTGTCGGGCGGTGACGTACAGAGACGCCAGGCGGCGCCGCGGCCGGACTGCTGACTCCATCTGCTGGGACTAACCCTAGTCGGGCCTGGTCGTCTGGCAGTTTCAAGCAGCAAGCTTCAAGCTCTGCAGAGCACTCGCACTCGTACTCGCCATCGCCCATCGCCTGCATGAGTTGCTGAGGGTTGGAAATTGACATGAGGACAGCTGTACGGTCTCGTCGCTGCCCATTGACCACCGCCCGAAGCCTCGCTCGATTCAACTCGCGTGCATCCTTGACCCCCCCATCATCGCTGCTCAGCCGTCGAGCTACACAGGCCTCGACGTTGTTCGGGCACGGCGCAAAGCTACTTGCTTGGTCTGCAACGTCGTTCTGCACCAGCTGCAAGATGAACGAAACCGGGGCATGGGGAGCTTGGCAGGTCCAGCCATCCAAGTTTACCCGCGCCGTCGTCGACGCTATGAGGACGCTGTACGCCCGGGCACGTCTCCTGATGGCATTTGGTTTCAGGCACTAACTCTTCTCCTGCAGGTATCCTGAGGAATTGGCAGATAGGTCATGGGACAATGTCGGTCTCCTGGTTGGCAATTCAGAAGCCGAGGGCAAGCAGCCCAAGGTTCTGGTGACAAACGATCTCACCTGGCAGGTCGCTGCGGATGCGATTGGCCAAAATGTCAGCGTCATTGTGAGCTACCGTAAGTGTTGTCTCCGGTCATGACCCAAGAAGAAGAAGAAGAAGCATATAGGCCCTTTCTGTGTCCAGTACTTTTAACATGGCAGCCCCAAGATCCGTTCATATTCTCTGGGCTCAAGTCCATCACCAATGACGACCCCCAGCAAGCGACACTGTTACGTCTGGCCCAGGCCGGAGTTGCTGTCTACTGCCCTCACACGGCCGTCGACGCGGCCCCCAAGGGTTTAAACACTTGGCTCGCAGACATTGTAGCTGGTCCGCACGCAAGCAGGCGCTCCGTGGCTGTTCCCTGCCCGGCAGCCCCTGAATCTCACTCCCCAGCGGGCTACGGCGCCGTGGGCCACTTTGAAGCCCCTGTTTCTCTGGCCGAGATTCTCAGGCGTTTGGCTTCTGAGCTCGGTGGTCTGAAATACGTCATGGTTGCCAGCCCTGTAGGCGCGGACATGAAGACCGCCACGGTGGGAAGCTTTGGCGTATGCGCGGGCAGTGGCTATGACGTCCTGAAGAAGGCAGACGTCGACTTGTTGGTCACGGGGGAAACGAGCCACCATTCGGCGTTGAGGGCCATCCAGCAAGGAAGAACATTGGTGCAAGTGTTTCATAGTAATTCGGAGAGGGGCTACTTGCAAAAGTTTCTCGGGCCAATGTTGGAAGAACAGCTAAAGAAGGCCGTTCCAGAAGCTCAAGTGGTCTTGAGCCAGTTTGACAAGGATCCTTTTACCATTTACAACGTCGACCATCTAGGTTAGGGAGGCTAGACAGTACCTTCAATTTGCGGGATTGCAAGATGGATGTTGAGCCAGCTGACTGTGGCCAAGGGCTACACCTGGTAGCATAGATTCGGAAAAAAAAAGAGAGAGAGAGAGACAGAGAGAGCATATCAGAGGGGGAGGGACAAAAGAGTTCACGTCGTCGTGTGCCATGTTCAAGACTACCGATCATCTCTAGAAGTCCTCTGCGGTAAATCCGGCACTGGCTTAAAAACGGCATCCCCTTCATCAATGACATCTTGTACATGGTCGCCCCCGACACCCGTCTCCTTCCACGCTACTAATAGGCGCTTGGGCATCTCCCACTGCATCTTGGCCTCTTGCACCTTGCCCTCCTTGACGAGATCCCTCAGCTTCTGCGGCGTAGCAAGCGCCTCGACGGCCAGTTCCCGCGTCCTCTGCCGCCTCAGCTCTGCCGCCCTCCGCCTCCCTTCCTCGGAATCGGGCGCCGGCACGGACTCGCGTAGTTTTTCTCGTATCGACGATGCCTGCGAGTATATCTGTGCAATGGCAGGGTCGAGCGTCGACGCCATGGGGTTCAGCGGGTCCATATTCGCCCTCATCTAGCTCTCACGGCATTAGCAACATGTTTCATTCTTTTTCTTTTTCTCTCCTTGGCCTCGCCTTCCCCCAAGAGTGGAAAGAGACGCTTGTTACCTTGCGGATCGTCTCCGTCGCCGTAATCAACTTGCTGTAGTTGTCGTAGACGAGGGCCTTCTTCTCGGCGTCCAGGGCCCTGACCTCGGCGACGACCTGCGTGTACAGGCGCAGCATGTCCTCCAGGCCGCTGTTGCCCACGACGCGCGCGACGTACTCGGCGGCGTTGAAGTCCGGGGCGTCGAGGTCGCTGGCGGGCACCTCGGAGCCGGCCACCTCGATGCGAGGCGCGCGGAGCTTGTAGTATTCGCGGAGGGCGGCGCGGTTGGAGCGTTTTGGGAGCGGCTGGGAGGGTGCGTCGGGCGCGGGCGACGTCACGCCCGACCGGGCCGTTTCCAGCGACGGCCGCCCGGACGAGGTGGGCGTGCCGGAGGGGAGACGCCGCAGGGGGTTTGCCGGGTCGCGCGGCGAGGCTATCGTGGACATGGTGCCGCGTGGCGAGCGTGTGGATAGGAGATGGGTTGAAGGCTGTGACATGACATGACGTTGCCGAAGCCCGGGGGTTTGGGTTTCGGGTTTTGGTGGGGGGAGCCAGGTTCCACCGTCGACCTGCAGGAACGACGCCGAGTCGTTGGCGGGTGGCCCCAGCTAGCACTCGCCAGATTCATGTTCGCCCCGTTGCATCGAGCTCGCTTCTATATGTGCACTCGAGAGACGTCGTCTCCTCGCCGGCAACATCCACAGCCATGGCCACCACCGCCCAGCTGCTGGAATCGATCACATCCCAGTGCCTCCCGCCGCCGTCACAGTCCCTCCTCACCAGCCTCACCACCCGCTCACCACAGCCGCCTCTGCCTTCGCTCGTGGCCACCGCCAAGGCGCGCCTGCTCGCCGCCGACCTCACGTCGAGCTCCTACCTGGACGGCGCGCAGCTCTGCCCCCTGCCCCCCGGCACAGACAGCGCCAATGTCAAGGAGGCCAAGCTCCGCCACCACACGCACGTGCAGGTCGTCGACATTGAGAACCTGAGCCTCAGTCGCTGGGAGCAGGTCGAGGAGATGGAAGCCATTGAGAGGGGCGAGAGGACGCGCGGAAGGGAAATTATTCGCGTCGCCGACGAGGAGAGTGCGGATGCGGCCGAGTCGTTGGCAGCCCGAGGAACGGGGACGGGGCCGCGGCCGCCTGTTTCTGCCGCCAAAAAGGCCACGCATCGTCTCGTCTTGCAGGATTGCAAAGGGGCGAGGGTGTACGCCGTGGAGCTGACGAGGATAGATGGCATAGGGGTGGGCAAGACCAACATGGGATGCAAGATGCTGCTCAGGGCTGGGACGCCCGTTGCTCGCGGCACCGTGCTGTTGACTCCCGAGAATTGCGTTTTGCTGGGCGGCAAGATTGACGCCTGGCATGACGCCTGGATGAATGGGCGAATGGCGAGGCTAAAGGAAGCTGCCGGGGCTGGCAATGCGCACACGACAACGACGACGACAACGACAACATGACAGGATGACAGGATACTTGATTTCTCATGTATCGATTTCTTACCAAGATACCCCAAACATTTTCCATATCCCTTCATCTAACATAGCACCCATGGTTGCTTCACAACTAGACACTGTCCAAATACCATCGCCGAGCCACATGCTTCTGTTTATATTCCGTCAGTCACAACTTTCAACGCTGTCCATCCACATCCATCCCACGGCGATAAGAACGCAGCCTTCTGGGCGTCAGTTGCCTTGCCCGTGCCTGCATATGCCTTTGCTAAATCTTGAGCCTCCAAGATACCCCTGGGCGGAATGCCTCTAGCCGCAACCTTGAGTGCCATTTGCGCAGCGTACTTGTCCCCTGTTGCCTCTGCTAAAGATGACCAGCCGTGTGGGAGGTGAGGGTACAACATGATATCCTCTTGTACTTGTTGTACCACCTCTTGCTGTGTGTGGCCCTCCGCCATGCCCGCCACGGCGCGAAGCACTTCACCAATTTGGGACTGTTCCGTCGTGCTGACCTTGTCGTTTGTGCGAAGGCCCTGGAGTTCCTCGACAACGGCTTCAAGACTACTTTCGTCCTGGTCTAGAAGGGCTATCACGCCCAGTGACAAAATACTTTGCACGTGGTCCGGCTGTCTTTCAATCACTTCAAATAAGACTTCACGAGCCTTGTCCCGGGACTTCTCGGTACCTTGTGCCCACAACACCTGTGCTAAAAGACATGTTGCATCCGGATTATTGTCCGATTCTTCAAGGGCCTCCTCGAAGTATGTTTCAGCTTCCTGGTGTTGTCCCAGGTAGTATTGTCCCAAGCCCACCGTCAGGTGTGATGAAAGTCGAGCCTTCTTCCGCTGCTCGCCAGTGAGCTCGCTATCAGCATCATCACTGCTTAAACCTAGGGCCATTTCGCCACACTCGACGGCCTTGGCGTACTCTCCTGCGGCAAGGTATGCTCTTGCGAGATCAGTTCGTGCCAATGTGAATCTTGCGAGACTTTCTCTGGACTCTGTTGCTTCATAGTCGGCCTCAATCACATCGCACAGCTTTTCCAGCGTCTTGACCGCACTGGCACTGTCCCGTGCTCGTTCGTTAAATAAGCATGACAAATGGCCCGAAGCAAGATCCTGTGGAAGCATACTTTGAATCTGGTTCAGTGCGAATAAGGGCTGGATAAGCGAAGCCACCGTCATGTTCGCAGGAGCTGTCAAGATATGATCGAAAAGAGAAGACGAGTAGTGCTTGCGAGTCGGTACCGAGGAAGCCTCTGCAATCTCCATGGCATGTGTAAATAACCCCCTGGCTTCCTTCACATCTCCATATAGGAGGGCTAGGAACGCCTGGCCGAGCCAAGCATGCGCATATTCAGGATCAGCAGACTGTCCCCGGGTGAAGGCTTCATCGGCCAGCTTAGTGTCTCCCGATAGAAGCGCGAGGACGCCAAGGTTCGTCCACCCAACGGGGCTGCGTTCATTCAAGTGCAAGCTTCTGACAAAAGCGTGTTGTGAGACAGCTGGGTTGATTTCGCTCGTGACAACGCCCAGAGCATTCCAGAAGTCTGCATTGCCACTTTCCAACTCGATAGCACGTTTCAAAGCCCTGACAGCGGCCTTGATATAGTTGCTAGGCTTCCTTCGCATCTGGGCAGGCAGGCAAGCGTGAGCACGGTATTCTGCCCAGCCCAGGTTATAATGAGCCACTGCTTGTGCGTGTACATCTCCAGAAGAAACGTGGATAGCTTCTTTGTAACATAGAATCGTGGCGTGAATACAGCGTGTCATGTCAACACCCAGCTGTTCATCCTTGGGATAGATACCCTTGGCATATACCACGTCAGTTCCGACCTTGTCGACATTGGCAAGCAGTTCAAAAGCTTCTTGGTAACTAGCCTCCAATAACTCCTTAATCTGACTTGCTGGGAAATCGACGACGCGGCTCTGTACAGACCCAAACACCGAAGCGGCATCAGCGATGCTCTTCCAGAAGTTGAACGTTTCCTTGACATCTGCAGGAGTTTTGCTTCCAAATTCGATGGTATCAGTTGCGAGCTGCACGGCTTTCCCAAAGAGTCCTTTTTCGACGCATGTCAATGCGTTATCAACCATCGTCTGCATGAGTGCAATAACAACACCTTGCTCTTCTGGATGAGTCTCTATAACAGTATTGTAGAGAGCTATCGACTCGTCATATTCGCCAAGCTCACGCTTGATGTTAGCAAGCATGTACTTCGTAAACCATGTATCGGCGGAGATACCGTCTCCTAGATGTTCTTCTAAACGCTGTGCATTCACAATGGCTTTGGTTGCAGCAATGTATCGGCCGGAGCTGTGATAGCTCTCACCTAATCCGACCCAGGAATGATAATCATTTGGAAACAGTCGTAGAGCGGCCTGAAAGGAGACGATGGCCTTGTGGAAGTCTTGCTTATTCAGTTCGGCAACTCCCATCGCGGCGAATGGCCAGCTGATCCCCTTCCTTTTAGAACCAGGCGGCGGCTTCACTATGCCCGAGTCGATGATTCTTTGGGCTACCAGTTCAACCCTCTCCCAATCTCCATCCTCGGCAAAAGATCTCGCCAGCCGCTCAGCAGAGACTACCTCGGCCGCTGAGAGCTCAAGGGCTTTCTGGAAGCACCGACGCGCTCTCTTCTTGTCTTTGGCGTAGTCGCTGTAGAATATGCCGAGGCTTGTGTACGCTGGAGCATGATTCATGTTGTTGTTCAACGCGCTCAACCAATATGCATACGCGCAGTCCCCTTTGCGCTGTTTTCGAGCTTGTCGACTCGTGTCCAAGTTCCAGATACAGCAGCCAATGCGATACTGAGTATCTGCCATCAATTCCTTGTAAAGAGCGATCTTTTCTTCCAAGATCGGTAAACACTCGGACAGCTCGTGTTTAGCAGTTTTCCAGTCTCCCTTCAGCGCCTTGACCCAAGCAGCCTCGGATTTGACTCGCAAATTAGAGGCGTCGCGTTTCAAAGCACGCTCCAAGAAGTCAATGGCTTGATCGTACTCCTTCTCTTCTTCAAAAATCAGGCCCACTCCAATGAGGGCAGAAGTTGAGGTTGAATCCCGTTCAAGAACTTTTTCAAAGAGCTCCTTGGCTTCTTGGTGATGCCTGGGGCTCTGGAAGTAAACCAGAGACGTCGCAAGGCACAAGGCATATGCGTCACCCGTGTTCTCATACGAAATCCCAACCCTGGCCCGCTCCTTGTCAAGAAATGCTCTAGCTTTCCTCATACACTCAACCGTGTTCTCGTACTCTCCCATCTGCAGGAAGTAAACTCCAACAAGCCTGTAGGCAAATACAGACTCACTACCAGTAATACCTTCTGAGATCATCATCAGACGGTCTTCGTCAGTTAACGGAACGTACGCGATAGGAACACCTCCATCTTCATCATCTTCGCTATCATCCGAAACGTTATTTAAGGACGCTCTAGTATTTTCTGCTGCTTTAGCTTCTGGGGGAAAGGGTGAAAAATTGCTTGTCAAGAAGGCTGTAATGACTTTGTACAGGTCGCTGTCTGGGAAAAAAGTGCAGTAATCTCGAAGCAGGCCGGCGTCCCAGTCCTTGATATCTTTACCATCCTGCCAGTCTATTGCAATATCCCACGCGAGTTTGAACGGATGTTTGATGGTTACCATGTCGTTTGCAAGACCGAAAACCTTGGCCTGCTCCTGTGTTTTTACAGGCCCGGCAGCGGTGACGAGTAATCTGTCATAGCAATATTGTAGGAGCTTCTCCTCAAAGTCTCGCCTGACTTCATCATTGCTTGTCCAGTTGATGAGCTGGCGGTAGATGGGTTCCAACTTGCTCTGTGCATAAACTTCCCTCTTGACCTCTACTTTCACCTCGCTGAGTCTCGCTCCTAATCTCGTACGGCGCTCGCCAACCAGGGTATTGATCCGTTTCTTTTCAAAATCCTCGAGTATGTGTGCAATGGTCTCATAAGTCTTTGCTGGCTGTGGAAATCGCCCTTCTAAAATGGGATACAGGGGACTTTCAGGGAGCTGGATCCAGAGAGCATCGGCATACTGCAGCTTGTCTCCGTTGACCCTGGCAAAGTCGACAAATTTGTCCACAACATCTTGGGCTTTGTACAGGTCCTCTGCTTCGTGAAAAATCTGTGCCAAGCTCACGACGGCAGCTTGATACTCCCCCAATCTCTGGTTTCCTTGCTTCTCGTACACCTTGATCAGTCCTTGGAATGCTTGGGCATCCTGAGGACGCAACTCTGTAGCTTTTTTGTAGAAATTTTCAGCTTCGACAAGCTGATTCTTTTTGTCCAGTGCAAAGGCCAGGAAAATAAGGCTTGGGCAGTTAATTCCCACCCCAAGAAACGGCAAAGGGTGCAGACTCACCCGTGATAGCTCTTTGGATCCTTCTTTATTAATTCCTTTGCCTTTTCAATGGCGCCGTCATAATCCTGGCCGCGGATAGCATCGTTTATGGCCTTCAATGTGGCCTTGGCGCCTGACATGGTTGTCGGTCCCGAGACAACTTATGCCCCGCGATATTATAGTACTGTGCCTTAAAAAAATGACACAAGTTCGGGTGGCAATGGCCAAGGTGTAGTCGGTTTTGAGAGGCAAACCTGGAAAATGTATTCATGACAGGAACATCTCCCCGACAATTTGTTTCAACAGGAGCGAATCGCAACTTGCCGGCGGCGGCTGCTGTACCAGTTCACACGCCAAGAAGCTGCCATCAATGAATAGTCGACTTCAACCTGGCTTATGTCATGACGACACAGAGCTGCTCGGCGAAAAGGACTCTTAGCCGAAGTTTCTCCGCTCACAAACCATAACCACAAACCACAACCAACACAACCAGGCATTTATTCACTGCTCCAAGCATCGCGAACCACGGACGCTTTTTGCCATGACCATGGAATTACTGCCTGTTGGCAACGCATCTACCCTTGCAGCGAGTTACGTAAAGAACGCAGGACAGTCCATTCTGCGAAATGCGCCTGTCTTACTGTTTACAAATTTGAACAGAGCACGCGACCAACCTGGAATTGGCTGCGCGGCGTGTTGAAGCCGGTCAGAGCTGAAAAGAAAAAAGAAAAAAAAGAAAAAAGCCCGGCCAACCTTGCATCGGACAATGCATTGTTTGTACTCCCACACCAGGCTACAGGATATGCCACATCCTACATATACGCGCTGACGCCGTTGGGGGGAGGGAATGCCAGACCTGTTATGAAGGGCAAACGCCGTCAGCATTTTTCAGCTACTATCGCCAGGTCTCCGAGCCGCGATATTGACCTTTGTAATGTGATGCTGTGATGCTGGGCGCCACACGAATGGCAACGAAAACACTCTGTTGTATTTCTCCGCTTGCTGTCTTATGTTAAATGAGGTTTCCAAGAGTGACTGGCCCCAAGACAATAGATGCCTATTGCCCATTGAAGCCTCAATGTGATGTCATTTTCCGATGTATGTAAGCCAACTTGTTCGTTTAATAGTCGGGGGCGACTAACAGGAGGATGTGAGCCAGGGGTTGCATGTCGCTACCAATAAGCAACAAATAACAATGCTGCCTATTGTCTGTTCTACCCCGGAAAAGCGCCACACCCTCCATGCTCTGTTCTCTCTCACCAATATGACCAACAAGATGAGACTTTGGAGAAGCGAAATAGTTCGTCTGTTCATGCATGGTAATACGTACCACCCGCGTGGATGGCTGGTCCGGGACGACCCTCCAGACCCGTTTGCCACTCCCGAGGTTGGGCATCCTGACGTCGCTGTGCCTAAGAGTGAGGCTGAATATGCTCTTGGCAAGGACACATACATATAACCCTTTAATAGTTTGCTTCTGTGCTGTAATTAGACACACACATGTGTGGCAGTATGACACAACAAGGCATCTTACCAGACGCCCTGGCATTCTCACGCACTTGAAGTGTGGCGGCGCTCGAGCGCCTTGCCATCGTTTCTCACATAAGAGGCAAGAATCAACGCTATCTCATATTTCACACATTTGTAGCCCCGAGTTTCCTTCGGTTGTAAACTTGAACAAGTCCGTCCTTCCTCTCGTCCTTCTTCCGCTCTCTGCCTGTTGGCTTCCGCCGCTGCCCGATCTGTGCATGAAAGAGAATGATGTTGCAACGGTGCAGCTGAAGCTCGCATAGAGTCTACAACATGACGACGCCGTTAACTCATCCGGCTTATTCGAACAATTACCGTGATCGGACTTTTGCCATTGCAAAAACCAGAAGCGCCAATGACAGGGCCGTTATCGAGAATCCCCTCGGTAAGTCACACTTGCTCCGCCCATTATTCCTCGCTCTGTGCTCTTTCCTACCCTAGTCCAAGGAACTGATCATATAAAGCCCATTTCACGGACGCCGAGTTGGAATTGGATGTCCGAAACTTTGCAGAGACCTTTCTCCCTTCCGTGAGATACCAAGAGTTGCTGCGGGCCGCCAGAGTCGGAAAGGACATTCAGATATATGATGAGGCGGCCCGACAACCTGCCGGCTTCGAAGAACGAAATAGACTTGCCGTGATTTTGACAGAAGAAGAGAAGATAGCGCTCAGAAATGAAAAGGACGTTGCATTCAGCGAGAAAGGAATGCTGGCCGTTATCGCCACGGTTTCGCTGGCAGCATTTCTGCAAGGTCGGTCCGAATCGTTGCCGACAAAGGCTGAAAAGAGCCAACTCCAGTAGCAGCTGCTGACTGTCACGCGAAACAGGTTTTGTACAGTCGTCAGTCAACGGGGCTTCATTATATATGAATCAATGGGGTCTGAATCCGAGTAATGAGACCTCACACCAGATTACCCCCGACAACTGGAAGCTTGGTGCCGCAAACGCCTCGCCATTCTTCTTTGCTGCGTTGGTAGGATGTCCGCTTTCTCTACCAATCAACTACTGGTTCGGAAGAAAAGGAGGCATTAGTGTTGCGGCAATCTTGATTTTTGCCAGCTCCATCGGCGCCATCTTTGTTACTTCTTGGACGCAAATGTTTGGTGTTCGTGTCATTAATGGCATTGGTAAGCCAATCTGTTGTCCCTCAACACCGAAACGACTGCGAAACAAAATCTGACATGACACTTAGGTATGGGCATCAAGGCAGTTAGCACCCCTATTCTGGCCAGTGAAACTGCAGTCGGATTTTGGCGTGGTTCTGCCATTCTCGCTTGGCAGCTCTGGTATGTCGATGGTGTCATCTTATACCACCCCGCGAATATTTTAAGCTGATAGGGGCAATAGGGTTGCTTTCGGCATCATGATGAGCTTTGTGTTCAACTTGATCTTCACGCAAGCGGCGAATCCGACTACCACTTTTCGTCTCATCCAAGGCGCTCCTTTGGTTCCCGCATTCGCTCTTTTGACAATGGCACTGTTTGTTTGTCCGGAGTCACCTCGCTTCCACTTGCTGAAGGGCCCTAACTATAGTGTTGAGAAAGCATACACGGTGTTGAAGAGAGTCCGAAACACCAAGGTAGGCAGGCACACTTGACTGAAACTGTATATGGCAAAGATGCCCGCTAATGAATGTCTGTGCTGATCTATTAGTTGCAAGCACTAAGGGACCTGTACCTTGTCTCCAAATCAATCGAGCAAGAGAACATGGACTCTGGCGACCTCGACCCTCAAGCAATGATGTCGCCGGGCTTCTTCTGGGTCATCCGTGATTTTGCAAGACAGTTTGTCCAGCTGTTTCAACGTCGCCGCTTGTATAATGCCGTCCTTTCGACATCGACGGTTAATCTTGCACAGCAGCTTTGTGGAGGCGAGTCCAACTATCTAGTGATTACCTGAAGCAGGAGGAGCTGACCACACTTATTCTCTCTGTAGTAAATGTTTGTGCCTTCTATTCAGGTACGCTTTTGTTTCCTCACCATGATGTATAAAATGACATGCTTACATGTGTGCAGGAATCGTCTTCCAACAAGCAGGCAGATCAGAAAGCAACGTCATCACAAATATGGCATACAGTCTCGGGTTTGGTAGGAAAACTCCACCGGAACAAGTGTCTCGACTAATCTAACCTTTTCTCTACTCCCAGGGGCAATTAATTTCGTATTTGCTCTGCCAGCGGTAAAGAGCATTGACACATTGGGCCGAAGGAGATGGTTGCTGCTGACACTCCCCTTCATGGCGGTGTTTATGCTAGGGGCCGGACTCTCTGAAAATGTCCGAGATGATGCAACTCGCAATGGAGTGACGGCCTGCTTTCTGTTCCGTGAGTATTTGGTGCCATGTGCCCACGATGGAGGAATCTCACTAACGCAAGAACAGTCTTTGCAGTAGCATACTCACCCGGCCTCGGGCCAATTCCTTTTACCCTAGCCTCTGAGAGTTTCCCTTTGACACATCGAGAAGCAGTAAGTCGCCATGGCTTGGCTCTTAGGCTCGGGGCCTATATCATTGCAAACAGATGCTTATCGAACAAAAAACAGGGCACAGCGTGGGCGATTTCCATCAACCTATTGTTTGCCGGATTATTGGCCGTCTGCTTCCCGGGGTATGTCCTCAGTGTGCATCAATCGTACTGTCTAGTTATTCATTGCTGACACGCTCGGCAGCATCAACTCTGCTCTTGGCCAGAAGGGGTCCATGGGGATCTTTGCTGGGCTCAACATTGTAGCCTATGTCATGGTTTTCCTGTTTGTGGAGGAGACCAAGCAACGCAGTCTGGAAGAGCTGGACCACATCTTTGCCGTCTCGAAGCGAGAGTTTATGCACTTCAAAGTCACGAGGTACCTGCCGTGGGTAATTGGAAAATACGTTTTCCGCCTCGAAAGGGACGAGCCAAAGCTGTACAGAGACATGGTTTGGGGCTCTCGACCAGTCGGCCTGAAGCAAACACGCATCGAACCCTTGGGAGAAGCCCGGATTGAGTTGCGGCCAAGACGTCCGACTGTCTTCCAAACCCCCAAGTTTTCGGATACAACTAGACCGAATATGGCGGAAATGGAAGAAATATACCCCCCAGGGGTAGCTGTGCCTTATGCGAGGGAATACCAGGACGGCCAGACTCCTCGTCAGGGGACCAGGCGCAACGACTCTAGATTTCAGTGATGGGTGAGTAGACACAGGCCGGGGGTAAGTGGCGAAAGCGGTTCAAATTGCAATGTAAGAAAGAGGAGAAGCAGGCGTATTAATACCACTGTATCATGTATCTTGGTGTTTCAATGTAGAATGTATGTGCCCACCACGGTAGATTGGCTGGAGAGGTGTGATGGGTCATGGTCCATGGACAAAGTACGAATACGGATACGAATAGAGGCAATGCAGCGTCATGTCGGGTTGCCCCATTGTCGGTGCCGATCACGATGTTGAACTGCTGAGACAGCGTTGAAGGGAGGCGTCGCAGAAGCGTCGCAGAAGCATGGCACAGGCACAAGAGGGTTGCGAGTGTCGGGTTAACGTTGGACATGAGCGAAATGCGCAGCTGATGGCCGCGCGTGTACATAAACAGTTTCCATTTAAGTACGTCACGACGAGGAGCGGAGTGTGGAGTGTGGCGTCGCGTGACGGACCGTCAATATGCAGGAAGCGGGAGAGGGACCATGTCAAATAGCAGTTGACGTCGGCAACGACAAATGGGATGCAACATATATTAACTTCAATGTTGTGAATGTTGATGCTCTGCACTCGGGCAGGCAGGCCCGGTTTTGACGTCTCAGTGCTCATACTGGGGTCTGGTGGCTTTCATCGCCTGGCTGGTCTTTGCTGATCATTGTTGTCCAAGCACCGCCTACTCGGGCGCCGGCCCAGCCAAGGCCGATTGACCGCTTGAGACGGGTGTCGCTGCACCCACCAGGTTAACTTTGGGAGGAACCAAGGCGTTTCTTGGTTCGTACGGTGCTCAAATACCGAGACAATTTAGTTCTTTGATCGCTTGCATCGTCATAGCTCGTGGCAGCGGCACATCCAGCTGGCAAGATTGACGGCCTGGCCCGGTGACGTCTGGGCACCAACCGCCTTTGTCCACCGTCTCGATCTTCTCCGTCGCTTTCTCCAATTTGCTCTCTTCCTCATCATCGACCACTCCACTCGCAAGACGACATGGCTTCCTTCCGGCTGACGATCGAGGATGGCCAGTTCCGAGACGCTCACGGCCGACAGGTTGTACTACGCGGAATCAATGTCGCTGGCGACGCAAAACTCCCCTCCGAGCCCGATCAACCGTCCCACATTGCCCATGACTTCTTCGACGGCGACAACGTCACATTCCACGAGCGGCCCTTTAGTAGAGGGGAAGCCGCTACGCACTTTGCCAGGATAAAACGCTACGGCTTCAATACGATCCGCTACCTCTTTACTTGGGAGGCAATCGAAGCCGCAGGTCCCGGCATCTATGACGAGCAATTCATCCAGCATACCATCGACGTGTTGAGGATAGCAAAGTCCTATGGCTTCTACGTCTTTATGGACCCTCACCAAGATGTTTGGTCACGATTCACCGGCGGTTCGGGGGCTCCAATGTGGACGTTGTACGCCTGCGGTCTCAACCCCCAGAGCTTCGCCGCCACCGAAGCCGCCATTGTTCAGAATACGTACCCCGATCCGGATACCTTCCCGAAAATGATTTGGTCAACCAACTACCACAGGCTCGCGGCAGGCACCATGTTTACTCTGTTCTTTGCCGGCAAAGACTTCGCGCCAAACTGCATCATAAACGGCGTCAACATCCAGGACTATTTGCAGGGCCATTTCGTCAATGCCTGCGCACACTTGGCAAAGCGGATACATGAAGCGGGCGATCTGGAAAATGAGGTTGTCATGGGCTGGGAGAGCATGAATGAGCCCAACAGAGGCATGACGGGTTATGTTGACTTGACAGTCATCCCGAAGGACAGCCCCCTGAAGAAAGGCACCTGCCCGACCATGTGGCAAACTTTCCTGACGGGTATGGGCAGGGCCTGCGAGATTGATACCTGGGATATGGGAGGCCTGGGGCCTTACAAGACAGGCACGACGTTGGTGGATCCTCATGGCGAGATTGCCTGGTTACCAGAAGGATATGACGATTCCAAGTATGGGTGGAAGCGTCACCCTGGCTGGAAACTCGGCGAGTGTCTGTGGGCGCAGCATGGCGTTTGGGATATAGCAACCGACACAATGCTGAAGAAGGACTACTTTGCCAAGAACCCCAGAACCGGCAAGGCTATCGATTACCCCGAGTTTACAAATACCTACTTTATGGACTTTTGGAGAAAGTACAGCAAGGCGTGCAGAGCTCATCATAGAGATTGCCTTATGCTTATGCAATATCCTACACTAGAACTGCCTCCCGAAATCAAGGGAACCGACGATGACGACCCATTGATGGCTTTCACGCCACACTTTTACGACGGTATCACACTGATGACCAAGCACTGGAACAGTACGTGGAATGTCGACGTTGTTGGTGTGCTTCGTGGCAAGTATTGGCATCCCGCATTTGCCATCAAAATCGGCGAGACGGCCATCCGAAACTGCCTCAAAGACCAGCTAGCAACCTTGCGGCAGGAGGGGCTGGACAGAACAGGCAATCATCCATGCCTGTTGACCGAATTCGGTATACCATATGACATGGACGACAAGAAGGCTTACAAGACGGGAGACTACTCTAGCCAGTCAGCCGCATTGGATGCCAACTATTTTGGCGTGGAAGGCTCTCAGATCGAAGGCCACTGCCTCTGGGTATACACTGTTATCAACGATCACGAACGCGGCGACCAGTGGAACGGAGAAGACTTGTCCATCCACTCCGTAGACGACAAACTGCCGCCACTTTCTCCAGTCCCCAGGAGCGCAGTGGCCGGTCAGTCTGCAACAAGCCTGCTAAAACTGTCGACGACGAACAATAGAGACGGCAGCGGCGATGACGAGAGTGTCACTCCTGGAAACCTTCAGCGCACGCTCACAACGCCGTCGATAAGCTCCAGCCGATTAGCAAAGGATCCCGAGTTGACTAACGCTCCCGGATACCGAGCCGCAGAGGCCTTCATTCGACCGACTGCAACAGTTGTTGCAGGCAATGTGCTCTCTACGGGATTCGATCTCCGCAAGTGCACGTACACGCTCAAGATTTCAGCGCCAAAGCCTGCCAGCGACGAGGCGCCCACAGTGGTCTTCCTTCCCGAGTACCACTTCCCCAAGGATCAGTGCGAAGTAGCCGTATCTGCCGGCAAATGGGAGTTGAGTTCTGATGACAGCGAAGGCCCCGTGCTCCAACGCCTGAAGTGGTGGCATCCTGAAGGAGAACAAACCCTTGATGTTCAGGGTATTGTGAGAAAACATAATGTTCCGGAGGGGTCCGCAGAAGAGGCTGGGTACCTGGAACAGTGCCAACAAGGCTATGGCTTCAATTTCGGCAACTGCACAGTAATGTGAAGCGCTGAAAGATTAAGAGGGTGATCAAGATGGGGTAAAGCTGTTTCTTCCATTCAACCTTCCCCTATCTCCCCTTTTTTTTTTCTCTCCTTTTTTCTGTTTTAGTTCTTGCCATATTTCCAATAGCATAGTTTTAGTTGCACCTGGCAGATTCGGGTAGCAAGTTTTGGTCAAGTTTACGATAGAGTACACGGCTAGCGTGGCCAATTTAACACATATAACTATACAAGTATGTACCTAGAAAACCCGAGGGGTTTCTGCAAGGGGAGGCATGCACATCAACTATTACAGGTTTATTGTTCCGACACAGCCCAAGCCCAAAACTACTACTACTACTATTCCGGTATGGAGTGTTGGGCGTCCAAGCAGCCGTGTGCCAAATGCGGCCATCCTTGCCATTCGGGTCTCTCAAACAAACAAGCGCTCCTCATTCGTCCGCGTTACCCGCACTCACCATTGACCGTCCCACCACCTCCCACGCGGCTAAGCGCCCAGCTGGGCGGGGAAACGAGCAGCCAGAGCTCGAGCATTGCTGCTCGGCTGCGGGCATGAGGCCACGGTCTCCCAGAATAGAAGCCGTGGCTGCAGTGCAAGCAAGCTGACAAGCTCGCGATGCCAAGCTGGCGCAGAGTCTAGGTCCTCGGTCGACGGATGCGCGGCTGGTGCAGTGTGACACTGCGCGGGAGTTGGGACGGCACATCTGCGAGGCTAGTGCCGTTGGAGAAGCAGCATGGAAGGAGTAAGAGTGTGGTGCCTATATCTGCACGTATGTCTGGTTCGATGCGATGATGGACGTTTGACACTCGACGTTGGCCGTTGAAAGGCGTCGGCACCGTCTGCCGGTGGTCGTGCGTTCCCGGCGGGCTTGTTGGGGCAATTTAATTTCCATGGCGGACAAGGAACAAAAAGCTGCCAGTCTGGTATCAATTGATTGATGCTTGACAAGACTGCACGAGCCCACCAGACTGGTCCCAGGTGCCACTCTGGAGGCAGAGCTTGCCCGGGTAAAGTAGCCACATGTGCAGGTATCTTGCTCGGGGCTCCGTAGTTGGTCCTTCATCAATGCTTCAATGTCCGAAATACAAGACGAGACCAGTTGACATCTGGCCGCATTGCTACGTGACATCGAGTCGCCAAGCAAGCAACCACGGCATCGCGCGCCGAACAGCCTCGGGGACAGCTTTGCGACACTGCGGTGCCCCGGCCGGCTAGATTTTATCTTGATTGATCAAATTGACATTGACACTTCACCTTGTGGGCTGGGTAGTACTACTTCCATGTCCATGTCCATGTCTCCAGGCAGGCCCGTCCGCCCGTTTGGCCCTACCAGGCCCTCAAGTACTACCAGGCCCATCGGGCCCTAGGCGCCCCGTAAGCTCGTGGGCCGCAACCAGACTGCACCAGTTGAAGTTCAATGTTGACATGTGGGCATCTTGGTCCTCCATGTCCATGCTGTGTCGTCACCTCCAAAAGCTCTTGCCGTCCCAGCGTCCCCCCGTCAGCGGCTCTGCCATAACAGTCAAACCACCCACCGCTTCATCGGCAGCTTGCACACCATGCGCGAGCTCTTCTCCCCTCGAAACATTGCCGTCGATACCCTCGATACCCTCGACACGCCCCTCGTCAACATCATTGTCGCACCCTGCGGCGAAGCCAAAACGCCTGGCCGGGGCTCGGCAAAAGAGGTCCCGTTGAGCACCAAGAGCTTGCCGCAGCATCCTGGTCCGCCTGTGCTTTTTTGCATTGCAAAACGTTGAACTGAACCACGTCAACGCCCGCCGCGGCGGTTGTGCCTCTTGTGAATGTTTCGGATTTCGTTGTTTTGATATTTTTTATTTTTATTTGTCTTTATTTTTCTCCAGTAGCTTTTACCTTGGTCTTCTCGCCAGCGGCGTCACATTGGACAGCTGCCACACACACAACCAGCTCGTCTCTTGTCGCTCCTGGCGGGTTGTTGCCCGCCTTTCGTCTTTGCCCATCATGTATCAAGGCGGCCAAAGACATGTCTCAGGCAATGATCCTGCTCGCGCATTTCAACTGCCTCCTCCTCCGCCAATGTCACCGCCCATGGCCGGCGGTCCCTCCATGAGCACAATGATGAATATCCCGCCGCCGCCGCCGAGATATCCTGGCGCGCCGCCGGGAGCCGTCAACGGCATCATGATTCCTCCTCCGCCAGGACCGCCGCCGAACAGCACTCTGGGGCCCCAGCAATCATGGCACGGGAATTACGGGAAGCTGTACGATGGCCGAACGCCCGTGGGCATTCCGCCGCCTCCCCCTACCGGGCACCAGCATCTACCGTACAATCCCAAGTTCCATGCCCAAATGGCCGCCGGACAGACGATTGCCATGCCCCCGCCTCCGCGGCCAAGCGACGGCATGGCCATGGGCGCGACATATATACCCTCGAGAGGAACATACGGCGAAGGTGTAGGGATCCCTGGGTTTGACCCCAACGAGTTGGCGAGCACGTCCGGCTCATACATGCCGGCCTCAATGAACACCATGGACACCACTCACACAGGCCCCATGGACGACCCCAACTCCCGAGATCGCTTCTATCAGTCGAGGAATCCTTCAAACGCCTCCACTGCCACGGCTGGCAGCACAATACCGCCCGAGTTGGCAGCCCAGTGGCCGCTTGATACCGTGCTGATTTGGTTGGCGCAAAACCAGTTCTCCAAGGACTGGCAGGAGACTTTCAGAAGCCTGAATCTTTATGGGGCGCAGTTTCTGGATCTGGGCAGTCTGCACGGCGGTCGTGGAAATTTCGGCATGATGCACCAAAAGGTCTATCCGCGTTTGCTTCAGGAATGTTCCAGCAGCGGTACAGGCTGGGACCAGAGTCGGGAGCGCGACGAAGGAAAGCGCATGCGTCGGCTTATTCGAAGCATCGTCACCGGAAAGCCAGTCGACCCATCAAAGATGGTGAGCCCCCATCACCGGGCAAACTCAGTTGCTTCACACGGCCACAATGGCAGTGCTGGCTTGGAACCAGTCGATTCGCCCAACGTGAGTATTTCGGCCAAAATCATTTCAAGTTTTGAAAAGCTGTGTCTATGGGAGTCTAATGCCTGTTTCAGACGCCTTCGGGCTCTACTGGGAGCGTCAATTTCGCGGGTCAGCGATTCTCCCAAACCCGATCCACGACAATGCCTACCCTCGGCAGCGGCACCATGAATTCCGATTCAAGCCATCGCTCAGCTCTCAAATATATAGACTCTGAAGGAGGCCGCAAGTTAAGCCCCATAACAAACGAGAATGCTGAAGGCGGGACGTTTCGTGGCACCACGGATAGCCCAGGAGGCAGTCCTGTTCCTCAACAAGTCCTCTTTCCATCGGCAACGACGCCCGTACTTTCGCCATCGCCAGCTTCCGCCAAACTTGGCCATCGCTCTCGTAACAGTACGGATTCGGTCACCTCAAACGCCGCCATATATGGCTCCGGCGTCCCTGCTGATGCTGCTGCGATTCTCAGTCGCGGCCTCAATCTAGCAGAAGCCATGTCGGCCTCGCGAAGCCAAGACCGATCCCAATACTCACCACTCAACTCTGGTGATAGGTCAGCCGGGGGAGATACCTCGGCATCCGGAAGGGATTCAAAGAGCTTTCTGAGCTTTTTGTCAAGGAAAAAGAGACAAAGGGAGGATGGCTCCTTTCCTTCACCCGATGAGTTCGACTCTCCCGAGTCGCCCATGTGTGTTCCCAAATCTCTTGCCGACGTGTATACCTCGTTGAATGGGAGTGATTCTCAACTTGATCGTCTAGGCTCTGCCTTTGTTGGAACTCACGAGAAAGACCAGGTTGCGATGTTGGAAAGATTGAACCGGAGCGGTGGCGTAAGAACGTTCGTGCTGGCTACCACAGACTATTGGAACTACCGCATGTGCGACATCACAGAAGCAGAATCGGCCACTGCGATCCGTCAGACTATCTGTGGAAGCCTGGGTCTAACAGGATTCGAACAGTATTCCATTTTTGCGACGGAACTCGGGAAATCCGATCACGCTGAACCTCTCGATGACCAACAGCTCCTCACTGACAAGCGAGTGAAGGGCGACTCCACTGGAGCCTTGAAATTCTTTATATCACCTGCAAAGATATCCTCCGCCACCACTCCAAACTCAGTTCCCGCATCCCTGTTCCCGGGCTACATACCTCCCGGCATGGATGAAGAGTCGTACAACCGTAGCAGGCAACGATCAAGCTCGTCACCACCATCTTCCAGAGCGAATACGATCGGGGACAGGATTGACGAGAAGACGTTGGCTCAAGAAGCCAGCGATTATAGGGCAGAAATCGAGAGGAAACAGCGAGCATATCTTGCTAAGAGGAAGGAGGCAAATAAGAAGGAAAGCCCGACGGCTCCAGACTATGTGCCGTCCAGTAGCATCAAGGGCCGCAACGTCGATTTTGATCAACCTCGCCCATCACCATTCGAGGATAAGAAACCTGATCAGCTATTCCCCCAAAGACGACCACCAGCACCACCTAGCGATCCATCTGCGACTCTGATCAAGGCCAATTCATTGAGCAGGAAACCAGGCCACAACTTGAGGAACTCGAGTGGCAGCATGGACGGGTTTCCATCTCCTAGACATCCACCTTTAGCGGCTAGTGGCGACGGTGAGAGTACAGACGGCCAGCGAAGGTCGAAATACGCAGCGCAACCCGCACCCGCGAGTGGTGGCATCGGGGCTGCTCTCGTTGGCATGGGCCGGAATTTGGGTGCTATAGGCCAATCCACCGCCAACGGCCCAAAGGCCACTTCTCCGGGCCGCATCATATCGCCACCATACTCATCAGCGGGTAGTGGCAACGCTCAGCAGCAGTCAGGTAAGACGGCTTTGTCCAGCGTGAACTATGCTTCAACAAGCAACCGTGGGAGAGGCAGTCCAAAGCCAGCAAACGGATCCCCTGGCTCCGTGACGTGGAGTCCAGGTAATCTTTCGTTTGTTGTGCCAGACTACTCACCCGGCGGCACCCCCGCGCTAGTTGCTGCAAGAGTACCCTCTGGTTCAAGTGCTAAGAACACTGAAGCAGTGCCGAGGCCTGTGTCACCGGGCGACGTTAGTCCTAGCTCTTCTCATTCTAAGAGTAGGGGCTCTGCCGACGTTTTCCCCTCGAAGCGAAAGTCGCATGGGCCGGATTTGGACTTCAAGGAGTCCGACATCCAGTTCTCAAATTCACCATCCTCCCAGCCGCCTACTCGAGACATCAAGCCTCCACCTGGCGACGATAGCGACGACGACTCTAGCGATGACGGCCTCTTTGCTATTCCTCTAGCCGGCAGGAAGAAGGATAAGCCGAGTAGCGACACCGGTACAAACGCTTCATCGAGTGCCCAAATGGGTACAGATACTCGCCCCGTTCTGCATGTAGTTACTTCACGCAAAGAGAAGGGACGATCTGTTACTTTTATGAAATCTCCTGATAGCTTTGACAGTAGCAATGATGGTGGTGCAAGAACATCTAGCACGAGAAGAACTCCCGGTACGCCACAGACTGATACGTGGGATTCTGACAAGGAGAGCCAAATCAACCGTCGAAAATCGTTTATTGAGAAGGACGTGTGGGCAAATCGTCCACCAACCGACGACTTGCTGAACAACTTGGATGATTTCTTCCCCAATCTCGATCTAGACCAGCCCGTCCTTGAAGATCATGCAGGCGGGGATATCCCTCCACTACCATCAACGGACTTTGGCGATGGCAGGAATAGGTCCAGTTCTGCCAGTCTTGCGTCCATGACAACACCCGGTCATTCCACATCAGGAGCTCCCCCCGTGGCAGTGCCGCCGTCACGCCAGCTCTCATTATATACCAATGACAATGACACTTTGGGCTCTGACGAGTCAACTTTGAAGGCTACGGAGCGACCTACATCTAGTCACGCGGTGGCTCATCGCAGCATACATCGGTCTGGTGGGTTGGGCCGGATGAAATCTATTCGTGAAGTTGCTAGTCAAGCCAACAAGCGGTACACAAGTATTTCGCAACCTATGGGTAGCAAGTCGCAGACAAATTTGATGCGACGTAAGAGCACCAAGATGTTCAACGCAAACATTGTGCAGATCCGGCCCGATCAACGGGGAAGCATGGTAGTGCCGGATATTCCTCAGAATACACTGCCCAAGCGACAGACTACGTTTAGATGGTTCAAAGGCCAACTCATCGGCAAAGGTACCTATGGCCGTGTCTACCTCGGTATGAACGCCACTACGGGTGAGTTCTTGGCAGTGAAGGAGGTTGAAGTAAACCCCAAAGCTGCTGGAGGAGACAAGGGCAAGATGCGAGAAATGGTAGCTGCGTTGGACCAGGAGATCGACACCATGCAGCACTTGGATCACGTAAACATTGTGCAGTACCTGGGATGCGAGCGAAAGGAGACCAGCATCAGTATTTTCCTGGAGTACATTTCTGGCGGCAGCATTGGATCTTGCTTGAGGAAGCACGGCAAATTTGAAGAGTCTGTGGTCTCGTCACTGACTCGTCAGACCCTTTCTGGGTTGGCGTACTTGCATCGCGAGGGTATTCTGCACAGAGATCTAAAGGCCGACAATATTCTGCTTGATCTGGATGGTACTTGCAAGATTAGCGACTTTGGTATTTCCAAGAAGACTGACAACATTTACGGCAACGATAAAACAAATTCGATGCAAGGCTCAGTGTTCTGGATGGCGCCAGAGGTCATCCGGTCGCAAGGAGAGGGCTACAGCGCCAAAGTCGACATTTGGAGTCTCGGGTGCGTGGTACTGGAAATGTTTGCCGGACGAAGACCCTGGAGCAAGGAAGAAGCGGTTGGGGCCATCTACAAGATTGCAAACGGAGAGACGCCACCTATTCCAGAGGACATTCAAGAGACCATTCCGCCACTGGCTGTGGCGTTTATGATGGACTGCTTCCAAGTGTAAGTAGTTTCACACCAATGTTTCTTCTTTGGTTTTCATATTTCTTTCTTTTCCCCTCCTCCATATTCAAAGGTTAGTTACTAATTATTTGTTTAGGAATCCGTTTGATCGTCCAACAGCCGACGTCATTCTATCGCAACACCCATTCTGCGAGCTGGACCCCAACTACAACTTTTACGACACAGAGCTGTACACCAAGATTAAGGATGCATACAAGATCTCGTAGTGCAGCCGCGACTGGCTTTGCTAGCTCACGTTTTTGCTTCACTTGTTTGTCTTTTTTTTTTCCCGCGGCAGAGTTGTGGTTTTCTTGAATGGGTACCAAAGGAGTCTACTTGTACGAGATTTGAGGTAACGCGGCGCCATGTGCGGACAAATATGTGCGAAATTAGCTTCAAATGATGGACCTGGCGTCAGGAAACGGTGTTGGCGTTGGTGTTGGATACAACGGGATACGACGATATGACATAGGAATACTAATATTCATAATGATTTTTAGCCTTACGCTGCAAGACTATAATTCAGGGCCTTATCGAGTTTCTTGAATGTGACATGTCCGAAGGGTACTATGTGCATAGTGTGTGTGTAGAATAGGCACACACGGTCAGACTGTGTCTCGACCTCAAACGGCGACAGGCCCGAAACAGTGCAAAGGACAGTGAGCCGCAATAAGGAACCAGCCAAGCGTTTCAGATAGCACGGCAATGATACATACATGAGAACTTGTCCGCATGACGACATGCCTACCAGGACGGGGCACGAGGGGGGGGAGGTAAAATAATGAATGACACGACGATGCGAGTCGCACGACTTTCCACCGACTGCGTCTAAGCCCCTTTTGTGGACAGGGCTGGGGAGCCAAAACGGTGGCATCTTGGGGCGCTTGGTATTGAGTCTTTGACCGGTAGTGACATGGAGCTAGTAAGGCGACATGGACTGCCTGGGTATGAGTTGCTAATTGCCGATGCGCCCTCTGTCGGCCGCATTTGAAGCCATGTGGCGTCGATGGGGCTCGGTAAGAGTCAAGGCTGGGGGGCTTGGCGTCGGGTCTTGCAGTGTAAAACGGGTAAGAATTGGGATGGTTGATTATCTGCGGGGGCCAGGAGCGAGTTGACCGCATGTGCAGATCAGGGATCCGGCATTATGTACTTGGTATGTGGTGATGTTTTTCTTGGCTGGTGGGCTTATTGTCCGTTGCTCGTTGTCGATAGTACATACCTTTGAGAGTCAAAAAGTGAGGCGGTTCCTGCCTACCTATAGGTCGTGACTATCTAGGTACTTAGAGGTAGTCGCTATGGCCGAATAGATGTATTGATGGAATATCTGCTAGGCAAGTATGGGTGATGGATGAGGGGACCTGGAGCAAGGCACTCACACGCACACGCACACTCACACTCGACTCGATTAACAACCTGGTACAAATTAGCAGGTGCTCGAGCGCGCTTGCTCGCATAAAGTTGCACATGTGGCATTTAATCAGAAACGCAATACTCCGTACTCCCAAGGCAATGGTTTGGTCTGGCTGGCATCTGGGTCCTTGGCGGTCTCCACTCCCCGCCCCGGAATGTGGAAAGAGGCACTCCCCAGCCAAAAGTCTGCATATTTTTTCATAGTACTCTCAATTCCCTGAACAGCACCAGAGCCCTGCTTGTTATAGGGTCCGCAGTAGCCTTGATAGCAATAGACATCTTGACAGCTCTCATTAAATGACTAAAAGTTTGAAAATATCGCGATATATGTAGATTTGTCCGGCGATAAACCCGGCTGGAAACCCTACTAGCGATTTTAAATTGTAGCGGTAGAAGCCACACACAAAGTAAGTACTACCTACCTATGTAGGTACTTAACGATACCGATTTGGACTAGTGCCGCTAAGAATTTAAGAATTAACCGCGTTGAGGGGTTCACCCAGTTGCCAAATATAAAGGACGGCCTCGCCTGGGTAACCCGTAACCCTTGACGGCCATCTTCGCGATAACATTCGACTCTTTGTCGCCGAATGACTAGCCCTCGCAGTCGTTTCAATGCCGCGACGACGATATAGACTGTTCACGGTCTTTTCCGTAGTCATTGTTATTTTATTATATCGTGTTCTACAGAATTCCTGGGATCCGCAACCACTGAGGCCGGCCGTGGTGGGACGACCCCAACCACCGCCACCACCCAGCGTGCCTGATGCCGTTGTTGCAGCGCATGTCAAAACACAGTTTCCGCTGAAGGATACCGGGGAGAGCAAGCCCGAGACTGGTCACGTTGCCCAAGAGGCAGCCGATGAGGACTCTATCGGTGCTGAGAAGCTCGTGGAGAAAAACAAGAATGAGAATGCCGAGAAAGGTGCGGGGACCAAGGGGCCTTCGTCCAAGGCCGAGGATGCCCAACTCAAGCGGCCCAGCAGCAACAACATGCCACAAGTAGATTCAGATTCAACCTTGAAACCCGGTACCAAGCCCGTGCAAGAACAAGATGAACACGGTCACTTGCAAAGGCCCCTTGGCCACGGTACGGACGACCAGACAACAACAGCCACTACCACGAGCAACCAATTTGCCAAACCCACCAAAGTGCACTGGACAAAGCCCAAGGAGCACTTTCCACTACCCAAGGAGAGCATCATTACTCTGCCCACCGGCAATGCAAAGAAGATTCCCCGGATTCAACATGTGTTTTCGCCCGAAGCTGAAGGCCCCAAGAAAAAGCGCCTGCAGAGGCAGGCAAAGGTCAGGGAGCAAATCCAGCGGTCTTGGGCGGGATACAGAAAGTATGCGTGGATGCACGATGAGCTGTTGCCCGTCTCCAACCAATCCCGCGATCCGTTTTGCGGATGGTCGGCGACATTGGTTGACTCGCTCGACACCCTGTGGATTGCTGGCTTGAAGGATGAGTTTGACGAGGCCGCCAAGGCCGCCAAAAATATCGATTTCACTTATTCAAACAAGGACAGAATCCCTGTTTTTGAAACAACCATTCGATACTTGGGCGGCCTCATAGCGGCCTATGATGTGAGCGGTGGTGCGTCGGGGGGCTATTCTTTCTTGCTAGACAAGGCCGTCGAATTGGCTGAGGTCTTGATGGGGATATTCGACACTCCAAATAGAATGCCTCTACTATACTACAACTGGCGACCCGAGTATACCTCACAACCTCGCCGAGCCACCAGCGCAGGTATGGCCGAACTAGCAACACTGTCCATGGAATTCACCCGATTAGCCCAGTTGACGGCGCAGCACAAGTACTATGATGCCATCGATCGCATCACCAATGGCCTGATAGAACTCCAAAAGAGAGGCACAACAATCCCTGGACTCTTTCCTGAAAATTTGGACATTTCCGGTTGCAATAGGACTGCCACAAACCGCCGCGATGCCATGAGCGAAGCAGCCAAGGCTCAAGTTGATTCAGAAGTAGTTTTGAAGCCTCCCCAAGGATTCAGCGAAGACGGGGCTGATAAAGAGTCTACTGGTACTAGTGACAGAACCAAGCTCGACGATCGACTTGAACGCCGAGCGCTGTCATCTCTTCAACAGGATGTTGACGCAGCGCTATCTGCTGATAAAGCACCTACTGCGAACAATGCAAACAATGCAAAGCCCCAGCCAAAGTCGCAAGTCCCTCTTGGAGCAGATGGAAGCAAGTCGGAGTGGGACTGTGTTCCTCAGGGATTTGTACCTGGAGGCTCTATCTATGAAAGCTATCACATGGGTGGGAGTCAAGATTCTGCGTACGAGTACTTTGGCAAGGTAGGCCTGCCCCTAGATATAGTGTCCATGTGATGGGCTGTTGACTTGTTTTGAAATTTAGGAATATCTGCTGCTCGGTGGAAAGGAACCCAAATATCAAAAGCTCTACGAAGATACTATCGAAAGCATCAACAAGTATCTTCTGTTCCGGCCCATGGTACAGGGAGATTGGGATGTCATATTTCCAGCTAGAATCAGGATGATGTCCAATGGAGCCTCTCCAAGGGTCGAGTATGAAGTCACTCACTTAACATGCTTCATCGGCGGCATGTATGCTCTTGGTGGGAAGCTTTTTGGACGTGAAAAGGACGTTGAATATGCCAAGAAATTAACAGATGGCTGTGTCTGGGCATATCAATCCACAGCAACTGGAATCATGCCTGAACATGGACAAGTTGTTCCCTGTCCCAACATGGAGAAATGCAGCTTTAACGAGACTCTATGGTGGCAGGCGCTTGACCCCATTTACCGCATACGTGACCAGGGAGTGAGTGAGTGGGAGAAGAATGCATTAGAGCGTGAGCAACTAGAGAAACAGAAGCAGGAGCTTGAGCAGCAAATTGCCCAGATGGATACGGAAGCCAGAATTGAGGGTCTTGAAACGTTGGGCGAAGATGATGGAGACTACGGTTTTCAGAGAGAAACAAGCACTTCAGACTCAACATCTACCTCGGTATCTAGCAAGTCCAATCTTTTGGAGAGGAGAGCAGCCATTTCTGTGGAACCCGAAAATGTGGCTCTTATTTCTTCTGATGGGACCAGCTCACAAACAACGACCAGCAAAGAGCCCAGCCCAAACGATGAGCAGACCTCCAGGAAGGCCAAGTCGGACGAGTTGGATGATTCTGACAACAAACAAAAGCCCTCCACCCATCCAGGCACCAAAATCCCTACATTGAAGAATGAATACCACTCTCGCCCGGAAGTACACATCCCCCAGAACTATCCCGGCCGTTCAGGTTGGCCTCCAAAACCATTAACGCACGAAGAATTTGTACGAGAAAAGATTCAAGAAGGTATTCCTCCTGGGTATAGCTCCGTTGCATCTTCCAATTATATCCTTAGGTACGTCGTTCTGGCAATCCATCTTGTTTTATCACGCCATGTTCAATGCAGCTAACCCTCCGGGACAGACCAGAAGCCATAGAATCAGTATGGTACATGTATCGCATTACAGGTGACTCCAGCTGGATGGAGAAAGGCTGGGCCATGTTCGAGGCCACAATGAAAGCCACCCGCGCACCGCAAGCCAACAGCGCTATTGACAATGTTCTCCTCGTAAACCCTGCACTTCTTAATGAGATGGAAAGTTTTTGGCTCGCCGAGACACTCAAGTACTACTACTTGCTGTTCTCAGGGCCAGACGTCATAAGCTTGGACGAATGGGTTCTCAACACGGAGGCTCATCCTTTTAAACTGTAGGCTGTTGAGACTTTTGATGATGTTCTTAATAGCCGTATACCCTCTATTTCCTTCTGTACAATGGGCACGAGGCGACAGGGAAATAAGTATTATATAAAGTTGTATGATTATCCTATTAAGTGTGCGAAGGTGCAGGTTATGTAGCGGACCCACTTTCTTGTGATATATATTAGATACTTATATAAGTACTTTTATTGCTAGATTTAACTGTAATATAATAATTTATCTTTATATATACTTAAAGATAACTAGTACTTATATTTATGTATTATTTACTAGGAAAAGTAAGTATCTTTTAATAATTCGCTTCTTATTAGCCCACATCCCGGTCCGCTGCAAAAGCTGCACCTTCGCACACTCAACGGGATTGCAAGTAAGCATTCACGGCGTTAAAGCGGGACAGGAGTTGGAAATGCAGGTCTTTACTCAGCATCGTCCGAACGGCATTAGGTTAGCAACGCTGGCCACCAACGTATACGGGCGAGAACAACCCAGACCCCAAACGGGGCCGGTGCGAAAACAGAGCGATTATAGGTTGTCATGTATGTTTTTCCTATAATAATTGACTTGCAGAAGTACTAGGGCCTTGATAGGCTAGCTAGAGTATTTAAATACATAATAAATAAATTCAGTATCGTCTAAGTTGCACGGTTCTCTCTAAGCATCAATATAACTTTATTTATCCAACTCCGTCGTGGCACATGGATTCGTCTGGAAGACAGGACACATAAGACACGCGACGCGACGCTTCAAGTCAAAGGCAAGAATGGCACATGCAGGCCGCCGCCATTCCAATTAGTGAAATTCCTCGGCACATGGCTACTTCTTGACGAAATCCGTGCCCTTCATCATCAACCTTGCTATATATACATGATTTCATTGATCGCAACCACAACAGGCGGCCCCCGTTCACATTCTGAGATTCCCATCGAGTCTCTTCCAATTTCCTAGCCGAAATTAAAAACAACAAGCCTGCCAAAGTAAAATCCAAATCACAAAAAATGAGACCACCAAGAAACCACGCTTCACGGCGGCGTCGGACCATACTGCCTCGTACTTTCCCGGAAGAATGTATTCAACCATATGCAGTCGTGCTAATAGGTGATTCGGGTTGTGGTAGGGGTGGCGTATGTGTGTGTGTATTTCTTTTCTTATTTTCCATCAAGCTCGGCAGTGCAGTGTGTTGTAGTAACGAGGCCCCCTGTAACTCCGATGCTGATGCGAAACTTTGCCCTCCGTCTATATACCAAACGATCTTTGTGTTGCCCTTGGCCGGCGAGATCCCATGTTCGTTCACGTGTACATCACATATATGCATAAAACAAAAATGAAGCATTTATTTCTTTTCCGACGCCATCACAAAATCACAATGGTCGACTAGCCGTCTAGTCTCGCATCATCTGTTTGAGGACGCGCATACTCAATATCATGACGAGCAGGCCAATTGTGACAATGATGAGCAGTGTGAACGAGAACCAACCCATTACCATGGCGCTGGTGCCCACACCACTCTTGACGGATCCGTTGCCAAAATCTTGGGCGATGACGGATGCCGCGACTGATGTAGTGTGTTGCCACAGAACAGAGACGAGGACAAAGATTGAGGCGATGAAGATGATGGCGAGGGCGACTTGTGAGACGGCTCGTGAGGGGAAGGGCTTGACTTCGCGCTCGGATCCTTCAGAATCCTCTTCGTCGTGCCAACCTGGGAAGGTGGCCAGCAAAAGAAGACACAGGAAGGCGAAGATGATGGCAATGATTCTAAAAGGCTTCCGTTAGCTCAACTTCAGAATGAACTTGAGTCACCCCCAAGACTGTGGCGGTACTCACATTAGATAGGGAAAGACAATCATGTCCTTGAACTGGCCCGCGAGCCAGATTAGGTTGAGAGGATCCTGGTCAACAGAAACCTCCTTGGCCAAAGCCGTAGCGTTGTTGCTGCAAAGCCACGAGCCGCCGTCGGGGTTGACACAGATGCCAAAGTACCCGACACGGGCCTGGAGACTAGCACTGCCAGCAATGTTGGCGATGGCAGTGACGACATTGTAGTCAACTTGTGCCGTGTCGGGAACGGCCTGATACTTTTGATAGTACAGTGAGAGTAGGAAGATGTCTGGTATAAGCGGCGATGATGATGAGCAGCCGGCCAGTAGCAGTGATAGTAAAATAATGGCAACGGCAATCAGAATCATCAACACATGGTGGTAGCCCAGAAACGGTATGAACCGTTGCCAGCCGAGCTGAAACCGCGGCCTCGCCCGTGAGCCTGAGCTGCTACTTCCACGCGCCATTTATGATGCCTTGTAGTCCTATCCCCCGTGGGCAAAGAGGTGAAAAGATACACCGGGCCTCGGAAAGGCAGCCTGGCTCCCCCGTTTGTCGTTGACAATCTGTACGACAGAGGGGTCGGAAGGCGCCTGCAGCGCGATAATAGAAATGCGTATCCTCGGCTCCGAAGACTCCGCTTGAGCTGTGTCAGGAATGGTTATGGGCTTCTTGCTCAGTTATCAATGACCCCCGTGGTCGATGATACTCGCCGTTTCCCACTAGTTGTTCAATTCGGGAACGTCTCTGGTCTCGGGACGGCTCGTCGGTGGAGATTGTCTCCTTTGCTGCCGACGATGGGGATTTTCGTGGCGACGATATGCTGCGCTCAGGAATGCAGCGTAGCTCCGGAATGCGGGAATCGTCTCGTCGATGTACAAAAAAAGATATGGGCCGTTGCGGGAACGTAACAAAAACGTGGGCGTGGGGTATCGAGAGCGTCTGGAATGTAATAAGAAAGGGTGAGGTTATCTTTAGATCTTGGACAAATCGGGTAGAACAAGGCCTATGTCAGTATCTTGAACGACTCTTTGGGTAAAGCAACTTAGATTTCTCTTGGAATGTACGAGGGAGAGAGAAAAAGAGAGAAAGGGCAGCGTTTGCCTCTTCCTGCCTCCTCGACAATAAGAATCGATCTTCGGTTAGTATCCCGGTGGATCTCTTGGAGAAACTCAGTCGTTCTTTGGATGTAAAATGCGATGGCTGGGCAGCAGAGTAGAGAAACAGCTGTAGCTACTCGATATGGAGCAGAAAAAATCGGAGAGAATGAGGTGTCACAGTTTCATCAAAGTACACCAACCATCTGGATTTCGAGGCGTTGAGACGTTATGCGTGCATATGGTTGGCCCAGCCACGTTGATTTTTATTTACTTGGCCTAGTTGGGTTGACTAGGCGACGTGCCCCCCCGGTCTGAGCCTAACTGGTGACGTCCCCCGGCCGCTCAACAGCGCAGGAGAAGTGGGTCCGGACCTGGAAGCTTGGGCAGGTTGGCAGGGGGGTGCAGCGCGGGAGCGGCGCTCCAGGTGAGCAGGGCAAGTGCCACGGATGCAGGGGTCCCGCGCCTGCCTTGCTTGCCATTTAGTGCAATTGCGCTTCGCAAGCACAAGTTGGAGTCAGGGTCTCGCATGTCATGAACCTTCAGCCACGTGCACGGGGAAGAGAGAAAAGCAGAGGTTTGCACCATGTCTCTGTGTTGTTGTTGGACTCTCTGCCGCGTGTCGCGAGCCCCAGTGGCCAGAGCGGCTTGCTGGTGTTGTTTCCATTGGCGTGGACGGGGCGGTCAAGCTCTGGTGCACCCTAAATAGCTTCAGCGCCAGCTTGCTCCGGTGGTGACCAACTGGCACCCGAGTCTTGGCTTCTTTGGCATGGATATCGATATTGGACAGATTTGGCGGAGTCCTGTCGAACTTGCTGCGCCAACATCTGCTTCAACAAGACCAACTGCACCATCTTGTCCCAGGCTCACACACGGTGCAACAAATCGGTATGGTTTTGCTGAACTTGGTCGCAGATGTCCAGAGCGGCTTTCGGCTGTGGTTGTCATAGCAATAAGCTGGAGGCTGCCAGCTCATCCTTGCGTAACTTGTGGCAAAGCTATATTGCAGGGGGCTGTCGGCCAGTCCTTTCGCTATAATGACAGCCTGCTATGATGCTGGTCAAGGATAACCGGTGCAATGCGCTGTTTGAAGCTCGGCGTGTAAAGGCGTAAAGGGCATTTGACACGCTGCCGCTGAACAAAGGCATATTTTCCCCGGACATGGAAGCTTTGCGCAGTCGGAAGTGATCAATGATGGGAAAGGTGAGCCTGTCCCGCTATTTGCATATCCTCAGCTGATGCACGTGGTCCAATCGATAAGCTCGCTTCCTGGCAGGTCCCGCCCACGTCACCATCTTCAACCGCGGACCTCTACAGGTCAGGTCTACGGCCATCGTCAGCAACAGTTGCCATATGCACAGTCAATCCACCACCATGTCGCTTTCCCATGCCGAAGCGAGTCAATCTTTAGACCTTCGTGTCGAGGACTACCTAGACGACAAGCTTCAATCAATGGCTGATCTAGACACACTTGATGAACTGCTTGTCAATGTCGAAACGCAGCGGAACCAGCTGCAGTCCCAGCTCGATGACGCTGTCAGAGAGCTCGAAAAAGCTCGGCGTACCACCGAGGACCGGAGCGATTCGCTGCAACAGCAGATAGACGAGTTCAATGAACTGCAGGCGAGCATTGACACCCGGGTCAAGATAGCCGCTGCGTCGGATGCGCCCAGTGAGGCCATTGCTCGCCTGCAGCGGCCCATGAAGAAGCTCCAGCACGTCGAATTGGCGCAGAAATATTTGATCCTTCTGCAGGATGTAGAAAGGCTGCGCGCCGAAGCTCGATCGTACCTACCTGACAGCCCTAAAGCCGCCCTGGAGCCCTACGCAAAGTTGAAAGGCCTGGCACTCAAATTGAGGTCCTTGTCGGGCAATGAGGAGCTTCACCTGGTTGACCACGTCCAGGCTGTGACCGAGAGCCTGTGGAACGAGATGAAAAAAACCATGTCGGCAGAGTTGGAAGGCGTTTTGGAGAAACGGCACTGGCCAAAAGTCGATCCCCATGCCGAAATGGACGACGAGTGGATTGCCTGTGTCGAGAAACTCATCGACTTGCAAATGCCTGAAATTACCCGCAGCAGCAGCACCCTGCCTCTTCTGCCGTTCAATGTCATGACCGCTATATTTGTTGCTGAATTCCGATTCCACTTCATGAGCGACAAACCCACCAGTAACCCGCAGTCCATTGGCACGCACTGTTTTCCTTGGTTCCTGACCATGATTGAGAAATGGGAGGACTTTTTCCGCAACAATCTAGGTCACCTTCTTGCTACCAAATTCCATGAAACCCCTGTGGCCGAAAACACTGTGTACCTGGACCCAGTGTCTGCTCTCATCACCGCTATGCTCCCAGTCATGAGGGGAAAGGTTCATGCAGTTGCCAACGAAGCCATCAAGAACCCCCCTTTCCTGAGTTCATTCATATCGCAGCTGATGACTTTTGATGAAAATATTCGTCAAAGGTTCAGCTATGACGATGGTGATGACGACAAGGGGTGGAATGGTCTGACTGGAGAAATCCTGGACCACCATTTTGATGCTTGGTTCAGGGTGGAACGGGAATTCGCGCTCGAGAGATTTGAAAAGATTATAGAGTCGGCCGATGGTCGTAAAATTGACTACGACTACTCTGTTACAGGCAAAATGAAGCCCACATTCGCTGCCGTTCGCATAACTGATCTCTTGAGAGTTGTCACTGGAAAATACGAACGTTTACGCAAATTGAAACACAAAACCAAGTTCCTTACGGATATTCAGCTTGATATTTTAGATGGATATCATGATCGTCTGCGAGGATCTCTAGAAGCGTACCAATCCATTACATCGACACTCGGCCGTACGCTCCACGGTGCCTCCAAGGAACAACTTGCCGCTCTGGAAGGGATAGGTGCATTGGAGACGCTGTGCAAGGTGATTGGCAGCTCTGATCATATTGCCAATACCCTAACAGAATGGAGTGACGAAGAGGTGAGCTTCAAGCATTAGTAAACTAACAGATGTCCTTGGGGGCAAACAGGAAAACTAACTGGATCACACAGTTCTTCGTCGTGCTATGGGAAGACCTTCAGACCCGAGACGCCCAGCGAAGCAAGCGAAACAGTGCTGCCAGTGGCATCGCACCAGACAGTATCTTGGGCCGCGTGCCTAGCCACCTAAGCGACAACGGCAGCAGTGACAGCGGCATATTTGACGAGACCGTCTCCGCGTACTCCTCACGCCGCAAAGCAGCAGAGCAGCTTCTTGTCAATGCCTTGGTAGACTCTCACGCCAAGGCGTTCCGCGCATATGCCAGCAAAGTCCAATGGACCACTGTTGGCGACGCCGCAGTCTTGGGTACGTTGACAATCACCTTGTCATCCTGCCCCTGCCAACGACTAACCTCCCATACCACAGATGACCCTTCTCAATTCTCCATTTCGCCGGAACTGGACGAGCCCTTGCGCATTCTACAGCGCAACTTTGATTATCTTACCAAGGCCCTGTCAACGGCTTCTTTTCGTCGCGTGTGGCACGAGGCCCTCGACAAGCTCCAGGACCTCCTGTGGACCAGCGTCCTCCTCAAGCAGTCGTTTACTACGCTTGGCGCCGCGCAATTTGCTCACGACGGAGGCGCCGTATTCTCCCTTGTGGAGCGCTACATTCCCGGTGGTTCAGGGGCGTTGGACTCGCTTCGCGAGGGGATGCAGCTGCTGAACTTGGCTACGGCGGCGCCCGCCGACAGCGCAGAAGGCAGGGCACCCGGGCTGACGCTGAAAGAGGCTAGTGACCGGGTATTTACCGATAACGACGAAGCGCGTAAAGTATTGGAAGAGTTGGGGTTGCACGTCTTGACGCCCGTGAATGCGAGATATATTCTGCAACGAAGGGTGGAGAATAACGAGAATATCGGGTGGTAATGCGCCTAGTTGAGTTGGCGGCATTGAAAATGCATTATATGTACAGAGCTACCAATCACCATGTCTATAGTACTTTGAAGGCGCCTCCAAAAAAACAACCTACTCTAACCCATCTCCAATCAACTGTTGAAGTGTTGTCCGTTCCTTGTAGAAAAACGATGCTTGTAAATTTTGTTGCGCCAAAGCTTTCAGCTCTAGGTGTATGACGTGATATCAAGTAAAAGCGACGAGAAGATGAAAAAAACCCCGCAACAAGTTGACCACGCCCCGAGCAATATCCCGAAAAAAAGGACATTTGATTTTGAACAATTCTTTTTTCTTTCTTTTTTTCAAGGCTCATTTATGCGAAACAAAAAGGCGGCTAGTTGATGGCTCTCATGGTCATTTCCACAACGGCAAAGGTACCAGCGCTGACGGGCATGGCACGGAACAGAGTCGGCCAGATGCCTCTCCAGAAGCCCTTGAAGCCATCGGCTCGCCAGGTAGCAGCGAAGCAGCTGCGCATAGTCGGGTACTTTTGGTCGGGGCCGAAGCCATCCGTCTGCATTTTGCTCTTGATGACGTCGAAGGGGTAGCTCGCGAGCCAGAGCGCCTCCCCCGCCAGGCCGCCGTAGAGGGCAATCTTCCACGCGGGTATCTCCTTGCGGTCGATGCTGTTGCGGGCGGCGTCGCGGTTCATGAGGTACTCGAAGGCGGTGAACCAGGCCCCGTAGGCGGCGGCCTCGCGGTAGACGGTGACGGCGGTGCCGCGGTAGATGCCTCTGAGGAGGCCCTGGTGCGCGCTGAGCTTGCGGACGCAGTCCCAGGGCCCGGTGTAGAGGCGCGCATCGCCGTGCGGCTGGCTCTGCAGGCGGATGCGGATGTGCTCTATGGGCGTCGACAGCGCCGCGTTGGAGACGCCCGCAAAGGCGCCCGCGGCAAAGTACTGCCCGTAACTCAGGCCGTTGGCCTTGAGGCCCGGGTCGGCGGCGTTGCGAGCCTCGAACCACCGGCGCGCGGCGTGGAAGGCACCGAACTGGATGGAGACGCAGGCGCCGATGCCCAGCAGCGGCGTGAGGGTTCCCTTGTAGAAGGCGAGGGCGCCCTCGTTTCTGTAGATGGAGGCGGCGGCGTGCACCGCGCCCGAGTACTGGTTGGTGGTCTGAAGTCGGACCTTGACAATGTCAAAGGGCTGGCCTGCAGGTGGGACAGTCAGCGGCTGCGGCTCTGCGACCGTTCATGTTTGCCATGGTTTTTTTTTTTTTTGAGGCGGTTCGACGATTTGTCAGAATTGACGCCGCCGGGCCTTTTTGGCGACGGGCGCAACATCACGACAGCGCGCAGTCGCGGCCTCAGAGAGACACTTACCGATCAGGACCTGTGCAACTCCTCCCACGGCACCTGAGAACAGGTCCTTGGCGGTCTGCAGCCCTCCGCCCTGCATCTCCTCGACTTCGACTGCAGCCATTGCGAATGGCGGCGACGGCTCCTATCGGCGAACGGCGGGTATCGGCGGCGGCAAAGACTCGAGAACCGAGTCCAAATTCAATTGACACGGTTGCAAATCCAGCTCGTCGATATGGCTGGGCGAATTGAGCAGAAAGAGAGGCAAGCCAGGGAAAAAAGGGCAAAAGGATACAAGGCCAAAGCCAATGTAGGTGCAAGGATGGAATTCTTGTGTCTCGCGGACAGACAGGCGGCGAGCGATGACCCGATTTGAGCTCCGATGTCGTGCTTGGGGTCGCGGTGCCATTTCGCGGGGTCCATCAATTGCGCGCAGTCCGACCTTAGCGCGGGGAGCCGGCCGCGGAAACACTGGGGCAGCGGCTATTTCTTATGTAAGTTGTGTGTCATAAATATGCAATTCCATCATGTGGTGTTCCTTCCTGGCAACAGCAGTCATTTTTGGAATGACACCAATAATCAATTGGATGGAACACGTTTTGATAATTTCATCTATTACATATACTCCTTTCTAATTGTATCTTGGTCTCGTCGCAGTCGATTGATGGTTTAAGAAGAAGGGTCGAGAAGCTGCCAGTAGAGTAGCCGCGCAGGAAGGAGCCAGCGGCTGCGGCTAAGGCTCTTGGGGCTCCACCGCCAATCTGATGGGTACTTTTAGTACTTTTGTACAACTTTGTTTCCGCCGTCTGCCATCACAAACAAACGTGTCCAAGGCTCAACATACCATAAGCATCCTGAACGAAGTGTAACTGAAGTTGCAAATACCTACGGCTGGTCTTGTCAAAATCCATTGGGCAGTCTCTGTTCTCTCAGCCATCGTGCTCAAACAACATGCGCAATCCCCGGCATCAACACCACAAACTCCACGCTTGCTCAACCTCGACGCACAATCGACCATTGAACATGGCCACCCCCAATCCTTGCCCAACGCACGATGCTCATTCACGGGTTCTCGTATAGTGGGGGTATGCCTGCATACCCTTTGCCATAGCGCCGGCTCATCTTGGAGATGTCCACCTCGGGCAGCACACGAAGGTTGACAGGGTGGTGACGCCGCGCCCATGCCTCCCACTTCTCGGCGTGTTCCGGGCGCCTGGCTTTCTGTTCCTCATTCTGGTCGGCGTTGTACTCGTTGGTGAGGTTGACACCGCAGATTTTACAAAATGTCTTGTTAAACATGTGCATAGAGAAGGCGTATCTTCCGATATTGGCCGGCTCCTCGGCGTGGAGAACGACCTGCTCGTTGAGGGGGTACATCCAAACGTAACCGTTCTAAAAAGCCGAGTTTCTGCTTAGCGAAGCACATCCTCTGGGAGTAAACTTGTATGGGGACAGCCACCTACTCGTTCGCAAATGCTGCAATTGCATTCGAGACCGCCGTCTTCAAACGTCTCGTCGAGTGGCTTGCTCATCACCGCGACAGTGACAGCACCACAGTGACAGCCACCTTTGTATAATTTCCCGCCTTCAATATTTGCACTTGGTTCGGCTCCCTTGTGCTCAGGGACTATATACATGGGCTCGACTTTGGCCCAGTCGACCCTTGTGAGAGCCGGTCAGCCGACTTCTCCAAGTGCCCTATTCTTGGTACGAACCGTTCTTTCTGCAGCGCCCACGTATCGACATTTTGAAGGGTATGTACCTGTTTTGTGCAGAAAAAAAAAATTAGCACCACGAAAGGAATCAACCTATGCATAGCTACTCTTACATTTATGCCTATTGTTCTGTTGGGAGGCGCCTGTTTAGCCACACCTATAACTGGGCTTGCGCATGTCGGGCAAAACTACAGTAGCACCACTAGTCAAACTCTAGAGACACGGCATGTGAAGGAAGAGATGAAAATTCCATTTACCTTGTGAATACGGTTCTTGGTGTTGAAAGTATAGCTGGAGAGCGTGTCTTCACTCCCCTTGACAATCTTGAAGTGGCCAGTCTCCTGGACAAGCACCCACAGGTAGCCCTTTTTATGGCAGATGCTGCAATTGCATTGCTTTACTGCCTTGATTTCAGGTAGTTGAACCTCATATACGAATGCCTTGCAGTGGCAGTTGCCGCGATATGTGCGAAGCGGCTGCCGCGTGTTGTCTTCAGAGGCCATTTTGGAGACTTGGAAACACGAAACTAGCCAGTGGACAGCAAAGAGGACACAACGAGAAGAACAGGCCGTTTCGACAACTTATATATAGGTAAGATGCTTTTTAAACAACGGCCCCAACTCCAAGCCAAGGCGACAGGCCTAGGAAGGCTCTTTTCGTTTTTGGGCGACAGCTTGGCCTGCTGCGTGAGAACGAATGCCACATCATCTCTGGAGCCTGGAGGCATTGCAACCCAACGGTTGTCCTACGTTACTCCTCGTCTTGCTCCTCGCGGATGTCGTGGGTGGCTTCGGATAAGCCTCCAGGCAGCCAAAGGCCTGACGCTTGACACCACTACCGAACGTCACGTCTCGGCAATAACCTGTTCTGGTTTTGACAGCTCATGCTTTCCCCGCCATCCATAACATTGAACGAATAACTACCTCAATACCCAGGTATAGGTACATATGCTGGCTGGCAAGCAGATGACTCTCAAAGTCGGCATATGTTCAACAAACGACCAAAATTGCACCGGTAGCTGTGGGGCATCTTTTCTGATTCATAAATGTTCACTGTCAGTTGGCCTATTGACTCGTCTGAGTCGTTGTGTATCCGGGCTGCGCCTCTGGCGAATATAACTAGTAGATGGACCAACAAGGAGAACCCCGGTCGCCTTCAGCGTCAGCAGTGCGCAATATAATAATACGCTGAGCCAACAAATAGTTGGCATCTCTTCAGCAAGTGCTTCATGTCAAGTCTTGCTACACATTGCATCCTCTACGCCGACTCGCATATGCATTAGTTGACCACGTCGCGCAGAGCCACACCATGTTAGTAAACCTCCAACGCTTGGATTCCTGTAGTTGTCTACTCGTGAACGCTTCCCCAGACCCATTTTGTCGGCATGAAAAGCAATCCCATTTCCGCTTGTCATCTTCAAGCATTGTCATCATGTGCGCTCTCTTTCGTGATTCTCCATATCTCGTAACCGACTGAGCCCCTGGTGCGTCGACGTCCCAGCATGGATGCATCCAGGATTGCCCACTTCAACAACCATAAAACCGCCAAATCCTTGGCCTCAACTCATATGCGAGGTCCTCGGTTTCGGAACTGCGACTAATACCGTTTCACACCTTGTTTTTCATCTTTTGCATTATTTTGCGCTTGCGCATTGAGCTTGATAGCTTCCTTGAGCTTCGCAATCACTTCAGGCTGATTACTGAATGCCGTATCAAGAATAGACTCTAGCTCAGCCTCCACCTTGGCAATCGGTTTGACCCCGGTTTTGCGGTTCGTTGAATCGTTGATTAGCGTTGCCCACCGCTTTGTGAATGCATAGATTGATTGTCGGAGTAACTCGTCCAGCTGCTCACTCATATCCTCTGCCGTGAGCGTTTTGGCTGTTACGGATGGCGCGCCTCTAGACCAGATTGACCCCCCAAGAATACTGCCAAAGAAGCTTACCCAGTTTGTTGGACTCAAGGTGTCCCATATCTGGCCAAAATGCTGCATAGATTGGGGATGATTTCGGATATCGCCTATTTCGAGGGAGACCAATTCGTTCTTTACGATAAGAAGGTTCTTCACCATGAAGAGATCAGGATCCGTGCCGGACTTAAGTGACTGAATTCTTGCTTCAGCTCGCTGAAGTACTCGAATGGTCTCGCGGACAATCTTGAACACGACGGAGCTGTTTTTGGACTATAGCCATGTCAGTTGATTTGATTCATGATCAAAGAGCGCCAATGCCAACTTACCGAGCGTTCCTTTGGCATTGCGTGGTCAAACTTGGACAGTAACTCAATGGCTTTCTTGACAAGTGGATAAGCATTTGACGAAGCAACGCCGTCCACCACTGGGCCAATTTTCAAATCATGGTCTTGTAAGGCGGCTTTGGAAATGGATTTTGTGATTTCCGCGTCAAAGGCATTGTCGGTGAATGGCCATAGATGATCCACAAGTAATCTTGCCGCATACTCGCGGTGTTTTCGTCCAGAGTAAGACTCTTCCTCATCTTGTTCAGCGACCGAGTATTCATTTGCCAGCCACCCCACAACACTGCAAACCGATTCCAGCTTGGCTGTTTGGAGAACACTTTGCATGGTGTTCCCAAGGGGCGCAATATGACCTGGGTGGACCATCATTGTGTTGATTCCCTTGAGAGCTTGGAAGGCCGATGTCGTTGCTGTATTCCACATTGGTTCTATGCCGAATATTTTCAAAAACAAAGCATCCTCATTATAAATTCTTTCAAAAAGCTGCTTGACATAGTTGCGAGATGCTGTTTCCACCGAGAGACTCTTGGCTGCCTTTTGGTACTCTTCCAGGTCACGTTGGGTTATTGTTTTCAAATCTCGGTCCCTCGTGGTCAAATAGGTACGGAACATGTTTGTGGCTGAATCGGCATAAATATCGGCCTTTGTCGAAGATTCCAAGGCTCTACCGTACTGGTCGTATGCATTCCGGACAACTTGTTGTACGTTGGGCAGTAGTGAGTACGTATCAGCAATCATCTCTGCAAAACGACCGTATGCCAAAGCATGGCGAGCAGAGTCGGATGCCGCCGCCGCAACTTGACGAGCAATCTCTGTGGATGACTTTTCCAGGCGAGTGGAAAATCCATGATCCAACAGATGCAAGGCCTTGGTGAGTAGCGCACTGTATCGCGCCAGGTACGTGTCGCGTTCCCGATATGTTTCCTACGAGAATGGGTTAATCGCCTGATTGGCCCACAGACAAGATAGCAAATATTGAGCCGTTTGCAGGTAGACTTACGTGACGGTTCATGAAGTCAATACAAGAATCTATATTGCCGATCAGTGTGCCAAATTCTTCGTCGTCGACCAGTCGACTGGCGCCAGGAGCGTTGAGCCGACGGGTTGCAGTGTCCAAGTAGAGATAATAGTATAAATCGGTTTCAACTTCATCTGCAAGTGTCTTCAATCGTTGTTTCTCTGTTAGAAGACCTTCGCATTGGGCCTGAAACGTCGTCGTCTGTGCATCCACTGATTGGAAGGAGTCCGAAAGAGACGTCAGAAGCGCTAGAGTGGCATCAGCATCATCTATGAGACCGTCGAGATGACGTTCCGTTAGTGAAAGCTGGTCACAGTACAATCTAGGCATTGTCAGAGGTCAGATGCGTGCACGGGCGGTTCTAGATAGTTGCTTCCATACAAATACTCTTGTTGGCTCTCCTCTAACAGTTGCCTTTCAAACGCCTGGTCAAGTGGTTCAGATGCCGAGTAATTTCTATTAGCATCGTCCTCTCCCCTTAACAGCAACGCTTCCCATGCCCTACTCTTCTTGTCAGGCTTCTTCTTGCGTCGCCGTTGGCCATCTTTTGTCAATTGGGCGCGAACGACGTAGTAAAAGTCCGTGTATGAGGCGGCACGGCGAATTATAGTCGGTTCCGGCGGAGTATTAATGTCTTCTGACTCCTCAAAAATATGGTCTAGCCGTTCGGTCCGCTCGTCCTTTACGTCGCCCTGCGATAGATGTAAGCTGTTCTGTACGACAACCAGCTCGAAGATAAAGGAAGGCCGGAGGCGGAGAGCACCAACATTTGGCTGTTGAAGTAGAGACTCCTTTCGTCGATGGCTTTGGGACTGGGAAGGCGCGGCGGGTTTCTTTGGCACTTCGGGCACAAAACTGTACCACGAATCTTCATACATGGTGGGCGGAAGCTCTGACGAGTACTCAAGTGCCGGGAGCTCAAGGTGGGCTGCTCGATGCCACGCATGTTGTTCGCGTTAGTTGGCGGTTCGGAACACACATGTGCGGAAGCAATTGCTCCGTCCACCGATGGACCACTAACCGGTCAGGTGTCCAGCCAGCAGCCAGCCAGCCAGTGACATGGGCATAACCCTGGTGGTGTAATCAGGGAACTCACAGCAGTGTTTGGTGCCGAGAGCAACCAAAGGGCCCGCAATAAGTGGCCGTAAGTGGCGGCAACAAGTTGGCAATCAATATGCACGTTGAGGCATTGTGGGGGTGCACAGGCCCAGAGAACTGCAACTTGACATTCGAACCTCAAGCTTAGCTCAAGCTTCATTCAACATAACTGCTGGAGAGGAGCTCTCATTGACCTGTTCCCGAAGCTGGCTTCGCTTACTGCGGCCTCATCGGAATCTAGCACCCAGCTTCAATATTCCGGTCCTCGCATTGATTCAATCCTCACCTGCCACAAACCCGGCGATGATTTCTTCTAGGGTGGCTCTCAGACGGGCTGGCCATATTCGATGGTCATGCCAACCACGTTTCACTGCCCGGCGCCAATGGGCGCGATATAACAGCGACAGCTCCAAGGAGCGCGCGCATAGGCAAGTCGGAAATCCCTTCGTACGGGCAGCCGTCTATGCTGGTGTGTTTGGTTTGGCAGCCGCGGGAGCTTATTACTATCCCGAGCTCAAGGAAAGTTTTTCAACAGAAGAAGAAGCTATCGAGCCCTCAAAAGCCCAACCAAGGTTCGAGAAGTCTCGCAGGCAACCCATATCAAAGGAGGATAACCGAGATATCATCAGTTCTCAACACCTGCAGGTCAAGAATAGCTGGGAGCACCCAGGAGTCTATGCTTGGGGGTCAAACAGTGGCAAGGTTATCGACCCGGAGTCTAATGATAAGTACGTCAAGCTGCCCCGACGAATATCCTTCTTCAACGACCAAATCCTCAGGGATTTGAAGCTCACCCAGAGTTTTGGGGCGGCCGTCAATGAGAAGGGCGACTTGATTCAATGGGGACTTGGCTTTTCGAGCAGTGACCCGAAGCCGGTGACTACACTGAGGGGCAAGGATCTAGCCAAGATCGAGGTGTCTACTGACCGAATCATTGCCTTGTCTCGAAAGGGTGATGTATACTCTGTCCCATCGTCCAGGGACGATCTGGAAGGCGGGGTTAAGGAGACTCGGCAAAAGAGCTCCTGGTCATTATGGAGCTCTACCGGCAAGGAAGCCATCAACTTCCGCAACCTAACACCAAGTGGCTTGGGCTGGGGCGAGAGGGTTATCGACATCAGCAGCGGACTTGAGCACTGCATTATGTTGACGTCAAAGGGACGTGTCTTCACCGCTGCCTCGAGCGCTATTGCGTATCCCTCCAAGGGTCAGATGGGAATTGCCGGTCTTACTTGGGAAACCCGGCCGAAAGGTCCATACGATCAGCCTCACGAACTCTTGTCGCTAAAGGGCTTTGAAGCGACGGCCATTGCCTCTGGGGACTATCATTCGGTGATTTTGGACAAGCTGGGCAGAATCTTCTCCTTTGGTGACAACACATTTGGCCAACTCGGATTCACAATGGACTCCGGCCTGCCCTACGCTACCACTCCCTCCATGATTCCTGTCGACAAGCTGTATGCCGCCTCGGGGATGGTACCAAAGGTCACGTCTATCAAGGCCGGAGGAACCAACACCTTCTTCACAGTTGATGCTAGTGCGCCAACTACGGCGGTTGAGTCTCGGAGTATGGTCCCAGCCAAGCGGATGCCAGGAACAATGTTTGACCTGTGGGTGTGTGGTCAAGGTGTTGCAGGCACATTAGGGACTGGCAAATGGACTCATGTTTCCACCGCGCCTACAAAGATTAAAGCACTTTCATCTCTTTTTGAGTTTGACGAGGAGACAAACAAGAACGTGCCAATTAAGCTGAAGGCACTCAGTGTTGGAAGTACCCACTGCGCCGCCGTCATGGATAACATAACGAAAACAAACACGTCAAGCAGCGGTTCTGAAAACGAAACGAACTGGGGTGCTGATGTTTTGTTCTGGGGTGGCAATGAATACTACCAATTGGGCACTGGGAAAAGGACGAATATGAACACACCAACATATATTGGACCTTTGGATGGCGGAGAAGGGGATGCAAACAAGAGAAGGAAAGGAGAGATGCATCGCCTCTGCCTTACTCCAAAACAGACGGTTCGTATCGGAGAAGGCGGAAAGGGCCGCAAGGTTACGTTGGAGCAAAAGGTGGAATGCGGCCGGCTGGTTACCGGGGTGTACTCGGCCGTTTAAAATGGCGATGCAGGTAAAGGATGAATGACAAAGATTTTTATTTTTATTTTTTTTTGGTATACCCCTTGTACAATACTGGGTTGAGGTTGACCGGGTCATTCGCTCATTTGGTCAGCGGTTTATTGGGCCAACTGTATTTTTGGACACAGAGCTCCTCTCTTCATTCCCAAGCTTTACAGATGCCTAATAGTTGGCTGCTGCCTTGGATAAAAATAGTTTGTGTTTGTCTCGGACTCTCTGCTAGTAGTACTACGTATATATATGTCTCAAGTATGGAGGTGAAGTGAGGGTAAGCCAAGTTAACCATGTGACAAATGGAGCAGACAGCATTCGAGTCACATGCATTTAGTATTGTCGACCCGTCGTCAATCGTTACACACGGACCAGGCTGGGCACATTTGATGTAGAACACGGAGAGCCTAAGAATAGCAGCGGGTGGGCTGGGATGTCATGTGTCGGCTAGAGAATGGAAGGATGGTTGCAGAGCGCGGCGGGATGCGGCAACATGCATTTTTATTTAGCACGACGTGTATGTATCTTTGGAAGTAATCGGCACGAGACAGTTTGAACTGGAGCATTCGGAATGTGAGGCGTCTATGTCGGTGCGGTGGGGGTAGTCATTGTACGTTTGACCTGTCGTCAAAGCCTTTGTCTCGAGACAGCGCCAAGTGACAAAATGATGAAATAATCTTTATGCAAATGTTTGCCATGGTTTGCCTTTCACGTCCATGACGTTGCAGGTCTGCACCTCGGCGGCAGCCATCAACCCTGGAGTTGGAGTTGAGGTTTTGTCTGGCCCAGATGTGCCTGCAAAATGCGCGCGCATGCCAAGATTTCAGCCAGTCGCACCTGCCTCCTGGGCTGAGACCAAGACCAAGACCGAGACCGGGACTGAGACCGCCTCAGGTCTGAAGGCCTACCTAGACGGAAATATCCAGACTCACGTAACGCACCAACATTGCATTGAAAGGTCACGATTCGGATCGAGGCCCCGCGACCCACCAGCTGGTCCCTTGGCTTGGCTGCTGGCCTACCGCTCTGGAGTTTATTGGGAGTTCGCCTAGGCGGATGGACGGATGGCGCAGCCTCGGATTTCTCGAACCGTTGTCGATCGGCTCACCAGAAAGTCGGCCCAAGCTTCACCGACTTGATCTCCTTGCGCATCTACTACCAGTCCTCTCTGCTGGCTAGAGGGAATTCAGCCTGGTTGTCCCATCACCTGTCGACCTTGATCTTTTATCCTTTTCTTTTTGGCCCTTCCCCTACCTCTGTCTTTTCTTTTGGGCCGGCATCTTCAGCAACAACTGGCAGCTGCTTCCCTTGTACATATCCCGTGTTCCGCTTCTGCGTCATCCCCAGCCCATAATAGTTACGAGCGCTGTTACGATTTCTGCCCCTGGCCGTTGCTGAATCAGTCATACATTACCGCCTTCGAAACCACCACAAACCAGCATCTTGACGGAATCCAGAACATGGACAAACTGCCCCGACTACGGCGGAAACCGAAACCTCCGGCCATCGAAACGTCTGTCGATCGCACGAGCAGCGACACCGCCGAAAGCACCTTTACCACCGAAATCACAAGTCAGCCTTCGCCGCAAAAGGCCTCCATGAGGAAGTCACCTTTGCGAAATCTCAAGTTGCGTGTGAATGCTAAGCGCGCGAGAACACACTCTCCAGTTGCTCGGCTATCGAGCTCGCCAGTCGTTGCCGTCTTCAGCCAGGATGGCGTGGCACCCCGGTCTGTCACGGACGAGGGCTCGTCTGTAAATGGTCGACCTCGGCCGATCATGCCGGCCTTCCTAAACACTTCTATGCACGGTTTGTGTTCCTTTCCGGGCGTCCGGCGTCCTGGTTCACTTGCTTGCTAATCGTCCACTCAAGGTATTGAAGCCAAGTTCCAAGAGCTCACGTGGGCCGAGCGCAATCGCCTTGCCCAAGGCGCCAGACCTGATGCTCCTACCAACTTTAGATGGAGTTCCTTTAAGCAAACCGACGGCCTGCAGAGAGGAGTCATGGATCGGTATATAAACATTAAGCCTTGGAATCACAACAGGGTGAAGCTTCAAGTTCCCGAAGAGGAATTCGATTATGTGAACGCGTCAACTATAGTCCTCAACCCGTTGAGTGACAACTCTCTACCGCCGTTACGATATATTGCCATGCAAGGCCCGACACTGCCGTCATTCAACTACGTTTGGAGAATGGTCGCCGAGCAAACGTCGTCCCCCGCCGTCATTGTCCAGCTCACAAGCATGACGGAAGGCGGAGCAATCAAATGCAACCAATATTTCCCCGACAGCAAGGAGGACGCGACGTGGGACTTGAACAAGGACAATATTTGGAATGACAACTGGAGAGCGCAGCTTTCATTCGAGTCTTTGGAGGAACTTGCGAACGGCGCAATCGAGAAGCGAAAACTACTACTTGATGTCGAAGGAGAGGCGGAACCGCGGATCGTGTGGCACTTGTTATATACACGTTGGCCAGATTATGGGGTCCCTACAGTCGACGACATGGACAGCTTCTTTGAGTTGATGACCATCTCTCGAGATCATACCGAGCCGTCCAATCCCCGCATAATTCACTGTAGCGCTGGCGTTGGCCGTACCGGGACTTTTATTTCCTTGGAGCATCTAATGCGGGAATTAGACGGAGGCAAGCTCGAGGCGACTGAGACAAACTGCAAGACCCTGCCTGATCTCATTTATGATACTGTCGATAATCTGAGGCAACAGCGGCGTTGCATGGTTCAATCTGAGATACAATATCGGTTCCTGTATGAGGTGATGAAGAAATTGTGGCAGGACAGGTATGGCGCTGTGCTGGACGGGCACGACGCTGACCGTACGGGGAACAGTGAGCCTGCGGCGAAGAGGCTAGAGGTGGCAGATTCCTTTCCTGTAAGTGACGATGACGACTCTACATGAAACAGACTTGGGTGCAGCTGTAGCGAGGTACACTTTGAAAAGGCATGGCATTCGAGGCGTTTGGGTCACGGGGTATCACGGGGTATTTGCACAGGATTTATACGCAGCGGGATGAAGCCACGCGTGTTGGGCCTGGCTGGTTGTGTGGAGCATCGAATCTGGGCCTTGCCCCTGGAATATATTTAGAGATGGGCTGGCAATTATATTACTTGTTCACCCCGTCCCTTGGTCTGTTTGTATGTTAAAGGTTTTGAGCCGCGTTTGTATATTTTATGCGGGAATATAGACGGGCCGCAGTGCCAGCATGACACATGGGTAGTTATTGCAAATAGAGCCGACGGCCAGCAAAACGGCGGTAAATGACAACAAAAATTCTGTTCTTTCACGGATTGTACTCTATTAAGCATAGTCTATGTAAATCCAACGCTCAATTATTCTTCAAGCAAAATCTTCTACATGCATCTCAAGTAAAGTACGAAATGATCACATATGCCAAGGTATTACCACCCATATAGACAGTATAAACAATAAACAAGCCGTTTTCGCATCGATCTGTTTCCCCACTGTGTGCTATGTTCAAAATACATGCGCTCCTGATTATTTGGTTGATGTGCAAAACGCGCTCCTTTCCACCCTTTAATTATGAGCCGTCACTGTAACCGTCTCCTTCTGCGTGTCGGTCACTGTTACGGTTACAAACACCGACACCGTGGGCGTACCGTTGTTAACGATAGTCGTCATCGATGGGTCGGCATCGGGGCCTCCAGCATTCCTTGTCACAGCGGCTGGCGCGCTGGCGGTTGTTGATGTTGTTCCGTCGTCGAGGGGGCGGAGGAACAGTTTTGTTGAGTTTGGTGGTGGGAGACTGGTGGGTTTGTTGAAGGTTTGTGTGATGACCACTTGGGTTGGTTGGATGGAGGACGAGGTTGTGGGAGGGGAAGGGCTGGGCGTGGTAGTTGGCGTTGGTAGAGGAGTGGTTGTCTCCGGAGAAGGGAGAACAGGCGTCGTTGTCTCTGGTAGTGGTGTGGTAGTTGTTGTTGAAGGGGAGAGGATAGGTATTGTTGTTACTACTAGTGGTGATTGAGTAGTTGTTGAAGCAGATGGGGCAGAAGGGGTATATTCTATCAAGGTTGACGTTGATGTCGATATAAATGTCGGCGCCGACAAAGACGACGCCGTTGGTGTTGGCTGGGACTCAGACTGGGCTGATGAAGATCCACCCACTTCCGGTTGGGGGCTCAGAACAAGCGTAGGTGTAGATGACTTATTCGTAACGGTGCGGACTTCCGTACGTGTAACAACCGGTCTCCTAGTCTCGGTTACAAACGTCGTACGCATGCTCCTCGGCCCGGTGCTCTGCTCCGGCCCGAGAATCCCCTGGGCATACGCAGGATCGTAACAGCCTATTTTTGCACCCCTGACATTGGTCATGGGCAACGCATAGCACTTTTGCCCCTGAGAACAGGCATCGAGATTAAACGCCCCATTGCTACAAGAGCCAACTTGGCCGGATATACAGGCCGTTTGGGACCCCGAACAGGAGGACTGGGGTGTGAGCGAGGAGAAGACGCTGTTGAGGTCTTTGGCCTGCGCGAGGTTGGAGGCGTAGACAGATGCGGGAATGGTTGTGGTGGCGGTTGGGAAGCTGGAAAATGCAGTTGGGACTTTGGAGTCCGGCTGGCCAGTGGGGGTTACTGTGATTGTTGTTGTGGGCGACGATGTGGCCGTGCCTGTCGACTGTGATCCCTGTTGTTCAGTGGATGATGATGTTGTTGTGAGTCCTGGGAGAGTTACGGTTGGCAACCCCGTAGGATTTGAAGCATCACCTGTGTTGCTGGTTTGCGGAGGACCAGATGTAAGAGTTGAAACTGTCGCAGTAGGCTCTGAATTTCCTATGGTTGTCGAACCAGGTACATTCTGAGTTGTCTGGCCATTACTTGGGGCAGACGACGTACTGAAGTCCGTAGATGATGCCGAGGTAGTTGGCTCGCTCTGAGAGCTCGTGATGAACTCTTTCACGGAGGTGGTGGTGGCAGATGATCCCAGAGTGTTTCCTGTAGAGCCGTATTGATCTGTAGTCGACTGGGTGGTCGCCGTGTTAAAGGGATCACTTTGTGTAGTGGGAATTGAGTTGTTCTGACGACTCGTGATGAACTGTGCCCCAGAAGTGGTGGCAGACGCTCCAAGCGCTGTTGTTAGATCACCTCCACCCGTAACGAGCGACGCAACGGTCGTGTTCAGAGGGAATTGACGTGTAGTCACGATAGGTGTGGTAGTTGGTCCTGTGATGGAGTACGACTGGCTGGCCAATGTCCCCGTCGCGGGAGTTGTGGTGCCAGAGCCTGGAACCCCTGTTTGAGATGATGTCTGACTTGTTGGGTCAAAGATAGCTGTAGCTGTGCCAGGGCCAAGGACGTCTGTTGGAGCTGAGTTGGGAGAGGATGAGCCGCCTGTGCCAGTGCCTGTGTCTATGCCGGACCCGGGAGTTGAGGTTGTGAGTGAGCTTGGGACAGACGAGGTACCTGTGGTTGCAGTGGCCCGAGAGGTTGTCTCAAAGATAATGTTCGAAGTTGGCGTTGTGACGCCGCCGGAGGTGGTTGTTGTTTGACTAGCAGCGTCAGTCGTTGTCAAAGTCGAGGGGGTTGCCAGCAACCCTGGCGCCGTTGTCGTAGGCAGTCCAGTGGCAGCCACATCACCAGCTGTTGTTGAACTTGCAGTTGCTGTTGCTGTGGGAGTGGTGACAACAGCTGTCTGTGCTGTACCAGTTGTAGTCGTTGGTGCTATGCTCGTTGTAGTCGTTGGTTCCAGGCCGAGTACACTCGTTGGCTGCACACCGAGTATAGCAGTTGGAGATGTACCAACCGCACCCGTGGCCGTCGGGTCCGTACCGAGTACAGCAGTCGGAAATGTACTGGCTGTAGTAGCTGGGGACGAAGCGATTGTGTTCGTCGGGTCCGTACCGAGTGAAGCAGTTGGAAATGTACCGACTGTAGTAGCTGGGGATGAGGCGATTGTGTTCGTCGGTCCCACACCCAACACGCTGCTTGGAGATGTGCCGGGCACAGTCGTCGGTGCTGCACCAGGCGTGCTTGTCGCCGTTGCTACACCCGTGGCCTCGGAAATAGAATGATCACCGCTAGACGAAGCTGGCCCTGTGGCAGCGATAGTCGAGGACTCCCCTGCAGCATGTGTCGTCTGTCCCGATCCGAGCACCGCCGTAGTAGAGCCACTTGTAGGAACAGCCCCCAAAGGGTCTGTAGTAGGAGTATCCGTCGACTGTCCCGGATGGGCCGTAGACTCCGTCGCGGGATGCAAAGAATCAGGGGGCGAAGCAGACGCAGATGGAGTCGGAGTCGGGGGTCCCGAATTTGGTCCCGGGGTAGATGCCACGGGCACGCCCGTCGTCAGCGGATTCGATCTACAACTCAAAGTCAGTCTCACGGCACACAATATCTCGTGCTACGCCTATTTCTTCTTCCATTATACCTATTTGAGTCAGGCACGCCTGTCGGAGTAGTTGTCTCGTCACGGGGGATTCTACACATCGGTTAGTCCCCAACTCTACCACACAACGGCCAACGCAACTCAACCGCCAAACATACACATTATATGCCCGTCTAATAGGACCAGCCTGGGCGGTTTGAGAGCCTAAAAGTAGGTACGTCGCCGCAGCGACATACACTTTGAAGCGCATACTTGTTGCTTTCGCTCTCTGTTGGACAAGTCGTTTCTATCAAGATGAAGTTGAGATGGCTTGATGGAAATGTCCGAAGGATTCTCAAAACAGTAGCGATCAGCGAGATGCCAGAACCTAGTATCGAAATAGATGAAAGAGAGGAGTTGAGTTTCAACCAGAGAAGATAGACGCAAAGGGAAATAAATGGCGACCGTGGGCGATTGCTGGTTGACTCTTGTTGTCTTTTCGATCTCGAAAACCAAGTCACTATTGAAGTAGCACAACACGATGTGTCTCCAAAACGTAGTTGAACAAGGGCAAGTACACAAGAAAGGGAAAAAAGAAGGAATAAGTCAATGAAGAGGGCAATCTGAAGGCCCTGGTGCAACAATGGAAGAAGAGGCACTGAAGAGTATAGAGCGAGACAATAGGCCAGGGCCCTCGAGTACTAGTTGAGAACAGAGAAGGAGGGCGGGCTTCAGACAAGGAAAATTAAGAGCGAAATGTTCAAAGGCAAGAAGAAGGAGAGGGAAAAAACAGGTTGAATGAGTGAACAGGGAAAACCGGCTGCTTCCACGTAAGAGATGCTGTGAACACCAACCAAGGCACTGGCAAAGACGAAACCAACAAAGAACGGCTACAAGACGTGAAAGAGAGGACGATGCAAGAACAAGGGGATCGACGCTGTGCGTCCATTTTGTATTCTGCATGCATCGCGGAATCCTGGCTTCCCATCAACCCTCTGCCAGAGTGTCTACGACGGCAAGGCTGGGCCAAGCAAGCAAGTGAAATGAGAGCGACCTGCGGGCCGCTACCTGACACCCCGGGGAGCATGGCAGCTTCACAATCGAGATTGAAGATGTTTGGGCACATCATGGCCAATGCTTTTGTGCGAGGACGGCAAAGGGCGAGCCGGGAGGGGAGGGCATCCCTGCGTCGTGTAGATGTACTTGACCGAAAGACTCAGCAACGCACACGATGCACATGCGCGCGGCTCCCGTGGTCGTGCCGGCTTGGGGAACCACACTGCTAGTATCTGCAGTGCAGTTTCGGATTGATGGGACGATGGGACGTTGGAACGACGGGGCCATGGCGAACCATGCGGGCAGAAAGGCAGCGGCTGTGCTCGGAATGTTTCTAAAGTTGGAAATGAGACGTCGACGGCCAATCACCAGGACCTCGGGAGCCTGACCTGGTGCAGCCTGGGGGCTGGGTCTGCGGCGCTTGCGGCGGTGCTGTCGCCTATGAGGCCCGCCTGCACCAGAGGCAAGTGGCAGACAGACCTTGTACATCAATCACCATTTGCACTTCAAACCGTCATGTCTGGTCCACGAAAGATGCTTTGATTCTGTCGACTCAATATCAAGGGCTTCCTGTAGCTGCCACTGGCACAGGCTGGGGTCGGGTCTTCTTTCTTTCTTCCTTCTCTTTTTTCCTTGCCTTTGTTTTAATTCCGTTGTTGCTCCATCTTTACATCGCGCCGTCTCGTTTTTGCCGCCAACTTTCCTAGATGGTCAACATTTCAGGCCCACGCCGCTTCTCATTGGTTGCCGCGCATGAATCCCTGCCAGCAATTTTCACAGCAGCCCCAACAATCGATGCAAGCGCCAGTGTTAGTTAAGGGAAGCACAACTGGGGGCTGAAGCACCGCACATGGCGCACCTGCTGCTTCAACTGCCTACGTGTATGCATGGGTATATACGGAGCATGATTCCTTTCATCTTAATCTTACACATGCGCACAGCAGCCGCCTCGTATTCACGGTTGCCCAACCCGTCCTTGTCGACTGCCGGCATACCACCATGCCATGGTCCTCTTCTCATCACCATCATCCTCTCTTCCTATCCGGCCCGTAGCTCTAGTTCCTCGTTTGCCGAGACTCTTTGTTCCCATCCCGAGCCAATTCTATTACCCGTCTCAAGGTGCTGATGGATTCATCATGGTGTACTTCGGCGTATGTCTTCACAGCCTCGTCGTCTGGCCAGGTCCAGTTCAACCCGGAATCCGCCAGCGTTTGTAGGAGCGTTGACACCCTGCCGTTTCCCAGCATCGGCTCTGCCACCAATCGAAAAACGCACAGCGTCTCGAAAAAGTCTGCCTGTGGCGGAGCCTCCTCCATCTCATTCACGGCCGATGCCACGTTGAATTGGCCCCATTGTTGTATCAGCCACTCCAGCAGCCGCCCCATTTCTTCAAACTCCCCCAGATATCCCAGCGTCAGCATGTAGTCGTGAGCATGATCACTTCGGGCCGCATCCCTGCGAGAATTCATGGCTTCTAGCGGTGCTATCTGGTACCCATCAAGATATGCTTGGGCGTGGCGCTCCCTCTGCTCGAGCGTCCAGAACATGTACTTTATTCGCGCCTTGGCTTCTTTCAGGAGTAGCACTTCGGCCCCCGCCATCGGGAAAGAATCTTCCTGTCCTAGTCCCTGATGCAGTAGACTCCGACGAGGGTGCGCATTATCCACACTTGCCATGCACATCTGGTAGAAAAGCGCTTGCGTCAGTGGGCTCTTTGCAAGTGCTTCTTTCTCAGCATCCTTTGTGAATACACTATTCAGCTGTTGTCGCACGGCCTTTCGAACACCTTTGTGGAACTGGGTAAATGTTGACAACTGGACTCCGTCCACCTTCTCGATTGCATCCATCACTCTCAACATCAAATCAAGTTGTTGATGCAGCGAGATCCTCAGAGCATGGTGGTGTCGCGATAATTCCTTTAAAATAGTGCCCCATATGAAGGGAGCCCATCGAGACTGTTCATGGCTCAACCTTGATTCTGCGAGGCGTATAACACGTTGAAGTTGATTGCCTGCGCGTCGCCCTTCCACTCGCAGGCATACTTGGAGATACGCTGCGAATAACCCCATCCCAACTAGCCTCAGAAGCCCGGCATCGGGCTCCTCGGCAATAAGATTTCGAATGATTCGACTCTTCTCGGGGCTGTCACGTAAATACTGATGAGCTATCTCCAAAGAAGCAGCATTGGCGACAAGAATACAAAGACAGGAGCCATCAGGCTCAACTCCATTGAGTCTCATATGTTGGTAGAGCTCAGATATACTCGGAGGCCGCAAGCGTGCTCTTTCAAACTCGGCCAGATTAGCCTCATGTTGGGTAGGAAAGTTCAAGGCTTTGTCACCGGGCGATATGCTGCCGTCTGGCTCAACTTCTCGCAGCACTAGCTTCTCAAACATGGCCGAATACTGATGCAGACCTGGCTTCATTCCTTCTTTTGGTGGGTTGCGGAACCGATCCCAAGCTTCTTGTGCATTCCGCGTGGCGCGGATAGATGCCTCCCACACTCCAATTCTTCGGCGTTTCGAAATCATTGCTCTCTGTTGAATGGTTGGCGTTCCATCTTGTGTCATGCCCTGCAATATGTCCACCGCATCGTCGACTTCGTCTTTAGCAAATCCAGCCTCTTGCATGAGCATGCCTGCACTTACAGCGCGGCTCCAGTTGTCTTCTGGATCGGTACGTTCATCCATTCCGTGGCCTGGCTGCAAATAGGGAGGCCAGCTGGATGCGTGTCTGGCTGCGCTGTATACTTCTGCATGACTCTTGGCCTGGCCTGATAACACTTCTCGAATCGCCCGGAATCCACCTCTATCCACAAGCAATGGTTTTGACAAGCCTGCCGACATCGACAAGAGAATTCTCTGCGCCTCCCAGAAATAAGCGTTGGGTGTGGATCTTTGGGCAACGTGGACATGTGGCAGAGGTCGTAATATTTGCAAGCATCCATTGAAAATATCACATTGTGTTGTAAATACTTTCCTTTCGCCTTGAGCAGAAATCGGCATGTTCTGAATATATTGTGCAGCCGAATCAGCCAGCTTCACCACAAATCTGGGCTCTAGCCGGCGGCAGTGGTGGACTAGTAGTCGCATAATTAAGTTGAAGTTTGCTCGGTCAATATCCAGCATCCTTTCTGACCCGTCTCTACTACTTTGACGGTTGCCCTCCGATATGGTGTTATCCGTTCTTCGGCTGTTGTAATAGGCGTGTGAGGACTCAATCATTCTCTGCAACGTGACTGGATCTCCAATACTGGAAGACTGGCGGAGCAGGAAGTGGAATATGAACAGCGGGATTGACGTAGGGTCCTCCAGATATCTTTTGCACCTTTCCTCATCGTCTTGCCCTCGTAAAATATACACATATCGCCCGATAGCCTTTTGGGTATGGCCTGCAAGAGACGGGTGTTTTAGTATGGCTTTGTTCTCTTGTAGCGTCGGAAGAAGCTCCAACAATCCGCTCCCGCCGGCCGACTGGAGCTCTTCCTGTCGCAGAATTTCTTGCAGGAGGAGAATAGGCAGTCTTATCGTTCGAAACCTGGCGATTCTTTTCCTCCAGGAGTCTGCGTATGGGTTTCTTCCAAGGACTTTCTCCAGTAGCTGGCTAGATGGCATGTGTTCCAGTAACTGTCTCGTAGAGTTTCGCACAATTGATGGACCATGGGACCTCGTGCCGTCAGGTCGAGTGCGGCGTCTTGGCCCGTCGGATGTCGCATGTCGCAGGTTGTTTTGCTTTGCAAATGCCCTTTGCGCCCCAACCTTTGGGCCGGTGCCCGTCAGACTCGTAGATACTGTGTTATCTGCTACAGCTGCTCCGGCACCATTTGGGTGGAGATCTTGGAATATCGAGCGACTGGATAACTGAATACACAAACTTGATTAGCTTTCTAGATCACGAGCAAAGATGGTCGAATTGGGTCATACAACAGCTTGTTGGAGCACTCGGAGCGGCATGCGCCGCCGTCGGCCAAGCTCTCTCGAGGCATTTCTCAGCATGCCTCCTCATAATTTCACAAGTTGCATCAGCATTGGTCGTGAAGTCACTGGAGATGCGCCGTGTAAAGATGGGTTGGAAGCGGAAAAAGATGGTTCGCGCCCTGTGCACGAATTGGCACACATGCAAAAAGTCGAGTCCCCACACTTACCCTGGACCCGATAGCCCTTCTTTTGGCATCGTGATTGCATCTCAGCGCATACGGCGAATATTCTAAATTTCACGGTGCTTTTATTTCCACCCTATTATAGACAATATGAAAGTTGAAATCATCAGGTGTCTTTCTTTCGGGGCAGTGCTGACCAAGTTTGATAACGAATCCTGACTAACCCTAGCTCTTAGAAGGGCCTGTCTTCTCACCGGACTGACCTTTGGTAACCTCTTCCCCTGACTTGTCTTTACGCTTTTGTACCACTTCCCAATTATAAACTCTCGCTGTCGCAACTTCCATGGTCTAGATGGTGAGTTAGTTCAAAGTGTGCTAGTAGATCGGGGATCAGTCATAATACTCACGGTGATCTGCTCGCGTAAGAAATCCAAATCCTCCTCGCAGTGTGACAAACTTGTGTTTGCAGTGGCTAATTTTGAGCTCAACAGAGTCTCGGCTTCATCTGTAGTGTATGAAAGCATCACATTGGCCTGAAGCAACAGTCAGCACTGATTGGAATTACTGGGGTCGTATATTATGCGCACCCCAAGCCAAATATAGACCTCGCTAGTTGCAGGGATATTCGCTCTTGAATATAATGTTTCGTTGAGTTCGAATGTCGTTTCTATGGGTTCGGTTTCGTCCTGCATCGCCTCCACGTCAGAAGCGGACAATGACTTGCAAGGTTCAATTCCTTACTTTGCGGAGCTTCAAGAACCTGACTGTATCTAATGTTTTTTGGATCTCGGGTATCTTGTCTTTCAGACCTGCCATTCGGCGCTGGAGATTCATTTCCATGAACTGATACTTCCTGCAGTGTATTGATGTTAGTGATAGCCGCCTTCCAACTTGATCTGGTTGCAATCTTGAAAACCTAGGCAACGTCTTTCTTCGAAACAATGAGTTGACTCACGAAATCATCTCCTGGAAGCTCCGTAATGTTGGCTCGACTTCCTCCCGGGTAGCGACATAGTCCTCGACCCTGTCCACGAAAGGGGCGTAGGGAATACCGCGCGGGTTGGTGGCAGTCCCATCGTTGCCGCTTGAATGAGGATGTGTCAGCATATACGACGGAGTCATTAGCTCGTCAAGACGATCTGGGAACATACATTGACGCCGGCGCCCTGCCTGCGGTTGCCATCTTTGTTGGCCGGTCTCCAGTCAGTGCAAAGTAAGATTTGGAGCTTTGAAGCTGCCCACTTGCGACAGACGGCTTTGGCCAGTGGGCTGCTCACCGAGGTGAGCAGGTCGAGGTGGGGTATCCTCACCGATGGTGGACCATTTTGTCGCTCTTGGAGCAGGATTGGGGGACGCCAACATGACCATCTATCTAACATGGGAGTTTCTTGTAGCAGCGAGTAAATTCAACTTGCTCAAATACCTAGGTACTCATGTATAATGGCCCCTAACCGTTTTCTTATTAGCCTACTTTCAAGTTACCGCACAAATGACAGCTATTAGGTACAGTTTAAACATGTACCAACGCTGTGCATGACTGGCATTCAAAGACAGTGATGACGCACCAAAAGAGGCACTGGAAAGGTCGTTCCAAGGTGATACGTGGCGTCAGCCTTGAGGCTCCATCGACCGCAAACGGCACAATCGAATAATCCCGAGATAATACAGGCGTCCGGCTTTGGAGTACACCCACACGCAGTGCGCGGCGAAGAACAGAGAGGCGTAGCAGCTGTAAAGTGTCACTGGTTAGCTTTGAAGTTCCTTGTATACCTACCCAAGTAAAGCTATCGTGCAACAGCATCTATGTAAGACTTATATATTAATGCCTTTGAACAAACACAAAAGCCTTGGATATACCTGTCTCGCAGCACCTCTGAGTAAGAGTTGCTGGATTTCCATTCCATTACAAGATGTCACCAGCAGCTACAGATGGCAGCGGCGACATTTATCAAGGGCCAGCCCCCTAATCACGGTCTGGAGCGTCAGGACTTGCATCCGATTCCAAAAGCATTGAAATGGAGAATACTGAAAAGCACTCCCCCGTCAGTCCCAGACATACAGGAACGGCCCCTCAGCAGCAGGCGAGCAAAGGCATAGGGGAGGACAAATGAGAAGGCAAGAAAGCCAAAGACGTCGCTGATAAGAAAGCCGAGGAGGAGGCTGGTAGAAAGAGCTAAATAAGAAGCTGATAGATTGGCCAAGGGAGAAAAGGCACAGCCAACACCGACCGGCGGGAGCCACCCGTAACAACAGTAATCAATGATGTAGATATGGAGGCTAGCCGTGTGCGCTGGATGTGTCATATTCCGCGCTGACCAGCACACCTGTCCTATGACTTCTGTTGTTCCTGTTGCTGTCATTGTGCCAGGCAACGACCGATATCATCGCGAGCGAAAATGCCAAACAGTTCGCAAGAGATACTCGTGAGTTCAGAGAGAAGATAATAGATGACAAGGACTGGGAGAAATTCAACGACCATGGCATCTATTGGCTTGCTATGGCTTTAATCGTTGCACAGCTGATAACATCTGCAATTATCATAGCCCTAGCAGCTTTGGGCCACGGAGTGGCAGTTACGTCGCTTGGCGGTGTGAATGATGCTACGGTTACCACGGTGTTTCTCTCAAATGAATCATCTTGGCGGCTCAAGCCATGGCCCAAGTAGCTTAATACCGAATTGGGTGGGCAGGTTGAAGGCTTTATACTGTCTGCTATTAGTGAATATCCGTGGAGATGAATCAATAAATGAACTCACGTGGAAGATGTGTGACAGGAAGGGGCTGGCACACATATAAGAATTGCAACCGGGAACCATCAAAGACTGCAAAAAAGGGTATACCATGCCGTATTAGTTTCTTACGCATATTATCATAACTCGCTGACTGAAATTTTATCAATGCATTTGACGCCAAGCTCCCAATAGTACCTCCTTATCCATATCCATACCATATACCAGACCCTCATTTATCTATCGCCGAGACACGAGGAATCAGTCTGTCCGCTTCTTTGCATCGCCAATGTCAACGGTGTCGGGTTCTTGACTCCTGACAGGAGGCGGAGCTGACGTCTCCGGCACATCGTCCTCATCCCAGTCATCCGGGGCATTTTCATCCCAATTATCCACCTCTTCCTCCAATGTCCGTACCCTGGATGGGCCGGCATCGACAATGCCACTCTCCTGGCCTTGGCCCAGTTCGACGTCTTCGCCATCCTCTCCTGGAACGGGATTGTACGATTTTCGCTGCCTCTTACGCTCCAGCATGCGCTTGTGGTACCACGAGCACAGACCTAAACCAACCAAGCTGCCGACAATATTCGCCACGATGTCGAAGAGGTCAAAGTCGCGATCGTTGGGAAGGAAGCTCTGCAGAAACTCGGATCCCACGCCGAGGCATAGTGTGCAAACAACCAGCGTCATGTTTAGGGTTCGGCGGCGATTGGTGTCGACAATCCAGTAGAATACAACTGTAAGCAAGAAGAAGGTCCCGGCGTGTAATACTTTGTCGTTGACATACTGCCCGAGCTGGAGCTTGCTGAGGCCGGCGTATCCTGCTACCAATAACAAAAACAGGAAGACACCTAGAACGAAGCACACGAGTCAATTAGCTTGTCCTTGCTGGTCCTCCCGATGAGCGAAGCCTGGGTGATGCTACCTGCAAAAGGCAGACGTATCCGCATGGCGCCAGATAAGTCAAAATGAAGCTGACTCGAGCGCAGCGCAAGCGGTCGCAGCAAATATTGTATAAGGCTTCGCGATCAAGCCGTCTGGCGGTGGTCTGACGTGGACGGTCGGCGAACCGATGTTGATGGTAACAAGGCCAGCTTGCGCAAGGTACATGTACTGGGGATGCTTGTCGAGGACGTAATTCTTTTCAATGACAGCTCCCGTTCAAGGAAAAACGAAGCCCACAGGCACAGTGAAGATTGCAAATTCTAAATGGAGGCTGGTAATGTCGAAGCCTAGCCAGATGGTTGTTGGGTGTAGGACGATTGGAGTAGGACAGGGAAAGCTGACCAGACCAGACCGGATATCTTGAGTGCGGATGCGGCCATTCAGCTTCAGCGCATTCCAGTGGGCTGGGCAGGTACTGGCAGCAGTGTCGTGCCTGATTTTGGACAGTCGACTGGTTGATTGCGCAGCCCATGACTTCATTGTGCGCACACACGCAGAGGGCTACTTTGTACTCCGTACACCCTTACATATTTCATTTACGTCTGGTGCACATGCATGTATCTGCTTGCCTAAGTACAACGGCTCTGCTCTGTGTTTACTCCCTTTGTGAGAACTGAAGAAGCCAGGTGCCGCCAAGTGAGCCACCCATCTTTGCTATGGTGAGGGCGGTGTGGTGCAGGCTCGGATCGACAATTCATTTGATTGTAGTTAGGGATGCAAAGCCCAGAGCGCTCTCATGGCAGCTCATCTCTACACCATCAGAGAGGCTTCGGTGCTTGACCCGACGGCGATGACAACCGCAGCCGGAATCACGTGATAAGCGCCTTGATCCAACTCACGCAGGCGCACTTGGTGTTGCTGCTACGGTCCGCCGGCGCTGGTGCCGTCGGTTTTATGGGGGAACACGGTCCGCGGGGGGCCAAGGTCTCAAGTACCTCCACCGGACGTCCTTGTCCAACACGCGCAGGCTGCCGACAGGCGCACCAGCATCGTAGAAACCGTGAAAATTTGGCCCTTTGTTGCGTTCTGTAGCTTCGATTCACCGTCTTCGAATTCTTTTGCATGCCTCGCATTCAACAATGCTGCTGCTGCCAACGGGACGGCCCTTTGTACCCGCGGCGCGGCCAAGGCGACCTATGGTACCTACTAAGTACCTACTAAGTAAACTTTAGTTCGTAACTCGTGGCCGCCGAGTGCTCAAGCGCCCGCTTGGTAGCGACTCCAGCGAGGTGGTGAGGTACCTAGTAGTGAGCCTGGGAGAAAGTCCCGCTTCGGGAAAGGGTGCGGTACTACGCTCTCCCCGAATCCTCAACCTCACCTCTTGATCCGCAGACAAATCGCACTCGTTGCGATCCATCAAAACACCACCGCCGTTATCTCGATTGTCGCGAATCTGCGTCCTCCATCTATACCAATGCCGCTCTTTCGACCCATACCGCTGTAACTGCTCCAATCCCTTCCGGTTCGGCCCTACGCGAGCGCATCTCACCGCGCATGGCGACACCGCGCCCACTTGTCGCTTTCATCGCCACGGGCCCAGCATGTCCATTTCCAACGGCCAGCCAGCATGGCCGCCTCCAGTTTTGCACCATGCAAACGGCAGCAGGTCTTTGAATCATCTCGATGATGGAACGGCGCGTACTCAGACCCCCGTCGATAATACAGTAGAGTTGGTGCCTGAGGCACCCGGCGATGTCGAAGAAGAATCCCGGCGCGCTCTTTTTGCAGACTTGTATCGCAAGACTGAGGACAAGATCGCCTTGTTGTTTTCTGAGGATGGTTCTTACAATCTCGACGCGATTGCGGGTCTGAAGCGTCGTGCCCCGACCCCTACCGTGACGCTCCCCCCCACCACCGATCACGAACCCATCAAGGAACCACCCTACAAAAAGGCCAAACGTACCATTGATGAAGATGACTATGACGACGATGACGAAGACGAAGACGAAGTAGCCACCGCGCCTGCGCCTGCACTGAAAGCGCAAGGTTCCGCCGCCTCTATAGCCGCCAACTCCCTGCTGTCCCCGTCCAAGTCTGGCAGCTCTCCAGTTCATTCCCTCAACTCGCCAGGGAGACTGGGAGAAAAGCTAAAATCGAGCCAAGAAGATTCTCAGAGTAGAAGCAAAGCCGGGGAAAGCGACGATAATGCCATCAAAAATTTGGAAGAGGCCAGGTTGGCCACCGAGGAAGCTGCCAGGCGTAGCTTCCACACTATATTCTACACCCTGGAGAATGATCGAACAGCGATGCTTGAACAAAAACGGCTGGAAGATTCAGAAAAGCAGCTTCAAGCCGAGATGGACAGCAATCAGGCAAATGGGGCCGGCGGTGCCCAAGCAAGCAACCAAGGCTCGCTGAGTAGTGCGAATCTAGGTGCCTCGAGCCTGACCCTTAAACATCTCATCGCCAGAATTGATATGAAGCGTGACCAAGTAAGAGCCTCAGATGCAGAACTGAGACTCCTCATGAACGAGGTTCGCAAAAACCGAAGCAAATGGGCGAGCGAGGAAAATGTCAACCAAGAAGAGTTATATGAAGCTTTTGAAAAGGTTTTGACGGAGCTGAAGGCGCATACGGAATATTCTCACCCATTCTTAACGCGAGTTAGCAAGAAAGATGCACCTGATTATTATAGTTGTGAGTTTATTTTCACCACCAGCTGGTGTTATGGTTAGCTCTGGAATTGCCACTAACTATGATCTGTCACTCCAGTAATCAAGAACCCAATGGATCTCGGCTCAATGACGAAGAAACTCAAATCCCTGACGTACAAATCAAAGACGGATTTCGTTGCGGATCTTGACCTAATATGGGATAACTGTTTAAAATACAACCAAGACATGAATAGTCAAATCCGCAGAATGGCGAATGGAATGAGAAAAGAAGCTGAGAAGCTGATCCCGCTGATCCCAGATCTCGTCGTTCGTTCTCGGGCTGAAGTGGAGGCAGAAGAGAGACGAAAGCAGAATGGCGGCGACGATGACGGTGGCGACGACTCTGACGACGAGCCGATAATGTCGTCTCGTGGTCGAAAGGCTACAACAAAAGGTGCCAAGTCGCGCACCGCCCCGACTGACCAGAAAGAGGACACACCCGTGGTGGATCAAAAACCGGTCCTACAACTCAATGGACTTCTCGGAAAAGCTGGCAGGGAGGGATCTGAAGTTGATGGCAGCAATGGGTTCTCGACTCCGCCGATAGCTGGCTCTATAACCCCGTCTGGCGCGTTGAATGGACACTCTGGCATTGCGAGCAACGCCGATGCCATGGATATCGACGGACCAAGTCTTAGCACCATGGCAGCGTTTGGTGAAGCTACTGAACAGGCATACGAGGACGAAGAGTACAAGATTTGGAAGCAGACAACCAAAAAGGATCGAGCTCTAACTGTCAAAGAGCGCCACTTCCTGTTCAAAGGGAACAGTTTGAATACGGATGCCCCAGCACTTCTGAGAAATCGAGCTGGCATGCGCTGGTTTTTGAAGCATCAAAGGGAAGCTGAAACTATGGGAATTGCTGCACACCCACACCTGGCCAGTGCCGCAGGAACGGGAAAGGATCTGGCCCCAAGCAAGCAACCGGAAACTCTTGCTGAGGGCATTGACGAAGAGACTGAACAGGTTATGCCCGACTACTACAACCCGCTGACCAGTATCCCTGATATCAAGCCTAATCTGCAGTGGGTTGAGGACGGAGAAGGACAAGTGATTAACCAGCACGAGGCATTCCTCAGACTCGTGCCCCCTGGCTCTTTTATTGCACCGAAAAGCCGACTGACAAAAAAAATGGATGACAATATCCGTCAGATTCAAGAAACCAGAAAGCTGGCGACCAAAATCTCAGTTATCAAGCAAATGCAGGTCCAATCACAGGTGTACACCAACCAGTTCCCCAAATCGAATATTGAGACTTTCCTCGAACAAGATATTGAGCCCCATTTCATCTCGGATGATGGACCTGTGATGGCTTCGGAAACTTGTCAGGATGCTCTCAAGCGCTCTGTCGCGAAAATTCTCTATCATACCGGTTTCGAGGAGTTGCAGCCGTCCGCTATTGATACCTTGACCGGAATTGCTGCCGATTATTTCCAGAAGTTGGTCAGGACTTTTAATATTTACCGCGAGGCTGAAAAGACGTCAGTGCAAACTCCTGAAGGACCGCAAACCAAGTCCCGATTCACTCCTGAAGAAGTTGTTCTCCATACCCTCGAAGAAAGTGGCCACGATGTTGCATCACTCGAATCCTATGCAAAGGATGAAGTTGACCGGTTAAGTTCTCGACTCGGAATTCTCCATGAGCGGATGAAGCTGCATCTCACTGATCTATTGCGGCCGGCCCTTTCCGCGGATGCCGGAGTTGACGGCGTCGGAGCCTTCAAGGATGGCAGTGACCAGTTTATGAGTGGTGACTTCGCTGACGATCTTGGCGAAGACTTCTTTGGCTTCAAGGCTCTTGGCCTGGACAAGGAAATGGGGCTCGACTCCTTCTCCGTTCCATTCCACCTTCTTCATAGCAGAGTTCGTAACCAATACCAGATGCAGACGCAGACGGCTGGCGCAACATCCGCAGATATGTTTGAGGCTTTACCGCCGTCTGAGCCCGTCTCAAACGAGGGCATACAGGAAGAAATTGGCCTGGTTAAAAACTTCTTCCTCGCCAAATTGCACGCTAATGGTGACCAACCTCTGGTTGAGGACGAAGACTTGCCCGTCAAGCAGCGCAAGCCTCGTCCACGCCTGGGGGCAAGCGGCAAAATTATATCCGCCCAGAAACGCCCACCACGAGAACAGCTGGCGTTGGCAAAGAAGAAGAAGAAAATGGAGCTCGCCGCCGCCGCAGCTGAAGCCAAGGCAAATGCATCACCCGAGAAAGGAGCCAACGCTGGAACAGGGTCAACCAACACAACACCAGCCAAGAAGAAGTCAATCACCATCACTCCTGTTCCGCCTCCCAACCCAGCTCTTCTCGCCCTCACCGCGAGCATGGAAAGAACTGACAGCATGCAAAGCCAAGCGGGCACAAGCCAGACCGAAAAGGATGAGAACATTGCTATGATGAGCCCAGACAGTATCGCTCCGTAAATCCGTCAGCATGGCAACACAATTTTTTTTTAATTCCATCTTCATTTTTTTTTTTTTTTTTGGGTATAGACTACCCCCTCCTAAAATGTATATATATAAAGAGATATTGCGTGCGGAGTCTCTGTTTCGTTTGGGAAGACCATAGCGACTGCGTCGTCGCCCGTTTGAATATCCTTCAGTTTAACGATAAACCGGCTGGACAACTATGATTTTTGTGTTTTGGTTTTCTTTTGTCTTTTTGCCGGCCAGCGCATGGAAACGCAAAGGCAAGCCTAATGAATTGTTGGGAAAGGAAAACGCGCTCGTATTTGGGGGACAGGCTTCAAGGGGTATCTTTTGTGCTACTAGTGTATTTCGAAATATCCTATATACATTTTTATATCATCATCGATGGTTTCGCCGTTTTGCAGCCCATAGCTTCCGTTCTGCGTGGCGTACAGAAGGAGAGGCGCTCTGCCTGATACTTGTCTGCTCGAGCCATTGACCGGGTGTTGACATGGGCGATGGGAGTGAAAAGGATCTCGCAAACACTTGCTGTCGGTCGTAAACTTTGCCGCGGTGCTGTTGTGAATGCTTGTATGAAGGGCGGACAAACTGGCTCCGGAAGAGAACAATGTGTCATGAGCTCAGGACTTATTAATATGTGTTATGTGCGGCTTTTGAAGTCCTTAAAGTAAGGCACTCGTGTGTAAATTTCATCTCTAATATACAGTTTACTTCCATGTAGTGGCTAAGGCTATCTCGCGATAGCATTTACTGACGCGTAGCTATGCCGCGGTCTACCGCAGCTATCAATTATAATTTTGCAAAGCTTCTCACGTATTGTAATATGTAATATTATAATACGTTGTTATGCCGTGTTTCCTTTAATATGACACGGTTGTCTAGGTTAAGTACGACCTGGCACACCCTGTTTGCATAATGAGGCCTTACCTGATGCAGTGCTGGTGTGAATATCGGCATAGGTTAAAATAATAATAATGTTTAAACGGAAGATTTCGCAGGCCAATGCATTCAGGACAGATAATTGTGATATTTTGGAGCGTTGAGCGCCTCTGCCTAACTGTTTATTAACAGACAGTCACTTCAGTTTTGCAAGTTGATTCTAGTTGTCTCCGACAACTCCCAGCCTTCCCGAAGCATTCATCCCACATAAAACCCGACACGACAACAAAAATTTGGTCGATGCGTAATAAAAAATAGATATCAAGTACGCCAGCCCGTTAAATGCAAGTTGTTGAACATTCGCCTTTTTGGCAGCATCCCATGTTAAATTCCTCAGCATGTAGAGCTGTACTCCACCCCTGATTTCATGCTGTCATAATCCTGTTCCTTCTTTTCCATGCCCATCAGGGAGTTATGGCATCTAGATGCCAGCGTCCAGGCGCCAGCCCTCAACGGGGAGGGGGAAAGCACTGGTCCAAGCAGCGATTTCCTTGCGGAGCTCGTTGATGCGAGGAATCTCGCCGCTGGCAACCTTGGCCTTGAAGTCCTTGAGCTTGTTGGCTTCCTTGGGAAGAGCAGCCTGAACCTCCTTGCAAATCTTGATGCTCTCATCGATGTATTTGGCGACACGCTCAAAGTCCTTCTCGCCGAAACCACGGCTGCTCATGGCAGGGGTACCAATGCGGATGCCGCATGGGGTGAGAGCGCTCTTGTCTCCAGGAATGGCGTTCTTGTTGCAGGCAATGTTGATCTGCTCAAGAACAGCCTCGACACGGGCACCGTCCAGGCTGAACTGACGGAGGTCAAGGAGAACCATGTGGCTATCAGTGCCATCAGCAACCAGCTTGTGGCCAAGAGACTTGAATGTGTTTTCCAGAGTCTTGGCGTTGGATACGACCTTCTCCTGATAGGCCTTGAACTCGGGGGTCTGAGCCTGCTTGAGAGCAACGGCCAAGGCGGTGATGGTGTGATTATGAGGTCCACCCTGATGGCCGGGGAAGACGGAGAAGTTGATGGGGCCCTCAAGGTCATAGAGGGTCTCCTTGCCAGTTTTGGCATCGACAGAGCGGACACCCTTGCGGAAGAAGATCATTGCGCCGCGAGGGCCACGGAGAGACTTGTGGGTGGTGGTAGTAACGACATCAGCGTACTGGAAAGGCGTAGGGATGACTTCGGCAGCGATAAGTCCAGAGATGTGAGCCATGTCGACAACAAGGTAAGCGCCAACGGAGTCGGCAATCTCGCGCATGCGCTTATAGTCAATCAAGCGGCAGTAAGCAGAGGTACCGGCGACGAGGATCTTGGGGCGGTAGAGAATAGCGTTCTTGGCGAGCATGTCGTAGTCGATGATGCCAGTCTCGAGGTCAACTCGGTAAGGCATAGTCTCGAAGTAGGTGGAGACAGCCGAGATCCTGGCGGGGAAAACAAGCAAGTTAGAACACGGAGTTTCCCATAATGAAAACCACAGCGGTGAACAGGAGGACAAGCTTACTTGCGCTGAGGAGTTTGGTAACCGTGAGAAAGATGGCCACCGTGAGGAAGGTCGAGACCCATGAGACGACCGTGAGGAGGCATGATAGCCTGGTACACCTGCAAGTTGGCAGGGCTGCCAGACAAGCACTGGACGTTGACACCCCACCTCTCAGGGTCGAGGTGGAAGGCCTCGAGAGCTCGTTTCTGGCAGAGCAACTCAATGCGGTCAATGTGCTGGTTGCCGCCATAGTAGCGAGCGCCGGGGTAACCCTCGGAGTACTTGTTGGACATGGGGGAGCCGAGGGCATCGAAAACGGCGCGAGAGGTGATGTTCTCCGAGGCAATGAGAACAATCGACTCTCGCTGCCGCTGGATCTCATCCTTCTGTAGCGGGGTATCATCAGTATGACTGCGAAATCGGCACAGACGAGGCTCGCGAAAGCCCATGAAAGACCTGTAAAACGTACCATGATGGTGGCGACCTCGGGGTCAGTCTCGAGAAGAGGCTTCTCGAGCATCTAGACAGAGGGCATTGTCAGCTCAACAACCTCCTCAATTGAGTCATTCCATCGTGCTTGTCCATGGTGGGGCAGAACAAACCTCCTTGTGAGACGCAGACAGGGCGTAGTCGGAAGACATTGTGAATGTGAGGTGGAAGGACAGGTATCAATGGAGAGAGAGCTGAGGATGGGACAAGATGTGGGATGGACCAGAGGATTAAGAGTCTTCTGGAGAGAGAGATGTGGAAGACAAGACGAGGGAAAAAAAACTTCCGACAGGTGGCTTGGGAAGGGTAAAAGTAGAAAATGGTGCGATCCAAGCCAATTGCATGAAAAAATTGGCGGGGCGAGATCGGGGGCGGTGGATGATTGCGGGGTCTATTTGGCAGGTGCAACCAAGGAGGGGTCCTGCTGCTCGGTGACACTGCACACGAAGATGCATTCGTCTCTTTGAATCCAGGACAAGAAGTTGGGCATCCTTTCTCGAGGTCTGATATATGGAAGACCTGAGGCGTGTTGTCTATGATGATTATGCTATGTTCTCACACTCACATCTGTCGCTTAGCTTGAAGCTATACTTGTCTCGAGCATGATTCGAAACATGCTGGCGCTGTCTTGTTACCTCCGAAGAATGTGCCTGGAACCCCGACCACCCGGAACAACAACGAGAACCGACATCTGGACTCGACATGCACCGGAGCTAGCTCGGGCCCGGCAGTTATGGTTCCCAGCTGTGAAGCTCAGAAAGCTTTCGAGAGCTTTTCCGGTTTCGTACTCAACCCAGGCTCTCGGCGCACCGCTGAGCGGCCTCTGAGCTTAACTCTATGCGTGCGCATGCGCAAATGCTTGACCTCTCCCCCTTTGGAGTTAACGGTTTCACGCGCAACTCGGCGAGCAAGACGGCCTGCGTCCTTGCATATTTCCACAAGCCTCCAAACACTGCCAAGTAAGCTGTGCTCCGAGTCTCGGAGAATCTATGACAAGATGAAAATCATCAAATTCGGCATATACATCATGATTACGGCCGTGGATGAATTCCGATGCCCGAGCAATCCCCGGCCGACAGCCATCACGATGTGAGCGAGTGGCATAGCTGAGATGGGAGGATGAAGCGGCGCTCTACGGAGTTCATGTACCCCTCACGAAGCTATGAAGGGCCTCTCCAGTTTCCAACGGCCCAAGCCCAGAGAGGCTCACGCCCTCCATCGCCGCCACGAGGACTCCCGTTGTTTGCATCGCTACAACACACGAAAAAAGCAAATACTACGCGCAGGCTTGATCCTTATGGGGAGCTCTTGTGATTCAGTTCCTCTGCACATCATGCAAGTCGCCCATCGGGCACTGGCTCGCTTGGCAATCAACGGCGTCCAATAAGCGCCACGTGGAATGCCGCTTACCAAGGCTCACGCCTCACGCCTCACGCCTCACACCTCACGCCTCGCCTAAGCCACCCCGTGGTTGCGTGCGAAGCAGCAACCTCCTCGACGCAATATGCCTGCATTAATTGGAGGCGATTAACAAGATATTCATCCATTTCCATTTCACCCGGAAAACGCACCAGAGGCCCCGGTTCTTCCAGGCAAATCCACCCGCAACAATGGCTTGGCCATACGGGTTCCCCAGCCTCACCCATGAGGAGAAGCTGCTGCGGCGCCAAACACTCGACTTGTATGCTTGCATCGCTCATTACTCGGCCCTCGCACCGGCTGTTCTTTTCCTATTATATCGCCTCCTGAAACGTGTTGTATCTCATGTGAAATCTGGGTCGTCGAGCGAGCAAACTCATTACAGTGTTGTTCCGAACTCTCCTACTGTCAAGGCCCAACTGCAGCGCCCATCAGCGAGGTTTGCATCGCAATGGCGCAAAGTTGTATGGTGGTTCGGTGATGATGTCTATTTTCTCGGCCT